>NC_083238.1:33136538-33438038 GCF_032191835.1 Heteronotia binoei
TTACAGCAGTCCACACATACCTCATCACTCCAAGTAGACTTCTACCTCTATTCCTACTTGCGTAGTAACTGACAAGCACCAGGGCTTTTTTTGTAGCAGAAACTCCTTTGCATATTAGGCCACATGCCCCTGAAGTAGCCAATCCTCCAAGAGCTTACAGTAGGCACTGTAATAAGAACCCTGGAAGCTCTTGGAGGATTGGCGACATAAGAGGGGTGCGGTCTAATAGGCAAAGGAGTTCCTCCTACAAAAAAAAAGCCCTGACAAGCACTATGCTTGTGTGCCACATTCATGTCAGGGCTCTGTAACTGTAAGAACATTAATGGGGATACTGCCTCCTGTTCCACCTCTGGTTCCTGCATTATCACTGTAGGCAGGGTAGTGGCTGCATAGCAAGGCAAAAACCAAATCAAAGGTTTACAACACCCATCTCTGAAGACTGGGGAACCCTGGCAGTCCTCCTTCTGTGGGGCTAATTGCTGGTCATATTTCCCTGCAGTTCCCCCACCCATCAACCAGTGAGATCTAAACACCTCAAGGTTTGCCTGGCTTTTAAAAAACTGCCGCTGCCTATCTGCAAGCAAGCCCCTACATTATCTCTAGCTATGCAATTCTAGAGCTGGGAATTGGCAAAGCAGGCCTAAAGCCTAGGATACATCAGAAGAGAACATTCATCAGACTCCGGGTGCTTTCACATGGCGACTGTTTGCAAGTGGATTTTGCCATTCTTACACAGTAAAAATCCAGTTGCAAAGTGCATTATTTAGTGTATGCGAACGTACCCTCTGTGAAGATACTTGATCTCCTTGCCATACAATGGTCTGCCAGATGTAAATCCTAGTGGACTTACCCCCATAGCTGTCATGATGCAACAGTAGCTGGAGAAGCAATCTATAAATTCACAGTGGCACAGCTGGCCAAGAGTATCATACAGGCATTTGTTTTTGTTGGTCCGTGCTGGCACTGCACGGTCTACGTGGTACTGATCTACGTCTGAATCACAGTAACCACCAGTGAGATGTCAGGCATCCCATCAGTTACAATGTTGTCCATCAACCTTTACCATACCGTATGCCCCACCAACTACTGTGGCACTTCAGTGTCAGGTGAATTAAGTTTACCCAATTTACTAGGAGAGTCCACAGAGAAATGACATTTCTTCACTCATTTTATAATTTGATAGCTATAACATCCCTGGCAGTAAATCATACGGGGGGGAAAAATCAGAGATCACCAGACATCTAATGCTAGAAACGTAACTAGACTAAAATCAATTCACCTTTAATTTTTCATAGCTGAATGAAACAAGCGGGATAGATTTCTCTGGATTTCTCATAACCAGACAGGTGCTACTGACACTTCAAAGCTCACAGCAACACATCACACACAGATTTCGAACTATGTTGTATTTGGATTTTTAGGCCTATTAATTTCCTGGGCTTAGATTATGGTTTTAAACTATTTTGGTAAAATGATTTGAAACGGTGGCATGCAATCCTTTAAATAATCAATGTAAATGTCAAAATAAATAAGACCACAAGTTCATCAACTCTCATTTGTCAAAGGAAATAGCAGGGGATCAGAGCTATTATGAGATTAAGTGTACGGCCCGCTGGGTAGGGTTTAAATTGGACAAAGAACACAAAAGTTCCCTCAACAGTTTTCACACGTGGGTTATAGAAGGACTGTTCTTTCATTACTTATGCAAATACCCAATCCATGGTTTTTCAGTGTACTCTGCATTGTATTCCTTTCTTACCTCCAATATATTTTAGAAAGGCACCCACTGTCTAGCATCAGTTGAATACAACTGGGCGATGGTGGCTATCACATGAGTCTAGCAAGCTTTTGTTGTATATATGCATAAAGTTCTGAAGAACTGGTGTATAAAATCTTTTCAACATTTAAACAATTGTTTCAACATTCAAACAGGAGATTCTCTTGGTCTTGTTTACCTAGGAGATGGTCCCTGCCCACCACCAAAAGAAGCCAGAACTGCCCTTTCCTTTTCCTGCTACACTGCCACGCTGCCAGGCTACATCTGTACAAGACCAGGCCTACTGTGCTTTCTGTAAAAGCATCTTGCAGCATATTCTTTGCCACATTCCAAAAACCACACTTTTCCCATAGGAAGACCAGGAAAAAAAATTTTTTTTTTTTGCTGGATAATCCTCAGAAGGAAGCAGAAGCGTAATCTTAAGTAATATGAGATGGTCATGACGCTTTGCACCCCGAGTGCACAGAGAAAGCGACAGAGAAAGTCTATATGAGCTTCTGTGTGGGAACGCTGCTATGCTGGTCTCTATGAGGCAGCAGGACTGCATTGTGAGTTACCATTCTTCCGAAAAACTCCTTAAGAATATTCGCCAGTATGCATGGCTTTATTCTGATTTTTAAAAGCACAGGTTCAACATACTGAGTTTTAGCTAACAGACATGACAGAGATCATGGCTGTCTGTCCATTTGTAAAAGGTAAACTGTGCACGACTCCACAATTTGAATTGGAAGGGAAGGGGTGCACGATTTATCGTCTTTAACCTTGGATTTCACTGATGGAAACTTGGGTCCTCACACAATTCATATTATAAAGATGGGGGAAATACAGGAAAAAATATAGGGGGAAAGATGCGTTTTTAAGGACACATCTTTCCCCCTTTAAAACTGGTAATGGTGGGGTGGGAACTCTGTTTCAATTAACAAACCCAAGAGTGGGAGGTGATGACAGATTAAATCCCCTCTTCCTTTTCCTGTATAGCACCAACACAAACCGAGGCTGTGAGAGTGCATACAATTTACTTTTTGTACACACTACTTTTGGTGCTAGGATAATTGTACCAAGTGACCATCTCCGTAATGCACAGAACAGGCAATATGATAAAATAAAAGCTAAACAGCTTTAAAAATCTAATTTAACATTTAATGAAAGGTTTCCGTGTCCCCTCCCCCAAAGAAGGGTTACCATAATTAAAACCAAGAAAGCCATGGTGCAACAAGATAAGAAATAATTACTTTGGCTAAAAAAGCATCAATTCTGAATAATAATAGTACTATACTCATTTTAAGGGTTTTTCTGTTGAGTCCTTAAAGAGATTATTTGCATTCCTCAGGTATTCTATTGTACAATTCAGATGAATAAAGACTTACAAATCATTCCTCCACTGCCAGTGAGAGACTTTGATCCGGTGAATACACTATTGTACCTTAACTATAATTGGCAAAAAAAAAAAAAAAGCCCTGACAGTGTGTAGAGCATCACAGGCCTAATAACAAAGGAGAATATCTCAGAGTGTTGACAGATGATCTTCATAATGCAGAAGTGGAGCTGGTACATTTTAGCAGTAAATGAGGATGGAGGTCTAAAGGTCTCTGAAGTGACTGACATCAGACCTGTCACTAGTTCGGTGCACAAACAGGATACTGCATCATCCTGTAAAGATGGGTTTTCTGGGGTTTTCTGCACGTCTCACATTTATGACTTCCAGTGTCATAAAATATGAAATTTCCATAATACTCAAACGACCAAAAAAGATCTGAAATTGCACACTTGTTTTGTGATGCAAATAATCAGCAATATTCTCATTTGCCGTCCAACAAACCATTATTTGTACTGCTTGGGGCACAACTACTTATCCAAAGCTTCCTTATTTCTTTCTCCTATTATATTCCCAATGATTTCAGCTCTGATCTTTTGCCAAGTAGGCATATGCACACTTTTACCTCTTCTCCTACAGTGCCAGGCATTACACTTTAAAAATTACTATCACTGTCTATTGGAAGAAGAATCCCTTAACTAGTAATTATAGACAGATGACCCAATGCATATTAAAGGAGAGTGGTATAACATTCTTATTAATTCAAACTGGTTACTTTATAATCCTTGCACTTCTTAACTATCTCTTCCACTCAAGATTCCCAATTTCCTTGGTTCTCTAACCATCTCCTTAATGTTGATAACCATACAGTACAAACCAATCAATACATGTTTAGACATTGTGAATGCATACCAGTTGCCTGCCTAGCCACTCCATTCCTGAAATTGGCCTTTGTTAAGTTTTGAGGAGCTGAAAATAAGAACAAGAGCATTCTTGGTAGCGCCATTTGTAAGTGCACCCAAAAACCTCAACCAAAATCTTCTTAAACAAAATGGGAAATACAGCAGTGAGCTGAAAAGAAAACAGAACATGAGAAAAGAGATTAGCTGGTCAACATCAAACCAATAGAGTACAAAAATTCTGGAGGCCATCATTATATTAGAATGTCTAGCTCGTTCCTGTCTATCTGAACTCCTGTTAAATTGGCTGAATGTGTTATTTTTTTTTTCAGGGAGGGGGGATCCTTTAAGTCAGGGGTATCAAACATGCAGCCTGTAGGACGAGTCAGGCCCCCGGAGGGCTCCTATCAGGCACGCAGGGAACTGACTGTCTCCTGCTTCTTTCTCCAGTTCTGTTGCTGCTACATTGCAGCTTGCTTTACCAGGCTCTCTCAATCACCCAGGAGAGACAGACAAGCTTCTGTTTCCTGCACTGGCTGAGGCCCCTCCCAGGAGGACGGAGGGAATGAGCCAGAGCTTGCTTCCTGCCCAGGCTCCTCAAATCCACAGGAGACAAAGACAAGCCTTTCCTCCCTTCCCAAAGGGAGGGAGGGAACAAGGAAGAGCTTGTTTTGCTTGGCTGCCTCAGTCACATGAGAGAAGTACAAAGCATCTTTAAGACCAACAAAGTTTTATTCAAGGCACGAGCTTCTGTGTGTCTAGCTACAGTGTGTGTTTTGTTGGGCTTGCTATGCCAGAGCTATTCTGGGTGCAAGTGGGTTCCTTCCCCCTTTTCATTGTTTTCATGCCTTCATGATCCAGTCTTTCTCAGCAGGAAAGCAATGTGAACTATTTAGATGAGGAATAGCAACAAGCCAGTAAAGTGGATTAGGCTCAGAGTGTGTGCCTAGACCAAATTCACCCAGCACACTTCCTTTGTAGACTGGGGATTTTGAACCTAAGCTTCCCAGATAAAGGTAAAGGTAGTCCCTGTGCAAGCACCAGTCGTTTTCAACTCTGAGGTGACGTTGCTTTCACAACATTTTCATGGCAGACTTTTTACGGGGTGGTTTGCCATTGCCTTCCCCAGTCATCTACACTTTCCCCCCAGGAAACTGGGTACTCATTTTACTGACCTCGGAAGGATGGAAGGCTGAGTCAACCTGGAACCAGCTACCTGAACCAGCTTTCACTGGGATCGAACTCAGGTCATGAGCAGAGGGCTCTGAATGCAATACTGCAGCTTTACCACTCTGTGCCACGGGGCTCAAGCTTCCTAGATAAGTAGACTGATACTGACCACTATACATTGCTGTCTCACTATTCTTGCACTACCTCAAGAGTTGTACTTATTTCTCTGGAGAAGACTATAGTTTTGTAGACAAACCCATAGCCCCTCGGTCTGTGTCAGGATGCCTTCCCATGTTCTTGACCAGCACATGAAACAACTTATGTACAAAAGATTGCAATGGTCAGGCGGTTCATGTTTTACCCAGTATCCTAGGCTCAGAACACTGACCATGAAATTTCTGCAATGAATGTCAATAAATCAAAAGTAGGTTTGCAGCTTACAGATACACATCTGAACAACATATTCACGATTGCTACAGCACAGACATTTTGATGCAATAATTCAGAGCAGAAGGTATCAGTTACCAAAGACTGTTAAACAAAACATTGCAGGAGTGCTGTTTAAAGCATGTTCTATTTAAAGTTTAAGAATTCTTTAGTTCCATTTGTATCCTTTATAAAGTTTATATCTTTGCTACCTGGCATTACATTTTGTGACACACATGGCCCGACCCAACAAGATCTCATTTATGTCAGATCCAGCCCCCATGAGTTCAACTCCCCTGCTTTAAGTCAATTCTGCTTGAAACCCACCTCACCAGTCAAAGCCTTCGGGTTGGATCCCACTGAATTTGACTACATGAGGTAGGATTTCCAGCCCTGCAGCAGGATTTCTCACATCTTCCCACCATGAGCAGCCTCAAATACCCCCTCAACTGGTGCTCCTGGGTGACAGAGGACCTTGGGAGCATTACTGGTGGTGGGGAGTTGGAGGGATGCCACAGGCAGGAATAACTGGTGAAATCAACCCGCCCCCCCCCCCCCCTCCAGCACAGTGACCTGTTTCGGCTCCACTCTCCATTGACTTTTGTAGCGGCTGCCCTTCAGCAGATGGACCAAGACTTGCCATTGAATTAAGACAAACACACACGCATCCCGGCCACCTCTAACAATTAGGAAGTATATGCTTTAGCAATGCAAGATCATGACCAACTAACTCCTGTTGCCTTGGAATATGATGTAGACTTTGAGGTCTCATCTCAAATGTAAGAAATCCACTCCTCGTGTTGTTTCCTATAGCCTTCTGTGAAGTATTTTCTGCTTTGCAACATTTCTTCACGAGGCTGCTTTGAAATGCAAATACTAGGAAATGCTGAAGCAATGCCATGTGATTTTAAGGTCCAGCACAGATATGTCTCTGCTTGTTATTTTTTTCTAACTCAGACTTAATATTCAGCAAACACTCATGAGAAAAGTTTCCTTGTTAAGAAGCAAGCATTGAAAACCTCTCCAAAGACTTTTTGATAAAACAGGCTTCATGTCCGTGACTCTAAGACCGGCCTTGGCTAATTTTTTTGGTTCCAGCCCCAAAATTAAAGAGCCCAGATTCATCTTACCAAAAATATATATTTTTTCCTCTTGTCATATTAAGCAAGTTTAACATTACCATTAATTTATAAATGACTTAATGTGTGGAAATGGACTGTTGAAGTTTTTTGTGGCAGGGAGATAAATAACAGCACCTGATAAATAATGTCCCATTACTACAGAGAGAGGACCTCTAAGTTCCACTCCTCCATAGGAATTACACCTGCGTACATGTCAATGGAACCAATATACATTCTTCCCCAGTTCTGCCCCACCTCCATTTTCTCTCTCCTTTCTCTTTTTAATTTTCCCTGTCTCAAATTTTATACTCTTCCTGGGGCAGGGACTTGCTGCTTTGTGCTCTATAAAGCCTTATCCTCACCTGAACCTATCTCCTTTTCCCTCAAGCCTCCATCTTCCTCTCATTTCCCTTTCCCAGATCACGGGCTTCTTCCTTCAAACACCTTTGACAGTTTTTGATGCCTCCACCAGCAATTGCTGAATCCTCACTCTTCACACACCATGGACTCTCACTCTGCCAGGCTCCAAATCAGGCTGAGCCTTTTTATTCTTTACTGACAGAAATTCATCCAATTAACGTTCACTGTGTCTCAAGCCCTCATCTCATTGGCTTTAAACTAAATGCCAGTGACAGTCATCCACTAACAGACTTTTGGTGAGCCTGTAGAGTTTTCAATGCAATAGACATTCAGCAGATGACTCTTACCAAGTCTGATTCAAATACAGATAAGCACCAGAGAAATGTTACCTGTCTATTTTGGTTTCCTAAATCAGATCCCAAGTTGTTGATTCTGGGAGATTTCAATGTCCATGTCGATAATGTAGGACCTCTCAGGCCAAGGACCAAGTGTTGTCCATGGAGATGCTGAGACCTTATCATTTTGTATTAACTCCCACACATTAAGCAGGCCACATACTGGATTTAATTTTGGGGATGGGGATGTAGATCTGGAAATGCCATGCAGGGCCATCCAAGATAGACAGGCCACAGCTGAGAACCCAGACAAAATGCGATCCACTGGAGAAGGAAATGGCAACCCACTCCAATATCCTTGCCAAAACAACCTCATGGACCATAACAAAAGGCTAAAAGATATGGCGCTGGAGGATGAGCCCTTCAGGTTAGAGGGTGCCCAATATGCTACTGGGGAAGAGCAAACGGCAAGTCCAAGTAACCACAGAAAGAGTGAAGTGGCTGGGCCAAAGCCGAAAGGACGCTCAGCTGTTGATGGGTCTGATGGTGAAAGAACAGTCTGATGCTGCAAAGAACAATACTGCACTCGAACGTGGAATGTAAGATCTATGAATCAAGGTAAGCTGGGTGTAATCGAACAAGAGATGGCAAGACTGAACATCGACATATGGGGAATCAGCGAACTAAAATGGACGGGAATGGGTGAATTTAACTCAGCAGATCACTACATTTATTATTGTGGGCAAGAATCCCATAGAAGAAATGGTGTGTCCTTTATAGTTAACAAGAGAGTGAGGAAGGCAGTAATGGGATACAATCTCAAAAATGACAGAATGATATCAGTCTGTATCCAAGGCAAACCATTCCATATCACAGTAATCCAAGTCTATACCCCAACCACTGATGCAGAAGAAGTGGACCAGTTCTATGAAGATCTACAACACTTCTAGAATTAACACCAAAAAAAGATGTCCTCCTCATCATAGGGGATTGGAATACCCAAGTGGGAAGTCAAAAGGTATCCAGAACAACTGACAAGTTTGGCCTTGGAGAACAAAATGACGCCGGGCAAAGGCTAATAGAGTTTTGTCAAGAGAACAAGCTGGTCATAGCGAACACCCTCTTCCAACAACCTAAAAGGCGACTGTACACATGGACATCATCTGATGGGCAACACAGAAATCAGATTGATTATATACTCTGCAGTCAAAGATGGAGAAGCTCCTTACAGTCAGCAAAAACAAGACCTGGAGCTGACTGACATTGCAAAATTCAGGCTTAAACTGAAGAAAACTGGGGAAGCCATTAGGCCATTCAGGTTTGACCTTGATCACATCCCTTATGAATATACAGTGGAGGTGAAGAATAGATTTAAGGGACTAGAGTTGATAGACAGAGTGCCTGAAGAACTATGGACGGAGGTTCATGACATTGTACAGAAGGCAGCAATCAGCACCATCCCAAAGAAAAAGAAATGCAAGAAAGCAAAGTGGCTGTCTGATGAAGCTTTACAAATAGCTGAGGAAAGAAGGAAAGCAAAAGGCAAAAGTGAAAAGGAAAGATTCACCCAACTGAATGCAGATTTCCAGAGAACAGCAAGGAGAGACAAGGAGGCCTTCCTGAAAGAACAATGCAAAGCAATAGAGGAAAATAATAGAATGGGAAGGACAAGAGATCTCTTCAAGAAAATTGCAGAAATCAAGGGAACGTTGATGGCCATGATAAAGGACAAAAATGGTAGGGACCTAACAGAAGCACAAGAGATCAGGAAGAGGTGGCAAGAATACACAGAAGAATTATACAAGAAGGATATCGTACTTGACAACCATGACAGTGAAATCGCTGTCCTTGAGCCAGACATTCTGGAATGTAATGGGCCTTAGAAAGCATTACTAACAACAAAGTGAGTGGAGATGACGGTATCCCAATTGAGCTATTCAAAAGATGATGCTGTTAAAGTGATGCACACATTATGTCAACAAATCTGGAAAATGCAACAGTGGCCAAGGAATTGGAAAAGATCAGTTTATATTCCAATCCCAAAGAAGGGTATTGCCAAGGAATGTTCAAACTATCGCACCATTGCTCTCATTTCACATGCCAGCAAGGTCATGTTAAAGATCCTACAAGCTAGGCTTCAGCAGTATGTTGATCAGGAACTACCAGAAGTTCAAGCTGGGTTTCGGAGAGGTAGAGGAACTAGAGATCAAATTGCCAACATTCGATGGATTATGGAGAAAGCATGGGAGTATCAGAAAAATGTCTATTTCTGTTTCATTGACTATGCTAAAGCCTTTGATTGTGTGGATCACAACAAACTGTGGCAAGTCATTAAAGAGATGGAAGTACCAGGCCACCTCACATGTCTCCTGAGAAACCTGTATAAGGGTCAAGAAGCAACTGTCAGAACGGAATATGGAAGAACTGATTGGTTTAGAATAGGAAAAAGAGTTCGACAAGGATGTATATTGTCACTGTGCTTATTTAATTTATATGCAGAGTACATCATGCGGAATGCTGGCCTGGATGAAGCACAAACCGGAATTAAGATTGCCAGGAAATACATCAACAACCTCAGATATGCAGATAACACCACTCTAATGGCAGAAAGTGAGGAGGACCTAAAGAACCTCTTGTTGAGAGTGAAAGAGGACAGCACAAAAGTAGGCTTGAAACTCAACATCAAAAAACCTAAGATCATGGCATCTGGCCCCATCACACCTTGGCAAATAGAAGGGGAAGATATGGAAGTAGTGACAGACTTCACATTTCTGGAATCCAAGATCACTGCAGATGGCGACTGTAGCCATGAAATTAAAAGACGTTTGCTCCTTGGGAGGACAGCTATGGTGAACCCGGGCAGTATAATAAAAGGTAGAGACATCAGCCTGCCAACAAAAGTCCGTATAGTCAAAGCGATGGTATTCCCAGTGGTAATGTATGGCTGTGAGAGCTGGACCATAAGGAAAGCCAAGCACAGAAGAATAGATGCTTTTGGGATACGGTGCTGGAGGAGAATCTTGAGAGTCTCTTGGACTGCAAGAAGATCAAATCAGTCAGTCCTAAGGGAAATCAACCCAGCCTGTTCCCTGGAAAGTCAAATGCTGAAGCTGAAACTCAAATACTTTGGCCACCAAATGAGAAGAGAGCACTCACTGGAGAAGATCCTGATGCTGGGAAAGACGGAAGGCAAAAGAAGAAGGGGGTGGCAAAAGATGAGATAGCTAGACAGTGTTACTGATTTAACAAATACGAATTTGAGCAGACTTCGGAGGATGGGTGGAAGACAGTAGGGCCTGGCGTGACTTTGCCCATGGGATCGCAAAGAGTCGGACGCAACTGTGCGACTGAACAACAACATGGGATGACAGTAAATGCTACAAAGAAAGACTTCTATGTGGCCTCAATTGCATCTGCAAGCTCTCACCCGGCCCAATTGTTTAGGACTATCTGGTTGTTTATATTGCTGCAAGGCAGACAAAACAGTAGAGAATTACTATTGGCTATGAGGCATTTGCAAGCTATTCCACAGACAAAGTCATGTCTGCCGGGACCTCCCAACCACAAGTGATACAGTAAAGGTCCTGGCAGCTGTGAGGCCTACCACCTGCCTCTTTGACCCATGCCCATCCTGGCGGGCTAAGGCCTGACAGAATCGTGTCTGGGCCCCACTGAAAGAGATTATCAAGTCCCTTTCACTAGGGACCTTTCCAGCAGGATTGAAGGAGACTGTCATACATCTGCTCTTAAAAGAACCACCAATGGAATGTGGTGTGACACAGGTGGTAATGTGACACAGATGGTAATCCTCTCATCAATGCTGTTCAACATCTACATGCACCCTCTCTCCCAGTTTGTACAGAGGTGTGAGCTCGGCTGTTACCAGTATGCTGATGATACCCAGCTCTATCTGTTGATGGGCAGCTACCCTGATATCGCCCCATCAGTTTTTGCTGAGGGGCTGGAGGCCATGGTGGGATGGTTAAAGCAGATCCGGCTGAGATTGAATCCTACTAAGGTAGAGGTTTTGCGGCTGGGCAAGGAGGATTTAGGGTTGGGGTGCCAACACCCAGCTCTTGCCAGCGTGCCCTGAACACCACCGCCAAATGTCAAGAACTCGGTATGATTCTGGATGCCTCTTTATCAATGAAGGCCCAGTTCAGAAATGTTGCCAGACTGGCGTTTTCCCAGTTATGCCAGGTCTGGCAATTGGCCCCCTACCTGTCCAGCCTGACTTAACCACAGTAATCTACACAATGGTCACATCCAGAATGGACTACTGTTATGCCCTCTATGTGGGCCTGCCTTTGAGACTGACCCAGAAACTCCAGATGATATAGAATAGAGCTGTGCAGGTCCTTACATGGACCCTTGTGAACAGCACACATTTGACCTGTGCTGTGTTAGCTGCACTGGTTACCAGTTGAGCACCAGATCAGGTTCAAGGATTTAAGGCCCTTAATGGTCTGGGGCCTACATATTTTCAGGACCACCTCTCCTAGTATATCCCCCAAAGGACATTATGCTCTGCTGATAAAAACTTGCTTGATATCTGGCTGTCCTGAACCAGGGCCAGGGCTTTTAATGCCCTTGTCCCAACCTGGTAGAACTCTCTGCCAAGTAACATCCATACCCTACAGGACATGATGCAGTTCCACAGAACATGTAAGGGCAGAGATGTTCTGCCAGGTTGGGGACAGCAATGGCGTTCATCCAGCTGGCACTCTCCTGCAAGATGGTAGCATAACTGGACAGTCAGATTGCCATCTGAGCAAATTTGTCTGATATTTTATTGTAATCATAATGTTTTAACCTATAAAATATGCTGTTCATTTACTGTTGTACGCTACCCCCAGCCCTGTTTACAGGGAATGGGTGGTATAAAAATCAAATTTAATCAATAATAAATAAAACACATTAAAATACGTAAAGTAACCATTATGAGAACAAAACATAATTATAATTACTATAAGGTATGACCTGTCTTTGCTTTCACTTTATCTTTGGGGGTTTTTTGTTGAAAAAAGTTATTATTCATTTTTCAGTGGTTTTCTGCACTGCATCCACAAGCATTTTCTTGTCCTCTTCTTTCCCCCAAAATGCATTAACGAAAACAAAAAACCACAAACTACATTCAGAAAAACAAATAAATATTGACTTTACTGACCATTAAAAAAAACAACCTGACAAATTAATGACCAAGATGAAAAAACGGACTTTAACACCCCCATGTGTTGATGAAGCCACATCCACGCACTGAACTGCTTTGTCAATATGCTTCAGCCATGAAGATGCTTCCCTCCTGGTCTTGCTTGATTATAAGAACGTAAGAGAAGCCATGTTGGATCAGGCCAATGGCCCATCCAGTCCAACACTCTGTATCACATAGTGGCCAAAATACCAAGCGCTATCCGGAGGTTCATCAGTGGGGCCAGGACGCTCGAAGCCCTCCCACTGTGCCCCTCCCCCAAACACCCAGAATAAAGAGCATCACTGCCCCAGAGAGAGAGTTCCAACAATACACTGTGACTAACAGCCACTGCTGGACCTCTGTTCCATACATTTATCCAGTCCCCTCTTGAAGCTGTTTACGCTTATCTGCTCTGAGGTTGCTAAAATGATAAAGCTGCACTACCAACTCCAGAATTTCCCACAGTATTACATAAAGAGGCTGGAGCCAAATTCAGTCTACTCCTGCTTGAGACCAACAATTGCTGGTTACTCCTGTTTGAGGACAAACAATTGTTGGTAATCATGGGGTAAAGTCTTAAATCATGTTTGGAAGAGAGAGGGGGGGGGAATCACTATGTTCTGAGAAAGGATTAATATTTCTAAAATGCAAGAATTTCATATCAAAATTTAATATTAAGATGACTGACCACACATTCATTAAAAAGCTGGCTCAAAGCATATGTAGAATTCTGACTGGGTGGCTATCATACTTTGGTCACATTATAAGAAGAGTCACTGGAAAAGACAATAATGCTAGGAAAAGTTGAAGGTAGCAAGAAAAGTCTCAACATAATATGGATTGACTCTATGAAGGAAGCCATGGCTAATAGTCTGCAAGACCTGAGAAAAGCTGTTAACAGACTGTTTTGGAGGACATTAATTCATAGGGCCATATAAGTCGGAAGCAACTTGATGGCAATTAATATACACACACAACCTTGAGGCAAAAATTAGTGGTGAACACCCAGTTCTGTCTGGCAGAGTTCACTCCGTCTGGCACTCTTCATCCCATTTTCTAAAACATACTGCTGCAAGACTGGCTTTTGGACAATGTCACATTAAAATCTTGTTTAAAACAATTTTATTTAGTAACATATGGTAACAATATCTATTTCTTGCATCGTTAATAACTTCTTTTTATCTATCCCATATATTACTTTCTAACCACCCCCTCCCCCCGTTACTTGACCCCCGCCGGTGTTATTTACTTGAAATACTAACATTTAAAGGTACCCTTAACTAATAAAAACAAAGATTAATGTTCTTCTTCCTTCTAAGACTTAATCATTATCAAAAATTGTCCAATGTCCTTTTATTTTCCACTCTTTTTCTACATATCTTCTAAACTTTTCCCACTCCATCTTAAAAACTAAGTCATAGTCTCTTAAAATTCTTGTTAATTTGTCCATTTCACTCCATGTCATAACTTTTACAATCCAATCCCATTTTTCTGGTATTTTTTTCTTGCTTCCACAACTGCGCATACAGTGTCCTAGCAGCTGAAAGCAAGTACCAGATTATAGCTCTATCTTCTTTTGGAAATTTTTCCATTTGTAATCCCAACAGAAAAGTCTCTGCAACTTTCTTAAATTCGTATCCCAAGATCCTAGAAATCAGCCAGTTTGGTGTAGTGGTTAAGTGTGTGGACTCTTATCTGGGAGAACCGGGTTTGATTCCCCACTCCCCCACTTGCACCTGCTGGAATAGCCTTGGGTTAGCCATAGCCCTGGCAGAGGTTGTCCTTGAAAGGGCAGCTGCTGTAAGAGCTCTCTTAGCCCCACCCACCTCACAGGGTGTCTGTTGTGGGGGAGGAAGGTAAAGGAGATTGTGAGCCACTCTGAGACTCTTCAGAGTGGAGGGCGGGATATAAATCCAATATCATCATCATCTTCTTCTTGTTGAATCATCTGCCAATACTTTTTTGCTCTTTCACAAGTCCACCACATATGGTAGAAAGAACCTTCACGTTTTTTAAATTTCCAACATCTATCTGGCATCTTATTGTTCATCTTTGCCAACTTTTTAGGAGTCATATACCATCTGTACATCATTTTAAAACAGTTCTCTTTAATACTATGACACGTCGAAAGCTTTATAGAATTCTTCCACAAATATTCCCAAGTTTCCATCTGTATTTCTTTATTTACATTAATTGCCCACTTAATCATTTGAGATTTCACTACTTCATCTTCCGTAGACCATTTTAAAGGTAATTTATATAATTTGGAAATTAATTTTTCATTGTCTCCAAGCAGAACATTTTCCATTTCTGTTTTCTCTCTTCTTATTCCTTCAGTTTTAATATCATTTTCCACCAAGCTCTTTATTTGTTGCATTTGGAACCAATCATATTTATTATTCAACTCTTCAGCAGTTTTCAATTCTATTTTGCCACTTTGTATTTTTAATAGTTGATTGTATGACAACCACTTTTCTTCACCCGTCTCAGCTGTTATTTTTATTACTTCTGCTGGCACTATCCATAACGGTTTTCTCTCATCCCCATACTTCTTATATTTCATCCAAGTATTTAGCAAATTATTTCTTATATAATGGTAAGAAAAAAACCACCCATCCTTTTTTCCCCATAGTACATATAAGCGTGCCAGCCAAATTTATTTCCATGACCTTCCAACGCTAAAAGTTTTTTGTTTAAAAACGTCACCCATTCTTTTATCCACACTAGACAAACTGCTTCATGATATAATTTTAAATCTGGTAATTGGAATCCTCCTCTCTCTTTTGCATCTGTTAAGATTTTCATTTTGATCCTTGGTTTCTTCCCAGCCCACAGAAACTCTGAAATTTTCCTTTGCCATTTATTAAATTGTTTACGGTCTTTCACAATCGGAATAGTTTGAAACAAATACATTATTCTTGGCAAAATATTATTGCAGCTATTCTGCCAAGCAACAATGTCACATTAAAATCAAGGCAAGGAACAAAGTGTTATTCATGATCAGCAATGTGCTCTAGCTGCCACAAAGTCTTGCGCAAGAAAAAGCAATTTTAGCCATCATACTCTCATTACTCTTTTTTTGTGTTTGACCCTACGAATTATTCAACGTCATTTAGCAAAGGAAATGCTATATTTTTATTAGCCAATAGGCTGAACAAATTATGAAAATAAAATGTAATGTTATTCTTTCTTAATTGTTTTCCGTATTTTCTGTTTATAAATGGGAGGTGATAATTACTGCTTTGATGAGTAGTGTAAGGGCTTACATTTCCAAAAAGGTTAAGAACTGGTAATGTAGGCTATTTAATATTCAGCCAGAAGAGGTCCCCATCGAAGACAGGCATGCTCAATTATTCATTCTGTCTTATAAAGGCCAATGTTTCCATCCACTGCACTTAAATTTTCCAAGGCATTTTGCATACGCGAAGAGAGGAAAAAAACTATTTTAAGAATGACTATTCTGTAATCTGAAACTGAAACAATTGGATAGAATAAGCTGACTCAGTTACAACTATTTTTAGATGGATGAACCAAAAGGATCATGTCCATTTTTTAAAAAGGGGAACACATCATTCTTGTGGACTCAATGAATGTCCCTGTTGGTGCAGTAACTACTTGTTTTTGAAAGGTATAGTTATGGCAAGATGGACTACATATTTTCAGATGTTAAAGGCCAAGACTAAAGATAATAATTATTAGTGTTTTTCAAAACATACTTAGTAATACAATGAAAGGTACTGAACTGGACATAAAACTCTTTGTGCCTCCACTTTCTCAGGGTGTACAGTGTGAAATGCCCTGATCACAATAGCCCAGATTTTAGAAGCTAAGCAGAGTCAACCCTGGATAGTACTTGAAGAAGTCCCGGGTTGCTATACAGAGGCAGGCAATGGCAAATCACCTGTGAACATTTTGTACTTTGAAAATCCTACAGAGCTGTTATAAGTTGGCTATGACTCAGTGACAAAAACAAATAAACTAAACCAGCAGTGTGAAATAGTACAACTGCAGATCGGGATGAAAAAACCAGTTTCACCTTTCACGGAGGAGAAGAATCCCCTCTTGAAGCTGTCTATGCTTGCAGCCACTGCCACCTCCTGTGACAGTAAAATTCAGATTTGGTGTTATTTGGGGCAAAATATTTGGGAGGCTGAATATCCCCACATATCAGAGTCAGCAGCCAAATCTGATTTGGGAGATATCCTGCTATTCCCAAATATATGGCTCCATTATACCCATTATATTATATTAAGTGAAGTCAATGGCAAAATAGGGTATAATGAATGGCAACTGGAGGGCCAAGGGTTTTATGAAGACCCACTAAATTTGCAGGGCTGCTGCAGGAGCCTCTTCCCCACAGAACCACCAAGTTCCAAAAAGGTTGGGCCAATTCTAGGGGCACCCAAAAACTTCAATAGCCCATAGGGTATAATAGATCCAAATAGCCACCGAATTTTGGCAGCTATTCAGGACTGCTGTATTTGGCAGCTAAACCAGATCAGAGACTCTGATTTGGCTGTATGCTGCCCAAATACAGCCAAATCAGCTGTTTTTCAGGGTTGTATTCAGTTTGGCTGAACTGAAAGCATGCCCTACTGCTGAAACTGACATTCAGGCTTACAGTCTGTGGACGCAGAGGTTCCATTTAGTTATTGTGGCTAACAGTCACTGATGGACCTATCCCAACGCAGTATCAACACCCGTCTCACCGAACACAAGAGACACTGTCGCTTGTTTCAGCCAGAAAAATCAGCTGTAGCTGAACATGCACTTCAAGAAGGAGACCACGTCATCCACTTTGAAAGAACTGAAGTCCTTTCTACGGTCTCACATTATCATACCCGCCTGAACAGAGAAGCTATTGAGATTTACAAACACCAGCACAATTTTAACAGAAAGGAAGAAGGCATTTTCATCCACCAATCTTGGTACCCAGCTCTGCAAAACACCCTACAGACTATAAATTGCAGAAAGTCACAGAACAACCAGCACATTACACAGAACAATCAGCACAGTCAACAACCATCTTACTTATCTTCACACCCCTTCCAACCCTCCCAGCAATTAACACAGAACAATGGTCACATTCAACAGCCAGTTTCCTTATCACTACCCTTCCATGAAGCCCCACCAAACAATGGGCACATCCACAAACCAATTGCCCTTTCATCACACCCCCTCCAGCCTATAAATAGCAGCTCTCCAGCAGCCCTGGCCCCACTCAATGCACAGCAGCCAAGAAGGTCAGAGCGCCTGGTCCGGCTGCAATGCCATTGAGGATGTTCTCCGCAGCTGAGAACGAAACGTCTGGAAGGAAAACTTTCTCCAGTAGAACACGGCACTTGAGCCCGAAAGATTCTACAAACCCTAATGATGTTACCAGCCGTGAAAACCTGAAATTTTTGATATCCTTGTTTAAACTAATTCCATTTTAAAGCTATCTGTGCTAGCAGCCATCACTGCATCCACTGGCAGAAAATTCCACAATTTAATTACTTGTTGACAGGAGAGATATTCCTTTTGTCTGTCTTGAATCAAATTCATGAATGCCACTGGCAGCCCTGGAGATTTAGTATTATAAGTGAGGCCTGTCTACTTTCTTCAACCCAGGAATACTTTTACAAATCTCTATCATCAGATGCAATCTGGTATATGGGATGGTGGTGAAGGACTTGATAAAAACGCAATTCTTGCTTTCAAAGTCCATGTTTCATAGCATCTGCCCCATTCCTATGTTTCAGATTAAGAATGAGACCCTTGGTTCATACCTTCAGCAACATGTTATGGCATGGTAGTGAAATATTGCATGCTCCTCTTCACTCCTGCCACACAAATAGCTTGCTTGTGTGAACCAGGGCCCGCATGTGAACAGCAAGTCTTACAGGAAGGCCACATTCAGTGTCACTCTCTCCCCTCTTTTTGCAAACGTCTTTTTGCAAAATATATTTATTTATTTATCTCATTTATAACCCAGCTTTCTCCACACCGGGGTCCCAAAGTAACTTCAATTGTTCTCCTGTCCTTCATTTTATCCTCACAACAACCCTGTGAGGTAGGCTAAATTGAGATTATAGGACTGACCCAAAGTCACTCAGCAAGCTACCATGGCAGAGCACAAATGTAAACCTGGGTCTCCCAGATCCTAGTCTGACGCTAACCCATACACCACATTGGGACTCATAACAGCTCATGCAGGAGGTTACTTACATAGTGATAGAAAGGAGAGTCAAATAGCTACTCTGCTACATTATTTCAGCACTGGATGTATGGTGAATGCATCAACTGAGCGTCAGTCTCCATGATGTGCATTATATGGCAGTCACAGATGATGGTGACATTGTGAGGTCAAGCACTGCACACTGAATTATGACAACATTCACCAGTAATTATGGCAATATTCCATTACTATGTATAAAGATTAATCTCACATCCGTTGCATTTAAGACACATGCTCTACTTCAGTTCAGCACAATCCTGAGCATCCTATACCACAATTACTTGCATGCTAGTTTAAAAGAGATGCAACTATCACTACGACAGGAACACTCCAACGCCATCCATCTTGACCCAGCCATCTCCAGACCGAAGTTGTCAACATGGCTTTAAAAACAAAAACATAACAAGCCACTCTCTTAAGTAACTTGTTTAAGGAGGAGCAAGAAGTGTCCTGTGTTGCTGCTTTCTTTGTATCAGATAGTATCTCTTTCAGGACATTACCAGGTTTCTGAGAACATTAATGAACGCAAGAATCAGATTTAAAATTCTTTGTCCATCCTTAAAAAAACAACAAATCAGGCACAATGAAGTAGGCTATACAAACGCCCAACTGACTCTTTTAAAAATTAAGAATATTTATGCATCTGAGTTATCCACAGGGTTTTCTTCCACTACTAATTTTTGATCTGAGCTTTAAAAAAAAAATCAATTTAATTTCTATCCTCCTCAGGGCAGGCCTCAACCAACTAAGATGGGCATGGATCAAGGAGGCAGGTGGTGGGCCTCACAGCTGGCACCAATGCTGGAGCAGGGTACAATTTCCTAACCCCATAACCAATATTCTGAAGGCGTACATAGGACGAATATGAAGACAGTTTGTTCCTACAGCCTTTCCATTGTGTTACAACTTTCTTCATACTTCACATTCAGCCAAAAGCACATGCCTGAAAGCCTTGGCTGTCATAATATATTGATTGTAAGAGCAAGAGCTGAAATTGAATAATAGGTAGAAATGTCTTAGCAACAATAATATAAAAACCAAGTAACAATAACCTGACCTATAATAATTACTTAATTACCAAGCAAGGCTAACAGTTTCATCCTAAACAAAGTTACACCTTTCTAAGTCCATTAAGTCATTGGTGTTTTGAAGAGTGGGCAACTTTGCTTGGTACGGCACTGCTCTACAAAGATATTCAAGGTTATCAGCTACAGAGTAAGCTTTTTTTAAAAGAAAAAAGTTCAGCCTAATGCAAGTATTGACAGTATCTGCATATCAAAGATTTCAGGTTTTTACGGCTGGTAACATCATTAGGGTTTGTAGAATCTTTCGGGCTCAAGTGCCGTGTTCTACTGGAGAAAGTTTTCCTTCCAGACATTTCGTTCACAGCAGCCAAGAAGGTCAGAGCGCCTGCTCCGGCTGCAACGCCACTGAGGATGTTCTCCGCAGCTGAGAACGAAACGTCTGGAAGGAAAACTTTCTCCAGTAGAACACAGCACTTGAGCCCGAAAGATTCTACAAACCCTAATAAATATCTGCATAACTACAAATTTTCAGATACATCCCTACTTTGAGGTTTTTCTGCTTACGTTTTATTGTTGCCGTACCTACAAGCAGCGGGGACAAAGACTGAACACCAAATGATATTAGCAGGGCTTTTATTTTTGTAGAAAAAGTCCAGCAGGAACTTATTTGCATATTAGGTCACACCCATGGCATCACCATTGTTTCGCACAGGGCTTTTCCTACAAAAGAAGCCCAGCAGGAACTCATTTGCATATTAGGTCACAACCCCTGATGCCAAGCCAAGTGGAACTGCGTTTCTGTGCATTCCTGCTCAAAAAAACCCCCTGGATATTAGGATTAAGAATATACAGAAAGTTTAAAACACACATATAATTTTTCCCCTTTAAGCCCTTTCAGCAAAAAAGCTTTTTCTAGACATGGTTTGGTTAAAATGTGAATTAAAAAACAGTTGTCAGACATCACAATATTCTAATATTTGTTATGAGTCACTTTATTACATACAATTGAGGCTGGGTAGAACAAGCACACTATAAAAAGACTCAGAGTGTTCTGTTCTAACATTAATACAGAAACTGTAACCTATTGATGGAGACTAAGAAAATGTTTGGTGTTCCAATATTTTTAAAAGTGCACTGATGTTTTACTTTTAGCTTTCATAGAATTTGTTAAAAATTTGTTGTCATCTAATAAAAGCATACTATAAATGCTTTTCATCCAACTGAACCCAAGAGACAGAATTACAGAAACTGAAGGTACAATTCAATGTAGTGAGTGATTCATAGGTTCCCTAATAGAAAGATTCAGCAGTTTTCAATCAAGACCTTTATTCCTTCTCTGAATAAATGATGCCTGAAATTTTTATTCTTGTTCTAATGGAATTTCAATGGCCTTCACTGCAAATCTACTGGAAATTTTCGCATATTAAGTGGAAAAAATTAAATGATGTTAACCACATTTTAATGTGATTAAGTCTGACAGGGTCATTATTTCTGCTAATCATTCAGTTTAAAGAGCTCAAAAAAGTTTACAGCAGACAAGGTTTTAATTGTATATTGACTATACTAGAGAATTTAAGGCGGCCAAAATATAAAATTCATTGCATTTCATAAACACACACGCACAACAGAATGAAGTTTGAGCCCAGTAGCACTTTTAAGACCAATAACATTTTATTCAAGGTATGAGCTTTCATGTGCATGCATACTTTTTAAGATACATGGAAATGGAAGGTACCTGTCCATACATATAGAAGGTGAACAGCAAATTAGCATATAACCTAATGAAGATGTCTAACAGATGTAGGGATCAAACAGGAATAACAAGCTTAGTTCATATGGTTACCATTTATTTGGGTTTAATTCTGGGTGGGAAACATAGTGAAGAAAATAAATATATAAAAATTAGAGATTGATGGACAGATGTACCTTTCTTAATCGGGGAATGCTGAGAGTAATTAAATGATGATGCTCCATCCATCTCCTCTCAAGCGTGGAATACTCTCAGCAGGTTTTCTATATCTGCTACAGGTTTCCCAAGCCCTGATCTGGATAGCCCAGGCTAGCCAATCTCATCAGATCTCAGAACCTAAGCAGGGTCAGTCTTGGGTAGTATTTGGAAGGGTGAACTCCAAGGAATATCAGAGGTATGATGAAGAGGCAGCCAATGGCAAACCACCTTTGAAATGTCTCTTGGTTTAAAAACAAGTCTAGCTCGCCATCTAGCAGTGCAAAACACTAAAAGAGCTAGAACTCCTGACTGCCAAACAATCTTAGGATCTCCTAGCTATTCTATACAGAATGCCATAAGACAGTTATTAATTAGTAAGAACAAGGCCTGTTGTGAAGAAAAATACAATGGGCTCTAAAAAGAGACTCTGGGTGAATGCCCCCGCACCCATGCTGACTTCCTACCCACCCAAGTGAAGGCAATCATTCCCACACACACACACACCTCAAGGGGAGCTAATCTCTGCCATCTGGAGAGCAGCTGTAATCTGAGTGATCTCCAGCCCTCACCTGGAGATTGGCAACAGTGGTTCCCCAGGAGGAAATGGCTGGTTTGGAGGGTGGACTGCATGGCATTGTACCTGTCTGAGGTGCCATCCCTCCTCAAACCCCACCATCTCCAGGGCCCACCCCTTAAATCTCCAGGAATTTCCAAACTGGAGTTGGCAACCCTATCTCCTTTCCTTTATTGGCCTCTCTGACTACAGCGTTCCATTACCTCCCCCCTCCCTGAAGCCTCTACATTGGAAAAGGACAGTCTCTCTCCACAGTAGGGGGGACCAGACCATATTACATAATTCTCTTCTTCCCTCTTTGATCTGCACAACAACCCTGTGAGGTAGGTTAGGCTGAAAGGCTGTGATTGGTCTGAAATCACTCAGTCAGCTTCCACAGCAAGAACCTGGGTCTGACAGACCCTGCTCTTAAACCTGAACTTCTATGCCATCCTCAAACTCCACCACAGAATCTCCAGGAATTTCCCAGCAACCAGGAACTGGCAGCCCTAGTCAGGACTGGCCCCAATGAGTTCTCCCTCAGAGGCCTTTAGTGATACCTTTCAGACCAACAGTCTTTCTCTGATAATGTCGTTGGTCTTAAGCACAGAACTTCAATCTCTCTCTCTCTGTGTCTTGCGTTCCCTCCCTCCCCATATCTGCTGCCAGGGGACACCAGAGGAGGACAGGGAGGAACTCTCAGTCAAACAAGGGAAAGCTTTCTCTGGCTCTTTCCCTCCTCCTCCCTCTGCCAGAGTTTCTTTCTTTCCTCTGAGAATCAGTACAACAGGTGCCTCAGTCAATGGGACAGTAGGGAGAGCCAGCAACTGCCAGAACCAAGGTTGGTTGCCTTTTACTGACAGAATCAGCTTGGCTGGCTAGCAACAGTCATTCAGGTGGAAGAGAGGAGAGGACTCAACCAATGGCATGCAAGTACTCTTCACTGATGGTCTGACAGCAGCGCAGCCCCAACGATCTGTTCTGTACCTTCTCCAGTTCTACAATTACCCATTTCCGACATGGACTATAGAGGTGAATTTAGGATTGCCAGCTCTGGGTTGGGAAATACCTGAAGATTTTGTGCGTGGAGCCTGGAGAGGAGAGAGGCCTCAGCGGGGTATAATGCTATGCAAAGTCACTCTCCAAAACAGCCATTTTCTCAAGGGGAATTCAAAGTCTGGAATTGCAATTACAGATCTCCAGGTCCAACCTAGAGGTTGTCAACCCTAGGTGAACTGCAGGTTTACATTACAGTATTTGATATGATTATCAAGTCATTCCACAAAATGAATTTGATCTTTGGAGGATGAAATGCATGGAATCTGAAATGTAATAATCCTGAATAATTTGTATGTAATCTGCAAATTACCCAGCTATTTACCACACATTTTTAAACCAGTAATGAACTTTATTACCCGTCTTGTCTCAGTTCAGCTGTGTTCAGCTCACCCACATCTAGTCCCTCCGAACTAGACACTAGGGATTGGATCCATCCAACCAGCTTTTTTGCTGGTGGAAAACATGAAAGGGGTTCCCTTTGACCACCAAAAGGCTATGTATGCTGGAGGCCACGGGACCTGTATAGACAAAAGACATGTGGGATGGAATCTTGCCTAGCAACCTCATATAGATATGGAAAAGGAGGGGAAGCAAGACAATCCTTTGCAACCATCACAATAAGATCACAACCATCTGGTAAGAAATGAGAGGAACTACTCAATATCAGTCCCAGAGATGTCCACCAGATCAAAAAGCCAGATAATGTATCAACTCAATGCTCAACTATATTGAAGACTGTGGTCTATCAAGTGGGTGTAATAGATAGATAAATACAGTTAACCTGAACCCCAAATTCACTTTCAGTATTGTAGCAAAAAAATTAATAGCATGGATGCAGACAAGGAAATGGGGAAGACAACCTCTTGTTTAGCTATCTCATTTAGCAAGGAAAGCTGGGAAAAGATTACAAACTATCCAGAGAATTTACATCGACTAGATTTTTGGGGCAGCAGCTTGACAATTTCAGGTTCCCTGACTTCAAATCTTCTGTGAACAAGGCAGAGGAAAACCAGCTTCTCCTATTGTCTTTCACCAGAAAGGTCAGGCTTGCGAATGCTGACCACTTATACCTCCCAATCTACTTCAACAAACGATACCAACAAATTACACAACAAGACTGAGCCTCCCTGGAGTTTGTTTCAAATACAGTCAAGAATACAAGGAAGGAATCGCTGGCCTTGATTATGAATAAAACTTTGTTTGTCTTAAAGGTGCCACTAGACTTCATTCTATTGTTCCAGACCAACTACCCACTTGGATCTATCTTGACGTCAACAAATATGTATTGGGACAAAGGCTGCAAGTAGTATCTTAAAAGGGTGAGAATGTCTAGCTGACAGCATACAGGAAGATATGGGACCAACAGATTATCATATGCAGTAGATTTCTGATATTTCTGCTACAATTAAGGAGTAGCAATAAAGAAAAACAGGGCCCTGTCAAGTGGGACACTAAGTGGTGATTCTGAAAGTCTAAAAATATGAGAGCAAAAACTGATTATCAGATTTTTCAGAGGGGGACACTCCTTGCCATGCGATCCTGCTTATCCTTGGGAAAGACATTCAAGAGACTCATGGAATGTATCTCCTATAAATTATTTCTGTAGAATTATAGGTGGTATTATCATAATTTGTTAAAGATGTTAATAGTTACATTTTTATTAAAGCTAAAATGGAGACAAAGATTCTCTAGTAGAAACAGAAGAGATTGGATTTATATATCCTGCCCTTCACTACCCAAACGAGTCTCAAAGTGGCTTACAATCTCCTTTGCCTTCCCCTCCCCACCCCAGGAGGTAGGTGGGGCTGAGAGAGCTCTGACAGAAACTGCTCTTGAGAGGAACAGCTCTGTGAGAACTTGTGACTGACTCAAGGTCACATCAGCAGGTGCATGAGGAGTGGGGAATCAAACCTGGTTCTCCCTGATCAGAGAACACACACTTAACCACCATACCAAACTGGATCATATACTATACCCACAGGAAACCAAACAAGAGGTAGGGCAAACCTCTTGCTAGGATCTGATGCAGGAGAGCAAAATAGACAGGTAGTGCTTCTCCAGTGCATATCTTTATTGGAATCAGACATGGTAAGAGTCATTTGCTGAATGTCTCTTGCCTTGAAAATCATTTCAGGTATAGGTAAGGTAAGGTAAGGTAAAATTTTATTTGTATCTCGCCCTCCCCGCCTTATCTTATACATATACAGCAATAAATATTAAAACTTTAAATTTAACAATAAAACTAACTTAACATCATAAAAACCCATTAATGTATTTAAAAATTCATAATTTAATTTCATCTGGCAGCAATGGTGGCATTCTGACGCTAATTTCTGCCGATATGATTAGTTCCATGTTAACATAGGTCCTTGAAAGGACCATGTTGGCGGATCCTTAATTAACAACAGCAGTCGATATATGCTTGTTTGAAGAGGGCAGTCTTGCAGGCCCTGCGGAACTGGTCAAGGTTCTGCAGGGCCCGCACCTCCTCAGGAAGCTGATTCCATAGGGCGGGGGCCGCTATTGAAAAGGCCCGTACTCGGGTGCTCTGAAGCTTGATCTCTTTCAGCCCAGGGATAGTCATTTTATTTTTACCAACTGACCTCAGTGCTCTCTGGGGTTCATATGGGGAGAGACGGTCCCTCAGGTAGGCCGGTCCTCGGCCATATAGGGCTTTAAAGGTAATAACCAACACTTTGTACTGGACCCGGTAGGTAATTGGCAGCCAGTGCAGTCCGCGCAGCCCCGGCCGTATGTGCTCCCATCTCGGGAGCCCCAACAGCAACCTAGCTGCTGCGTTCTGCACCAGCTGTAACCTCCGGGTCCGGCACATAGGTAGCCCCAAGTAGAGGGCATTACAGTAGTCCAATCTTGAGGTGACCGTTGCATGGATCACCGTTGCGAGGTCGCGACGCTCTAGGAGAGGGGCCAACTGCCTTGCCCGCCTCTTTTTTTTTGGCCTGATTATATCTGACAACAGATCAGTAATTTAGACCTTTTATAAAAATTCATATATTAGCCCTCTTCCAATCTTCTTAAAAAGCAGACGGATGCAGTCATAAGTTATATAACTTAGTTCTGCAATTTCACATCTGTGTGAAGAATTTTCGAGTATCCAACATCAAGCTGCATATGCTTGCTATCCCTCTATCCATCCAATCACTAGGAGGAAGCCACACACAAGACCAACTGGATTGGTATTTCAATGGACCTTTTTACTATAAATTAGTACTAAACCTTCTGTGCCGTTTCTTTTTGGACAAAGCTCCTCAGGCATACTGTAAAAAAAAATGGTTCAGGTAACTGAAACCTTCCAATACCTCTGGCAACAAAGGCTGATGTAAAGAACCCATTCAGCTTTTTTTTTTTTTTTGCAACCTGTGATCTAATGGCCTGACTGCTTCTGGCTGCTACCTGCCTCTAAAGTGAACTGTCAAGCAAAAGTTACTGCAGAATGCTACATTTTTTTTAACACACACTTGGAATGGAAGCTTCCCCTTGATCAATTGTTTCTAATAGTGCCTTCTGTGGTTTCCATTCAAGACTGCTGTTGAATTTCAACCTATGAGATTCTTTTCTACCTCCAGTATAGCTGTATGGAGGCATCCAAGTAACAGGCAAAAAACCCCAATCATGCTGAAAGTTAAAACACACACACACCGTATGGCAACCAATGGATGTAAAGAGTCTACAAATAAGAAACACATTCAAATTCCTGATCTCAGAATCAGACCTCATCTCCTGACTCATGCAACCAAATAAACTTGTTGCTACAAAAGAATTAATGTCATAGAAACACGTCTGAAACTACATAACAGAAAAAAAAAAATGAGTGGGGAACCCATAAGGACTTGCAATTTTCGTATCTTGTGCTACCAATGGTGTAGCTGTTAAAGAGAAGACTTGAAACAAGAGCCCTCAAAAGTTGGCGCTATGGTGATAAACTGTCACCCCAGGTGCCACATCTTCAAAACTGTAGGGCAGGGGTGGCCAACGGTAGCTCTCCAGATGTTTTTTGCCTACAACTTCCATCAGACCAAGCCAACATGGCCAATGGCTGGGGCTGATGGGAGTTGCAGGCAAAAAACATCTAGAGAGCTACCGTTGGCCACCCCTGCTGTAGGGGGGAAAATGTGGTTATCATTGGTGATGCTCGCTACTTGGCATGAGAAGTGCAAAGTGGGGGCTACCTTCTGTCCAAACTGTGGCGATTCATCTACACTGGCCTCCCCTGCTCTGCCCTGATTTACTCCATTACGACTGACCTCACCCACCCATTTGTTCTGCACTGTTCCACCTGCAGCTACCCACAATTAGAATCCCTTGGAATTTTAGTTTAGTTGTACAACAGATGCCAGTGAATGTAATAATTTTTATTAATAATGTTATATATTTAATGTTACACCATTCTTAATTATCTTATAGGTTATTATATTTTAATTACGTTGTAACCTGCCCTGAGCATGAGTGCAGGAAACAATGGAGGATGGGGCACCTTTTTCTGGGGCCCATAGAATTGGACCACCTGGTCCAATAATTTTGAAAGTGGGGGCAGAGTTTGAGGAGAGGCGCCAGCAGCTATACTGCAAATTTGATGCCTCTACCTCAAAAAACAGCACCCCCAGAGCCTCTGTGTTTCTGATAGATGCTCCATCATAGCCCATGGGGACCATTAATTATAATGGTGCCTATAGGGTATAATGGAGTTGAAAAAAAAGGCAATTCCAAATAGTTACCAAATCCCAATACTATACGGGCACTGGGATTCAGGAATATCTTGAAATACCAGTATTTTGGGGGTTCAATATACCCTAACCTGAAAAATACCGATTTTTTTTTTTTTTGCACACCCCTAGTAATCATATTTGCTTTCTTCCCCTCGCCCACACATCTCAAGTGCAGTTCAAGATAACCAAAATGTCTTCCCATAATAACCCATATGAACTTATAGCAGGGGTGGCCAACAGTAGCTCTCCAGAAGTTTTTGCCTACAACTCTCATCAGCCCCAGGCATTGGCCATGCTGGCTGGGGCTGATGGGAATTGTAGGCAAAAAACATCTGGAGAGCTACCGTTAGCCACCCCTGACTCATAGGTCTCTGGTGCAGGATTTTAAGACAGATAACATTTTATAAATTCGTCTCATTAGACATGCAGAAAATCAACAAATAATTGCAGGATGCCTGGCTACTCAGGAACACACTGATATTAAAATTATCCATTTTGCTGCCTTGCAGTTTACTCAAGTGTTCCATTATTTATAACAAGGGGTGGGCAGAAGAATGGCTCAGGAGTGACCAGTCATTCTCTAATCAATTAAATGTAGCTTTCCACCCCTTCTCCAGTACTGCTGTAGTTACTTTCTCAGTCTTCCCTTTAAATTTGCTGTAGAACCTTCTCTCTTCTTTTGCGCAAAAGTGGAGGTGGCACATTTGCTGTGTAGAAAAACAACAGCACCCTTTTCCATCTGCCTCTCCTCCTCCATGCATGTACGCACACCCACATCCTCCAAATGGGAAAGGAGCATCCTATCCGATTGGCTCTTTCCCCCTGCATCAAAGCTGCCATTTTCCTCTTCCAAGGAAAAAGAGGTAAACCATCCAAATGTTATATAAACATAATTTAATGCAGAGACATACATTCAGAAAAACACTGCCACTGAAAGCGGGCCAAAGGATAGCTCAATTGAAACAGAATTAAATTACATTTTTACATAAATTGAGACTTCGATTTCCACACGTCTGAGAAATAATGTTTGAAACAACACTTAACCTACCAGTTATTTTCTACATGCAAATGAACATGTTGATTTTTGACATAGTTAAAACAGTTATCTATTGAGATACAACTTTGAAGAAATCAAGAGAATATCCCCTCTTAAACTTCCATTGTATCCTGTACCCCACAGCTTCTACATCTCTTGGCTCAATCTGAATGTAAATTTGGAGTTTATGGTTAGTTCCAAAAAAAGGTTTAAGAAATTCTGAGACACCAAATCCATTAAGGGAGATTTTTGAGTACACTGGACAAAGCCATCATGCAAAGGCAGTACATGGTCTTTGTTTTAGCCAGGACTTGGTGGGGGAAAAGTCAAACAGGCTTGCTTTGGAGCAAGTTTCAGTGGAACTACAAACTTTATCAGATGATCACATCAGAATAAAGGCAAGAACTGACAAGACAATGGCAGATGTAAATGGGCGGATAACATTATTTAGAAAGTTGAAAAAACTGGTGGGACAAAAATCCCATGGTTTGAATACTTGCAAACTAACAACTTGGTGACATCACTCTTAAAGAAATACAATTTCAATCGACCTCTTACTTTCTTTGAACACTTGCTATATTCTCCTTTTTTAAAGCGGAAGGGACTGATTTCATTTATTTATAAGGGTTTGCTAGACATTGATGCTGTTGATTTGTTATCCTATCAAGAAATTTGGCAAAGGAACAGTTCAATTAATTTTCAGGAGGATGTTTGGCAACAAATCTGGTCATCTCCTTCGTTTGTTTCAAAATCATTGAATATACAATTACAAACTCAAAAAATTTTGTTTCGGTGGTATTTAACACCTCAGAGATTAAGCCATATGGCAATAAATCAATCCTCCAAATGTTGGAAAAATTGTGGAGAGGTGGGCACATTTATACACTGCTGGTGGTCTTGCCCGAGGGTGCAGTCGTTTTGGGCAGTAATTGTGGCGAAAATCAAGGATATCACGGGCTATAGTTTACCCTTAAGATTGGAACTCATTTTGCTTGACTGTTGGAAAGATTTTTCTATTACTTCTCTCAATAAATCCCTGATATCCCTTTTACTAGCTGCTGCTAAAATGGTGTTAGCCCAATTTTGGAAATCTCCCAATATTCCTCCAGTTAAAACCTGGTATGCTAAAATCTGGGAGGTCTATGCTATGCACAAGATAGCAGTTAGTTTATGCAATATAAACAATTCAGAAAGTAACGAATCTCTGATGTACAAGTGGCTTCCATTTCTTAAATTTTCTTTTGGTCCTGTAGATCAGATGCGTACATGTATACCTGGTAGATATTATGACATTATTAATTTGATGTAATTAATATATGGACAGAGTACTTATTTTTTTAATTCAGCTGCCAATTATGTATGTGTGTGTGAATGTATGTATGTTTTGTTTTGTTTGTATTTTGTATATATATTTATATTTTGTTTTCTGTTGGTATGCTATACTTATACACAAAGAATGATCGCAGATACAGTCATTGATTGCTTTATTTGTATGTTTATTAAATTCAATAAAAAAGTTTTTGGACCAAAAAAAAAGAAAGAAAGTTAAAAGCAACTCTTTGGTCCCTCCCCTAGTCCCAAGCTATCTTTCTTGAGGTCTTAGCACTAAATTTTTAAAAAGGTAAAAGCAGTGCAAGCACCAGTCGTTTCTGACTCTGGAATGACATCACATCACAAGGTTTTCACAGCAGAGTTTTTATGGAATGGTTTGCCATTGCCTTCCCCGGTCATCTACACTTTACCCCCAGCAAGCTGGGTACTCATTTTACCGATCTCGGAAGGATGGAAGCCTGAGTCAACCTTGAGACAACTACTTGAACCCAATTTCTGCCGGAATTGAACAAGTCGTGAGCAGAGCTTGGACTGCTTACCACTCTGTGCCACAGGGCTCCTAGCATTAAATTTAAAGGAAGGGTCATAACTGAGTAATATAGCACCTGACTGTGCATGCTTTTACTTAATACTATGCAAATTAGATGCATCAGAACCAGCTTGCAGGAGTATACTCAAAGTGGATGAAGGTCCTCCCAAGTTGCATAAAGTTGTCTCGAGTGAAAGAAGAGGTTGTACCTCTTCTATTTCAACTTATTAAATGTTTCTACATATCAAATGTTCACTCAAGCAGGATTGTGATCACCGCTATCTCTTGTAGGAGCAAAAGATACATATCTACTCTGACTTCCATCAAATGGAATAAAGCTTTAAAAATATGACAAAACAGCCATTTTTCAGTGTTTCATATGCTTCTTCACAATGTACATGTAAGCTATCTTTGTACGTCAAAGACTGGTTTTCACTGTTTTCCAATACAAAAGACTTCAACAGAGACACTGACACATCGAGCCCCAGGCAGGCTCTGTGCCCAGGGCCCCCCTGCTGCTCCCGGTCTCCCTCTGCTGCGCCCCATCACACGTGCATGCGTGCCCCCCCAAAAGTTCACCATGACAAGGCTGGGCCCTACCAGCTTCACGGCAGCTGTGCGTTTTTTGAAGCCAGCGGGGGAGTAGGCTTCTCCCCCCTCCTTTCCGGAACTGGAAGTGAGGGGGAGCGAAGCCTCCGCCAGCGCTGGCTTCAAAAAATGTGTGGCTGCCTCAAAGCCGATAGGGCCCAGCCTCACTGCAGCGAGCAAGGTGGGGGGAAGTACAGCGGGAGGGAGAGGGTGGCAGCAGCAGGAATAGCAGTGGAGGGGGGAGAGAGGCAAACTAGGCAGTTTTCTTGGGCACCGGGAGAGGGGGAGCCAAATTTGGTGCCCCCTCCTAAAACCCTAGGCAACCACCTAGTTTCTCTAGTGACTAAGCCAGCCCTGTCTATGGTGGTTTTCAATTGAGTACTAGGAGTTCAGGCTGTGTGCAAGGACTACAAGCTGGGTCCTTTTCTACTTCTTTCAGGGGTTCTAAAAAAATTTCCAGGTCCCTTCTCACCCTTGTTTGCCTAGATTATGAACAAATAAGGAAATCTCTTGCTCTCTCCAGTGAGATTGATTCAAACTAGGAGCAAGACCTTTTAAGCTGTAGTCTTATTGCATCAGCTACCTTCTGAGGCCAGATCTTGTGGGCCTCACACAGACAACACAAATACTGTACTAAATTTGTCGTGTAGTTGATATGGCTCTCACTGTAATGCTATGTGGACACAAGACAATGGAGACCTCCACAGATGTTTTTTATTTTTTAAAAAATATATTTTATTTATTTGAGTCTTATTGGGACTCAAGGTGGACTACACAGAGTGAGTCAATACAGTCAGCAGGATGGGGCAATCAATGAACAATCAATTAAGATGGCACAATCTGCCAGAACACTAAAAAAAATGGAACTGAAGCAAAGTTCAACATGACAAATTGTGGCTTGACATACATACTCTGAAAGGGGGATTGCAATAAGGTTGCAAAATTCCTAGTCAGAAGAGCAAAATATCTAGTTTCCTTATTAGTGCGGCTATAGAACATAGAAAACCAACAAAACAAAGCAGTAAACTGGAAGAGGTCGCAGCCTAATAAATATCTCAGTTCATAAGTAGTTCAACAGGTAAGTCGTTTTTTTATTTCAGGTCTGACATCCATGTTCCCGGTGTGCTCAAATGAGGTGGACTGCAAACCACAAAGGCAGCATTAATCCATCTGGAAGATTCTCTGGTGTGAAATAATTAAGTGAAAGTCCTCTTATGCAAGCTCAAGCTGAACGGACTTCCCAGGAGTTCTGAGCCTCATTTTTACCCGCTGGGCTTTCTTCAAGCTTTAATACATGTCCTAGCACTTCCAACCAATCAAAATTCTTTCCACTCTCTTACACTTTCCAATCAGGTTACAATCTCCTGATTTCAGGGGCTTCAATCCACCACCAGCTAGCTGGCTAGCAGGAAAAGTTCCACCCCCAAACAGCGCCTTCCTGCATCGTTGTTGGCACAATGACATCACCTGGTTGTGATGTCATCATGCTAGGAGCATTGATGCTCTGTGATTGTGGCCAAAACTCTATGAGTTCTGGCCAAAATGCTAGAGTGTCAATGTGCAAAATATCCAGCGTGATGATGTCACCCAAGAAAATCCCAGGATGGACTTGGGAGCCCCCCACTGGAAGCCTGGTGAGACCTGGCAACCCTAGGATTGCGTCTTATGGTGAGCAGCGGTGAGGAAAGAGAATGGTGGCTTGTAGGTTATCAAAAATGTAATTCAAAATGGGCATCTTCGGGCTACTGAAGTCTGATATGCACTGTTATAAACTAAAGCAACATGTCAGAACTACATTAGACCACTAGTTCTTAACTCATGGGTATTCAAGTGGATCACAGAGCCTCACTTTCTAGGTCATGAGCACCTATGAGACCAGCAATTTTCAGTTGCTCTTTTGAAGGACATGATGAGTAGAGAGTAAGGGTGCCATGTCCCCTGCCTTTCCCACAGAAGCAAGACGGCAGCAAGGCATGGTTACTCAGTGGTGGATTCCCTTTTAGCACAGATTCAGAGACTTAGGCTTTTCCTTCTCCTTTTGCTTCTGATGTCATGTGCTTGCTTCCTGTGGGTTGAATGTGAGTTGAGCTGGAAAAGATGGAAGGCCACTGCTTTGGGCCACCCAGAAAATGCATACACTGTCTGAGTTTTAACAATTCTTTACTTGCTTCTTCAAAAAACAACCCCCCCCCCTCTTACTGGCATTGTTGGACTTTCTTATTTTTGTATGATACTATGCACTGGTACACCAACTAATACTGTATCAACCTTGCAGAAATTTTGAGTTCATCTAAAAAGAGTCCCTGCTGAATGTCCTAATGCATCTTATTGTGAGTCTTCAGCAAATAAAACTTCATATATGAGCTCATGATGCGCTTTGCTGCTGGAAAGTCACAAACTCTGTGGGAAGCTTTTTATCTTCTCAGCAGTCAGTTTTCCGAGAACATCAGTGCAGCTACTGTAGTTACCTGTAGATTACTTGTATTTTCTCACATCTGTGTCCAGCAATCTAAACCATGATGATAAAGGGTCATTAGGTTTTGAGTGAGGAAGGGGATGGACTAGACAATTTGCTCTGATAAGCTCCTTGTCGTGAACTCCAGTTTAGAATGTGAAATGCTAGGTATGTACACTATAAAGTGGAATGGAATATGGTTCTCTCCAAACACCAATTAAAATTATGCTGCTTAATCATTTAAAGATCACTACAACGCAGGATGTGTTTTTTATTCTACAATTAAAATACTAAAGATAACATAATGCCGCCATGGGAAAAGGACATCAGTGGTCTATTAGCCACAAAAGAATTCAGGTACAATTACTAAGATAACTGCTGTTTGGAGCACAGCAAAGCAATTTCCCACAGTGGGACTTACAGTTCAATTTACCAGTTGGGCAAATATTTTGTGCTCTGTAGTGGTCTAGAGAGTTAACAGTTACAGGTAACATTTGAGTAGTGTTATACTTCAAGAAAAAGTTTCTTCAACCCAAATAGGTTATTTACATTCCAATCCCTAGTACTTTACGTACAAGTAAGTTCATCTCATACTTATATCCAAGAAAACGTGCTCAGATTGCAGACTTAAAGCTACCTCTAACATTACATTTCACCAGTTTTGCAAAGATCCGTCCCTCCTGTATCTGCAAAAACCTGTATCAATTTAATATATGAATTATATTCTAATTTATCTTTTTTATTTGGAAATAATTTTAATGAAACATTTGACTTTTCTGTCAAAAAATGCCATGTTGTTTAGATCCCACATGTGCCATGCTTCATTAGGGCAGTTTGGGCACAGACAGGACATAATGCATTAAAAATTGACCTTATGGTTATGATATAGCATTTTATTATAAACTATGGACAAGGGGAAAAATTCCATAACACAGATAGAGGACAGTCTAGGATGTTTCCCTGGAATCGTGAAATATTGATAAAGGTGGAGAAGTAGCTATCTCTCTTATTCAATATAAAGTTAACATCAAAATCCCTAGTCCAGAACGGCCACTATGCTAGGAGCACCCTCCCACCAAAAAAAACATTAACTTTTGTGAATTTCTTCTGCCTACATAGGTACACCATCCATTGATTCAAGTAAAGGACGTTTGATGGCTGTATTTCATTTCTTCTTCAAAGATAAAAAATATATTCAACACAGGAAACTGCATTATTAGTTAGACCAATTTGTTGATGGAAATGCAAAACATAAGCAGATTTTAAGATTGATAAGACTTCTGCAGACCAGACATTCAAAATTCTGAAGACAATGACAATATAGGCCAATTCTGCAACGGAAAGAGATGAACACTCAATGCAAACTGGACATACCAAGGATAGCTTTGCATTCTGACTACTGTTAATCATTTTGTCTGGCTAGTTGGTTTCAAGAAAAAAGTATGAGAACATCAAATGTTTTACAATTCTAACATCATTTTGCTCTACTGAAAAAGTCTATCTACCTAGCATCTCATCTTCTGAAAACAGCAAGCAACAATATGCTAACATATATAAAAACTATTCCAGACAAATTCCACCATCTTTTTATGAACAAATGAAATCTGAATTTGTTTTGCACTGTAAACATCAACAAATAGTTAGATGGATACATTTGCAAAGTACATCAACAGCATCAAAACATATTCTATTATCCTCCAGATTCTGTAGCATTCCATCTAATGTAATTTTAGATGTATTACTATTACCTCTTTTCTTTCCTTTCATTAAAGGAAACATTTAATAAGTGAAATATTCAACTAATAGAATCAATGCAAAGACCCAGCAATATCTGAGGAATTTCATAAAAATATTCATACACTTAGCAAGAGTAAACTGAAGTCACTTTAGCAGACCTGAATGTGTCAAGAAGTTTGACAATTATTACTGCAGCCGGGAAACTGTAGCACTGCAGAATTTCTTATGAATTTCTCCAGTTACTTTTTTTTATAAATGCTGTCTTAGATGACAGCTTAATGTGTACCACATGCAATATTTATTCTTCTTTAGTGTCAGACTGTCTAGCCATCCAAAGGAATACAAAGAATGTCACTTATTAGGATAAAAGCACAAGGAAGGTAATCAAGGACATATGTAACATCAGCCAATCATGTCTTATTTCAACATCCTATTCCATTCATAACAGTTCAACAATTATTTGCTTACTAATAATTTGCTTTCAGGCTGTTTGTGTTCCCCCATAATGGTGGTTTGCATCTATTTTGCTCTTTAGAATTGGACACTTGCTGTGCCATGCATGTTTGTCAAAACTTTATATCTTCTGTCAGAGAAAGCTTAGCATATCAAATCATTTTGATCTGCCACAAACTGTGAATAGAACAATCCAGTTACCCTCAATGTCAGCAGGGCAATGAAATAGCTGGATATTAAAACCTTCTACCAAAATGTCTATAATGCGTGGCCATAAAAATGGGAAACCAATAAGGGTTTTCTATCATTTAAATACATAACACGACGATGTCTTAGAATACAGCAGATGTGTTACCAGAAGAAAGAAAAAACATTTTAGAAAGGGCCCTGAGCTGACATATGGCTATTATTTTTTCAGAATAACTAGATACATATACCACCCCTTGCATTTTGAATTATTTACTTTATTTTTATTTAACCAAAGAGGACATATAGCTGGGGGGGGGGGGAGAAATCTTCTGACACATTTTCAGCCACTCAGTCTGCTAGACAGGTGTGCGTTATGGAAATCAGTAATTCAGAAAGTCAAATAAGATACATGCTGATAGAGGGAGCCAAAGGCAAACATTTACTACACCAAAAGGATTAAAAAAATAAGAACCCCAAATTATCGGTGACCAAATTTTGCATAAAATCCTGAAAGTCCTATTAACTGGTAGTTCAACTACAGTTCTGAATATAGCTCAAGGATATACAGCCATTTATGGTAAACACAAAACGTACATTTATCAAGTCTCTATGCAATTATTTCAGCACCCAGCATTTGGGGGGCAGGAAATCAATTTCTCTTTGTATTTCTTTAGCCCACATACTGGTCACATGATGCCACACAGCTAAAGTAAAATTATTATTGCATGTTAGTATGATTGTTAGTTAAATTATATTTTTGTATTGATGATGTTAGTTAATTCCATTACTAGGCTGCCCCTTTGAAAAAACTCAGGTTGAGTAATCTGAGTTAAAATTAGAATACAACAACATTCCAATTTAAATTATAAGGTTATCTCAAACCTGCTTAACTCAGACTCCTGAATGTCATCCCAAAGAGTTGCTTTAAGAACTCTTCCAGAATGTTTCATAGCTGTTGGACAGCCGCTGGGGATTCCGCTCAAGCAGCCTGTGTTTGAACCTAGAACACAAGCTGCACCATAAAGACCATGCATTTAGTTGATTTTAATGGCTCTGTAATTGTATAAAAAGAAAGAAGGAAACACCCTGAGGGTACACAGGCTCACAAAACAATTAAATCCTGCTTGTGGAAACCAGCACCTCTCCTGCACCTAGAAGACAACAGGGAATTATTGTAGATGCTGCAGGATGATGTAATATGCTGCTTGTACCCCACATGAGAAATCTGATTTCACAGAAGGATTGGAAATTGATTGGGAGCCATGGCACTCACTACCACTGTTTTATTTTCCTGTGGACTCACTCTGCAAAGCTGGTTGACTAATTTTGAACCAATGAAATTTCTGAACAGCCTTCAATGGTGGCCCTATCCTATGATATGCTGCAGTAACTGGTGGTTACAAGGGGTAAGGGACTGTTTTCTAAGAGCAACTGATACAACAACCTAAATTAGTAAAAAGGCAACCCAGACAATATATATTTGTTGCATTGTTTAAAGTATGGTAGTTCCAAGCAAGAAAAAAAAAATCACAGCTTTTTTTTTTTGCAAACTGTCCAGATTTTTTTTAAAAACCCAGTAGAAGATACAGCATTGTGCTGAGGCTTGGGGATATGAATGTAGAATTGGGTGCCCCACTTCTAACCAGTCATGTGCGCAGTATGATTGGGGGACTGTGGAACAAAGGAATGGCAAGGAGTGGCCATTCCCTAAGTAAACCACACCCCCCATTCCTCCAATTCTACCAGGTTGCTTCAGATGGAGAGGTGAGAAAGAGGGAAGACAAGCCTGCTTGCTGACTGATGGCCATTTGACTCTACCACTCCCAAAACGTCCTTCTGTAGTAGCCCTTCCATCTGCTTACTATGGAACGTGTTAATAAGTTATCTAAGACTTAGGGCTTGGACTTGATTTCCTTTCTCATGTCTGTCTACCTTTTCTTTTGTGTTGAGGTATCGAATTGTAGATATTGTTTTCAATGCAGAAAAGCAGCTTATAAATGGAATCAAATAAATATCCTCACTAAGATCTACAACTTCCTGTTTTGCTTATTGGGTGACTTTTCCATGTGTCCACCAGGTACCATCTACGTGAACCTCTAGTTGGTGCTGAACATGGTACCCTGTCCTTTCTAGGAACAAAGTTCCTCAGCACTTGGGGAAGAGGGGGTAAAGACTGACTTTTTAAAAACTAGCTTTGTTTTCTGTTGAGCTATGCAGTAAAAAGTTTAATATTTTCACATATAATGTTTTATGGAGGGCTACGATTTTTATATCCTGTTAGCTACTCAGATGTAATATTTGTATTATGATACAGGATATAAATTTTTAAATAAGCTTTTTGAAAGGACCGTCTTTCTGTAGCTGGTCTACTCCTTGACAAGAAGCTGGGGAGGAGGGGGAAGTGTGAGCCAGGAACACACAAGAAAGCAGTTCTGGCTGGTTTGATGTCAGGGGGTGTGGTCTAATATGCAAATGAGTTCTCGCTGGGCTTTTTCTACAAAAAAGCCCTATGTGAAACAATGGCGATGTCAGAGGATATGGCCTAATATGCAAATGAGCTATTGTTGGTCTTTATTCTAAAAAAAAAAGCCCTGGCAAGAAGTCAATATGAGGGTGCATCATATCAAGCCAGACCATTGATCAATCACTTGCTCTGACTAGCAATGGATCACATGGGTACTCACCAAAGAACGATCTTTCCTAACACTTGCTGTCAAAAACCTCTCACTAGTCCCTTCCCAAACAGTGATTCAGAGCATGTTCTTTCAGATGCCCCAGAAGCTAGGCACTTCCAAGCTAGATTAGAAGAGAGATTGAACAAAGACTCAACAAATCACCCAGGTCTCACGTACTTAGCAAAGTAGCTTCTCCTATAAAATTCAACATAGCAGCTCAGATTTGGGGGACAGGCCTTGCTTCAGATTCCAACATAACTCAAGGTTTCAATTCTGTGCGATTCAATAAAATACCCAAATCACAACTTTCCTAAGGCTTCCTTCACCAGGGGGTTCTATTTGCCATATGGGTGAACTGGTGGGAAATTCAGCATTAAAGTTGCTTGCTCACTCAAGCAACGTGTTCAGAAACTGAAGTAGCATGAATAATTGTCTAATTGAGCCACTCTGACCTTACAATGGGCACAACTGCTAAACTGTGTTCTCTGGGTGTAAGTGTTCAGGAAGAATAGGAGCAGGGCTTTTTTTTTTTTTTTGAGGAGCACACAGGAACACATTTCCAGCTAGCTTGGTGTCAGGCCTAATATGCAAATAAGTTTCTGCTGGGCTTCTTCAACAAAAAAAGCCCTGAATTAGCGGAATAAGCCAATTAGGAATTGGGGTGGGGTAGGGAAAAACATGTCCCAAGAGTCTAGAATCACTTCTCTCACACTTTTTTTTCTTTTAAAAAGAACATCTGGAAAAGTGTTTAAAAACAATCCTGTGACAAAACTATAAAGGTAACCTTGGAAGTTCTCTTCCCCACAGCATCAAACAGGACAGGCATTCTCCACATCCTCACCCTAGAGTGAAGGAAAGGCCTTAAGAAACCAACAACTGTTATCTGAGGAAAGGGAGATGTACCAAAGAACTCTAGATGATTCTTCTACTCTCCAATGTGTACTGCGTTCTCAGATGTTGGGATGCACAGATGGAACAAGGTATTCTGGGATAGATACATAGCCATCATAAAGATGAATGGAAATAATTCATTTCATTGCTGAACGATTGTTGTGTCTTTATTTCTTTATTCCCTTTACACTGTCATGTTCCAAGTATCATACTGACACAACTTGGCTCTGATATTTCTGTTTCTATTTATTCAGAACATTTTCATGGTGCGTCTCCAGAGTCCTGCTCAAGGAGGCTTACAAGTTAAAAGAAAATTGTAGAAACAGTCTATGTCTATGCAGGAAGGGATCCACAGGGACCTGTTTCTTCTCACTCCACAGTCCTGCCCACCCCTCCCTTCCATGTGGCACCAGAAAACTACTAGGAACTTGAAGTTCATTTGCATTTTCTGTATTCCCAGTCATCTCTCATATATGGGTACAACCAGGGGTGGAATTCTAGCAGAAGCTCCTTTGCATATTAGGCCACACACCTCTGATGTAGCCAATCCTCCAAGAGCTTATAAAGTCTTGTAAGCTCTTGGAGGACTGGCTACATCAGGGGTGTATGGCCTAATATGCAAAGAAGCTCCTGCTAGAGTTCCACACCGGGTACTTGATCTCTGAACTGAAGTAACTTGTTCTCAGATCAGAAGGAGGAAATAGGAGAAGCATTCATGGATCTCCTTTCCCTGGTAATATTCAGGTGAAGTATGTGCATACCTGGGGGGGGGAGGGGAAGATTAGCCACAGCTGTGCTGGTTCTGCCATATGTAGGCTGCTCAGCTCATGGAGGGATAGACCATGCTATACATAATAACATAATGTCCCCAATTTGCTTACCTTTTTTATTAATTTCTATTTGTTTTGCCATTTTCTAAGTGAAAACTTCTTACCTTCTGGTCTCCTTGACTCTGTTTAATCACAATGGCATCCTTTTTTAAGCTTACAAAAGTCGGTTATAAAACATAATGTATGTAGTTGTAAATCAAAAGATCAAGTATGACCATTTTCCTTTCCTCCATAGAGGGAATAGCTTCTTCAGATTCTCAGTGGGTTATTTAAAATCCCTTTCAGATCTTTCCTCTACAATCCAGACCGTACACATGAAGTATGTTCCAGAGTGGGTGTTCTTCTATAAGCATGTATAAGCTATACACCAGGGATGGCCAAACTGCAGCTAGGGAGTCACATGTGGCTCTTTTACACATATTGTGTGGCTCTAGAAGACCCCACTGCCCCATCAGCCGGCTTGGAGAAGGGATTTCTCTCTTTAAATCACTTCTCCAAGCCAAGCCTCTCCCTCCCTTCTCCTTCCTTCCTTCCTTCCTTCCTTCCTTCCTTCCTTCCTTCCTTCCTTCCTTCCTTCCTTCCTTCCTTCCTTCCTTCCTTCCTCCCTCCCTCCCTCCCTTCCATGTGGCTCTTATGTTAAGCAAGTTTGGCCACCCCTGGGCTACACCATGACTTACCATTACTTGTAAAGTCAATCAATTTAAATGTTTTAGCTACTGCTATACACCACATCAGTGTCACTTTCCAACATGCCTCAACGTAGACATTACTTTTAGAATATCAAGCATTGCACTACAGTGATAATTCTTGCTTAAGAAAAAACACTATTGGTGTTTATGGTACTAGGATTTATTTTATTTTAAAAAAAAACCCTTTAAGAACAGCCAACTTAAAGGTTGAAAAGGTGACAGTAATTTAGGGTGAGGTATTTGTGAATTCCCTGCATTGTACAGGGGGTTGGATTAGACCCCTTCCAACTTTATGATTCTACTGCATGTATATGGAATACATTTTCACACAAACTTCACAGAAAGTACTAGCTTTGAAGTTAAATTAAAATCTGTGAAAAACTGACACAACCCTGGTTTCTCTGTCATTTAAAAAGTTAAAACTTTGGAAAACAGTCTGCTTAATCAAATGGTGCTACTTTTCACTTCAATGCTATTTATTATGGACACCACCACACTAAAAGCAGAAGCTAAACTTCCCTTTTGCATTATTCAGTGGAGCTGCTATTTCTCAGTGTTGTCACCAAGTTCCTACCTATCCCTTATTTTTTTCAAACACAGCCTATCAAATTTACTTTAGGTATATATAGGTTCAGATGCATAAATTCAGGCGGGGAAGGAAAGAAACTGCAACCTTATACTTAAAACAGCAGTTCATAGCACCAAGACAAGTAACTTTATTATTAAATCATGAAATTAGGAAGACTGTGGACAAGTCTTAACAGACAAATCTTAAAGACAAGACACACACACACTGTCTCTGTCTCTCTCTCACACACATGTAAATCTTAGTTATATTACAAAATAAAATAAATTAAGATACAGAACACATTTGTACCATTAAACAAGATTCTTTCCTTTTATGAGCTGGGAATTTCAAGACCTGAGTGTATGCCATCCATATAAACAAGCACTGACCTCCTGCAAGATGCTTTCAGAGTTTTGAGACATGTTTCAAAAGGTACTAAGTATGATTTAAGAAGGAGTTTATGAAGTTAAATATTGGGAAATTATATTTAATGTAACTATCATATCATGTGGAACGCTGAATTCTCTTCCTACCTGCGAATGCTAGATCAAAGGTGAACTTTAATGTAACAATAATATAACATGCAACACTGAATTCTCTTTCCACCTGAAAACACTATATCAACAGTGCACAAGCGTGTGCTGATCAAGGTCAATTGCCAAATGTTTGGAAACATGTGTTCATAAGCACACATTACTGTTCGACCATGAACACTGTGTTGATACATTAAACAGGTGCATAGACGATGCATGCATTTCTTGCATAATGCTTATAACATACTATTCCATAAAAAAAAATCATCACATTCAATTCATAATAATGATGCTGTGAGGAGTTTCATGGTCTACACTGCTCAATACTGCTTCATTAGCAGCAACAGTAAAATCCAGATGCACAAATAGTTCTTATATTCTAATATAAAAGTTATACAAATAGCACTATGTTCTACGTTCTCTGTAAAATGCTTAGTGTGCTTTTGTAAAGGCCTTGGATTACTTATATGTGGAAGGAGTAGTAAGTTGTATTTTAAAGTGATGAAGTAAATCTGCCTAGTATCATCTGAACATGTGGTAAGTGCAACTAATACCATCCATCCTGTCAACTTTCCTTACTCATAAATTAACTCAATTGCTAGTTAACACCACCAAGTTGTTTCTTCGAATCATTCCAGTTTTTATAGCTTGCAAAAAGGTCAATATACCTACTCAAAGTAAACAAGAGTCATCTTTATTCATTGTCTTCTTCTCTAAGACTGAAAAAAATGCCATATAATGCCTTTAAAAAGTTGGTGCATTTTTACTGTGAATTAAAAATATATATTTGTTTAGAAAATATGACAGGGGAGGAGCTCTTTCCCCCTTTTGCCCCAAACCTTCAAGCATCTCCTTGATGAGGCCGTAAATACTACTCCACTGCAAAAACATCCAGTGTTTGCATCCTTCCTGAACTAACATAAGCTGCCTTACATTATCACAAATTACACCAAGAAATACATTTTTGCTAGATGAGCTACATGATCCAGCTGTAGTTTCAATTAAGAATGGGGCGGGAGGGAGGAACGCACAGTTTAAAAGGCTTCTTCCCCAACAGAATACATTCTAATCATTTGCATCTGCTTGTACTGCTGTCCACGACAAAGGGGCAACCATTCCCATTCTTCCTCAATTAATAAATTATTTTGCTCTTCTATGCAGATATATCGTCATACGAAAGACAAGATTTAAAGATCAGCCACGCTGTCAGGATGGAGGGGGTGGGGAATGGCCATCCTTCTGTCTGCAGTAGATGCCATTCCCTATCATACGATGTTTCCCACTCATAAATACATGACAACTACTTCCTCAATCATTTTTTACGAGTCTGGATGCATGGGGGGTTGTCAATGGCTAGCATGAGGGAAAATAGGAACAGCAGGTGGTTGAAACTGTACTGAAAATGGCTATGTGGTAAATTCTCCTCTGGAACATTACTTTAGCTATCCCAGGCTTTGATCTTGCAGCTACAATTATACTAATTCCCCAAAACCTGGATTTTAAAGACATACACACTGGGAAGAGGGGGAGGAAACCCTGAACCATGAGCTTTGCATAAAGATAATAAGATTTTCCTACAAACTCATAATATAAACAATTTACAAATTAAAAATTAATATCTATGCTAAAGTTCTGCATTCGGTCCTCATCACAAATGGGCTCACAAACGACATGGGGCGCCTGGCGACAGCTAAATCACAGACTGGCGTCTCCCAAGCACTCTGTCTGCCATTAAGGTCTGAGAAATAGTATTTCACTGTACAATTAGAAGCAGTGAGCTCTACCTGTAATCACCCAAATACAGGTGTGATGAGCCATTCTGGACAACTAAAATGACTTGCTCATTTTCAAATAAACATTGATGCTCCCTACGGGTACTGTGGCATTGAAGAAAACTCTATAACAGCACTTAGAAGTAGTGCAGGAAATCTTAGCATTCGGAGTTACACAAGACTTAAAAATGTCTTCGTGACTGCATCAACCTGCAAAAGAGCAATCATATCTTCAAAGTTTCCACAGGCTAGATGTGATTTCAAATATCCCATTGTGAAGGAAGGCTGATTTAATCAAACGAGAGGGTTTTGGGGTGGGTGTTGTTATTTTTTTTTCCAAAAACTCTTATTCTGAACCAATTTTTGTAAACATGCAACCACTAAAAAAGTTTCCAGCTATGCGGCACTGAAAATAAATTCAAATGTACTATACCGCTAGAACAGAGAAGTTTTAGCTGAAATAATTTCACAGAATTTATTCTAATAACTTATTAGAGTTAACCATCTGACATTAATTATTGTTTTGGCTTCCAGTCTACGAATGTTTATTTTTCAGTTTAAAGCCTTCTCACTCTTTGATATCATATGGAAATGAGAAATTTTAATGGAAAATTGAAACCATGTGCATCTAAGTACTTAATGAAGTACAGGGAGAATGAGAGGGTGTGTTTTGGAGGCATTTAGATACACAGGCTCCAGTTACTTTTACATGGCAGCAAGCAAACATAACCAAAAAAAACTTAAAATGAGTTTCACAGCAAACTTTGTATACTATGAAATTTTTTGAGGAGAATAATTTTAAAAGGAGAGAGTTCTGTTCAGTGGTCCCTTTTAATGCAATGGATGCCTCTTCCCCAGATTGTTCATCTCATCTGTAGCTTTCTCAAGACAAACAAATGCAGCATTGTTTTCAACTCAGATCTTGAATGTATCCCACATACTCTGGGACTGGCTTCTAATCCAGGTCACTGCCTGTTTGACGGACAGCTTATTCTGAAGTCATTACATATGCTGTCATATTTATAACCATATGAAAGTTTCTGAACTCGCACATGACACACAGTTCATGTTACATTTCTGAGTAGTAAGTTTTTCCCATAAACTGTATATGTGTGTTTGCATCCTCTTAAACGTATTTCTACCATATTAAAGGGATTTTTTTTGTTTTCTTCCCTTTAACATCCAACAAACCAGCACGAATAAAGATTATAACGTTTTTATTGATAACAGGTTTTTTTAAGTTACAGGTTCATTCAATACCATATAGTAAAAAAATATATATATCCTGAAGATAGGAGAGAAAATTGCTACTTCATTTGTATATCATTAAGAGAGGTTTTACCCTCTATTGCACTCCAACAGATAGGGTAATAGGAACACTGCCAGTAATACATTTCGATTTACTGTAGGTACAATAATGTGACTAACTATTAATTTGACAAACATTAAGGTATCTTTGAGAAACAGGGCATTTCGTAAAAAAAAAAAAAATTAAGCAAATTTTGGTAAACTCACCATTTGTTTTTCTTCCTAATGTAGTCTTTTTCGGAAAGGTTAACCAAATAGATCATTGGTTTTGAAGTTAAAAACAAGTATTTGTTCAGCACATCGATCTGAAAGCCAGGGAGGGAAAGGTAAATTAAAACAGATGAAAAACCCGCAATGCAGGACTGCCAGATGATCAAAGTTTCTATGTCTCACCTCCAAATATGAGAAAGTGAAAGCAAAGAAATGCATTTATTTTCTGGAGTTAAATTTAAAAGGCTTATGTAAAGATCTGATTTTTTTAATTCAAGGAAAGACAAGAAATCAGACTTGCGGGGGGGGGGTGGAATACTTATACGCCTACCTCTTTGTCGTTCCAATCATGATAGAAACGGACTGGCTTTTTTTCATCTATTACCCAGCTTTTGATTTTGCACATTATATCCTGCGCAGAATTGTAAAAGAAACAAAAAATCATAAAAACCATTAAAAAGTAATAAACATTGTTAAACAGGCTCAGCTATTTGTCAGACAGTTATTTCTCACAAGGGGCGGGGGCTGTAGATAGCAACATACGGAGTATCTTCTAAACTGATGTAATACATATATAAAACAGGAACAGAAGAGGGCTGCCAAACACAGAACACCCCGGCAAAGTTACTTCACTGAAAAAAGGTGATACTTTACTCTGCCTCGTTGAGTGGGGAGGGGGAAAGCAGCTATTATTTCATTTGCTTTCCAACATTCCATAGTCATAAAACATCCCAATTGGTGGAGGGGGGGAGGGACCCGAGAGTATGTGCTAAGTGTGGTGTGCATGTTTTTGAAATATTGTTTATCAAAAGAAACCGAGCTGATCATTGGCAATCCAACCTTCCATATATTTTAATCCACATGGCCAAAGGCCTCCATATTCTGCATTAATTTTTTTGTCAACACCTTCTCCTTTCCTTAAAAAAAAAAACCCTGCCAAAGCTTGCATTACACAATGGCAAGAGCCTTGCTCTAGTGACCTCCACCCAGCTGCATTCACTTTCAGAACATCTCTCCCTGCAGGAAATCTAAAGGCCTTTTAGTTAGCAAGCTAGTGTGCATTCAGAAGGAGTAACTGCAGGAAGGGCCCAATGCGCTTTGTTTCTCTGGCCTTTCTTCACAGAAAGATTAATCATCTGTGAAATGGAAACGGCAAACAGCAAGTGACACAAACTGAACCCTTCAAGCCTTTCCTCATCAGTTTTGTGGTTCTGAATCTGAAAGCTGCGTGTGGCAAGGTTTGCCTTACAGGCAGGTGTTAATAAAAGGCTCTTGGGTCTGAAAGGTCAAACCAAGCTCTTCTAGAAGTAGTACATTTTTAGTGTTTGTCTCTTCCCCCCCCACACACACACACCTTTATTTTTTTGGTCTGAGGTAATTCATGGTCCTGCTTTAAATATTGCATTTCATTTTTTTGAAAAAAAGTATCATTGGCAAGTAAGTCACCTAAAGGAAGCACCGATTTTTCAGCCTCAAATTTTTCCTCTTAAAGCACATATTTGCCTTGTCAATAAATGGGTTATAAACATTTACAAATATATTGCCTTAGTATTCAGTATATACCTACTCTTCCCAATCTTGCAAATACTTGGGGGGGGGGGGACAAGAGGAAAGCTCTTCTAAATCCTTAGATCCTGATTTGTAACTCTCCAGGAACAGGGCTCCCCACGGATTTTAACAAGGAAGGAGCAAGCCACAAACTTTTAATGAAATATAACATGTTCTGCCTAAGAATAATCACTTTTACTCTCCTATAACTGATTTTTTTTCACTCATAAATGTTTTAAAAGTGGCTAATGTAACACCATTTCCTACAAGGAGAAGATCAAAGTGCTATATTACAAATGCATTATGATTAAAAAAGCACTGTGCAGCCTTGCTATTAAATGTTCTTTAAACCCTAAAAGGCTTCCCATAGATCTCACTTGGCACTGCATATACAACCTTTGACAAGTAATGTAGACCATTTTTATTCATTGCCTAAAATTGTAGGCAATTATGTGCGTCACACTGGCCACCTGCAAGTTCTGAATGCCTGCTCCAGTTGTCAGAGCTAAAAACTAATGTCGGAGGGGATTAATCTAGGGGGAGAGAGTCCTCTTTAATGGCTCCAGCAGGTGAAATGGCCCAGCTGGTTACTATGATGAGTGGCCAGAATAGCTTATGTAGAGACATGCAACAAGATTACACATTTTTTTTTAAAGAATACATAGTAGAACTGTCTGTGGGCCCCTATCTATTTTTCCATATTTTCTTCTATAAATAAATAACTCACTTAAGCTTAAAGGAATGAATTTAAAAGCTATTTATCGACTTCACTCTTAACAACAATTCCCCCTCTCCCCAAGTAATCCTGCTTAACTAGTGAAGGAATTTTATATTTTTTCCTGATTTTAAAAAATTAATGTTAGTTATAAATTCCCATTTTTAAAAAGCCATTAACACTGCAAAATTTTCCAAACACTCTATTGTATAAAACTGGTGGTGAAGTCTTTTGGACCAAACAGTTTGCGTTCTTGGCTCCGCATGATAACGAGACAAATCTGTCTTGCAGGTTTGGTTTGTCCTTCAATTATCTCTGCATAGGTAAGCAGCAGTTAGTGTGTTTATGAAGGGTTTTTTCCCCCTATTCTTATCCAAATTGTTCCGTTGACCTTATTCACTCCAAACACAAAAAGAATTAACACTCAAGATACCACTCTAGTTTAACTTCAGTTTGTCAAACTACAAGCACCTCAACCATTGTGTACTGATTTCCAAAGGGGCCCTCTCCATCTTCTCAGAGACTGCCTCACAATCTTCCCCCTCCCAAACCCACCCACCCCCAGATTTGCCACGACCCTGACTTTAAACATCTATCACAAGATTTCTAAAATTATCTTCTCCAACTGCTTCCCAGTGACCAGGGTTAAGCAGACAAGAAAATTTTAATTTGTTTTCATACACATTATGTAACATTTTATATTTTAATTGATGCTTTATGCACTTTTTAAATATGTTGTAGGGTTGCCAGCCTCCAGGTGAGCTTAGAGATCTCCTGTAATTACTTCATCCCCAGACAACAGACATCAGTTCCCATGGAGAAAAACGTCTGCTTTGGACGGTGGAGATCCATCCTATCCCCAAATCCTGCCTTCCCCAGCCTCCACCCACAAAATCTTAAATAATTTGAAACTGGCAACCTTAAAGTGTTGCTTTATGGGCAACCCATTTTAAGTCCTCTGTACAGGACAGGACAGAAACGGAAATAAACAGAGGAAGTGTTTACAGGTAAGTATGCCTCTAAGCAAGGTGACTTAGGGCAGATCTCCCTCCTTACTCCCAGGGTTTTTTTGAACAGGAACTCCTTTGCATATTAGACCATACACCCCTGATGTAGCCAATCCTCTTGGAGTTTACAGTAGGCCCTGTACTAAGAGCCCTGTAAGCTCTTGGAGGATTGACGACATCAGGGGTGTGTGGCCTAATATGCAAAGGAGTTCCTGCTACAAGTACCTCAACCATTGTGTACTGATTTCCAAAGGGGCCCTTCTCCATCTTCTCAGAGACTGCCTCACAATCTCCCCCCCCAAACCCCCCCCCCCAAATTTGCCATGACCCCACCAATCCCAATCAATACTGCTCAAATATCTAGCCTTCTATGAAGTTACAGACAAGAAATGTCAAATTCAAGTAAGAGCAGAGTCAGGATGGTTCAAGTTACCAGCAAATCTCCCTACGGTCTTTGCCCATGGATCCAGCAAGGCCTTAGCTGAATGAGCAGCTGTGATTTCTCTTGTTTACTCCATCATCCCCCCAAGACCATCCCCAAAATGAAAAGCCATGCTTTAAAGCAATGAAAGGGAAACACAATAAAATCACCAATATGTACGCTTGATCAAGATGGGTTATCATGTTAGTCTGCCCGTAGCAGTAGAAAAGACCAAGAGTCCAACAGCACCTTAAAGACTAACAAAATCTGCGGCAGGGGATGCGCTTTTGTGAGTCACAATATATCTTGTCATTCCTTACCGTCAAGATTCAGACCGTTCCCTGAGAGTGGAACCTTAGTCCACAGACTTTATCATCACTAGGGCCAGCCCTGCCACTAGGCACTTGCTTAGGGTGCTTGCCTTCTTGGGGCACCAAATTAGGTGCCCCCCATGTGACTTGGTGACATTATCGGGGGGGGGGGTGCCAGAAGTTAGCCTTGCCTAGGGTGCCAGACAGCCTAGGGCCAACCCTGCTTATCACATTTCAGGTGCAGAGGAAGAGGGGAAGCATGCTTGAACTGTAAAAAGAGTCCTAGCTGGGTGCAAACAAGAGAGAAGCAATCCAGCCTGGCAACCTACTTCCCAACACACAGGGCAGTAGTTCCCTGCAGGGTGACAAGGACACCATGATGCCTACCAACAGGTTTCCTGGTAACTGTTTCCTTCTTTAACAAAACGTATCTTAGTTTGTTAAAGAGATCCTGGCCAGTTGTAGGGTAGTAGGTGTTTCATCTTTGGAAGCACCATCTTTGTGTCTACAGGAACACTCATTCAGAAACCACTACCTCTAGTGCAGGATAATGCTCAGCTTGCAACTTCCCAAAACTCTATAAATGATGCCAGCACCCCATGGAAGCCATTTCTAATTGCCTCCCTCTGGCAGTCATTTCATAGTGGCAGCACTTCCCCATTCTCAAAATTCCAAAAGTTCTCACAGGCCAACTTTTTTTTTTAATTTCCAATGGCATTTGTTGCCAAATTTGTTTCTTCTTCAACGAAAGAACTCTAATTTGCTGCCTTTAAGTGCATCCTGAAGTACTGGGAACAAACTCTATGGTACAGAAAGGAGCAGGAGTAGACCTGGTTAGGATGGCACCCTCCCCCTCTGGTCTTCTGAGATTAGATGAGTGGCAATTTGGGAGAAGGACTTCTCAGTTATGGCACCAAAGCTCTGAAACTCTCTCCCCAGACAATATCGCCTGTCCCCTTCTACTGCCATCTTCCAACAGTGGGTGAAAACGTTTTGGTTTTCTCTAGCATTTCTTCAATGATCTCTCCTCCCTAACCAATGTTTTGTTTGTTGTTTTTATGCTGTATGTATTTTAACTCTGTTTCTAATTGTTTTAATGATGTGTGTTGTGGGGGGTTGGTTTTAATGGTTTTAAAATGTGATTTTATCATGTGTGTTTTAAATTGTTAGCTGCTTTGGTCCCCCTTGTAAAAGCAGAAAGGCGAGATACAAATTTTGTAAATAAATAAACTGTTTGTTAACTATGAAGGCACCATTTACCATTTGCAAATACATAATCACCCTGGTTAGCTTAGCATTGCTTTAAAGCAGAAGAGACATAGACAACATGATTCTCTGTTTTCATCCTAGCCTCCTAGTAAGTAATTCTCCGCTGAAGGAAAGACCATTTATGCTCAATGATGTGTGTAAATTCATTCTCTCGGCCAGCCAGATTGCAAGAACGACATAAAAAATAAAATCACTTACTATGTGCAACAGTTAAATTCACAGAAATATAGCAAACAATGCTGCAAAGAGAATTGCCCATGACTGAGCTCTTGCTTTTTAAAAAAAGAGAACAAATTTGCAAACTTAAAAGATTTTTAAGACAATATCCAGAACATAACCCAGCTATCAGTAAACTTGTGTGTGTGTGTGTGTAAACTACTATATTTTACATTACTACCACTGATTCATGTATAATATTTCATACATGTCACCAAGTACATTAAAAAGCCTTAAAGATAATATGGGATGCCTCTGGAGAATTATATGGCTTTTGTAATAGAAATATTTACAACTGCCAATGAGATACAGTGGCTAAAATGTCAGATTAAGATTTGGAAGGTCCAAGTTCAAGTTTCCAGTATATCATTAAGCTTATTGGATGACTTTGGGCTATTCACAGCAGTAGTGTAGTGTGATACATTAATAAATGCATAAGAATAAATCTTGTAGCTATGAGTTGCTTTGGCAAGAAAGCTGCAAAGAAACTGGACCATTGGAAGAGAAGTTCTGCTCTGAGTCCCAACAAGTGCTTTCTTTTAATGTGGAAAATTTTAAATTTAAATTTCTAAAGATCAGTTGTTGCTTAAAACTAATTACAATGAATGGATGGCTATTGCCAATATAATATAAGGCAAGTTTGGTTGGTGCAGTTGTAATTAATGATTGCCCCCAATAATCCTGAGAGTTCACCTATGTTTTATTGATTTGCAACCCTGGGGGAAAGGAAAAGTCTTCTGTGCAAGCACCAGTCGTTTCTGACTCTGGGGTGACGTTGCTTTCACAATGTTTTCACAGCAGACTTTTTTACAGGGTGGTTTGCCATTGGCTTTCCCAGTCTTTTACACTTCCCCCCCAGCAAGCTGGGTATTCATTTTACCAACCTCGGATGGATGGAAGGCTGAGTCAACCTTGGGCCGGCTACCTGAATCCAGCTTCCACAGGAATCGAACTCAGGTCATGAGCAGAGAGTTCAGACCACAGTACTGCAGTACTGCTGCTTTACCACTCTGCACCACAGGGCAGAGAACCCTGGGGAATCGGTATCAAATCACAAACGTATATAATAATCTCAATAAAAATATCAATTTATGATATCCCTGACTGGCTTTGAAGGTCAAAACCAAAGCTAAAATTCTTACTGGTACAATCTTCTGTCAGACAGGGGAAGAGCTGTTGTAACCACCTGTCTGATATGGAGTTAACAAGTAAGCAAAGTGCTGAGATATCCCAAACAACTTCCATGGATGAGAGTAAAAAAAACACATTACACAGTTTTTTGGGTGCGCTACAATCAGCATGTCTTTTGCTTCTTAAGCAGTGTAAAAGAAGTACGTGCTATATTGTCTTTTGTTTTCTTTCCATTATTACTCCAATAAAAATAATTTCCTCATGAAGTTCTGAATCTAACATTTACACCCCAGTTCATCCGTTTTCTTTCCCCTGAATATGTCAGTTTCAGTATTTATTCTTACTGCAACATTAAATTAGATCAAGATACTTTTAAAAAAACAGTTTACTGAATATGTAAGTAAAGAAAAACAAGCCAAATCAGATCACACTCTATTTAATTCTTCAAACGCTTTCCAGAAAATTTATGAATTCTGACATTTCCAGAAAATTTGTATCATTGCCAAAAAGTGACTTTTCTTTGTTGCTTTAGGGGATCTCCAGATCATTCATATCAACATTTTACTCATAATTACAGCCAAACCTCCTAGCCCACTGTTTCCCATTTTCAGGGACGGGACCCGGTACCGGGCCACGGAAGCCTCAGTACCGGGTCACAAGAAAAGCCAAAGCTAGCCCTGCCCCCAGCATGACTTCTGCTCTGCTTCCTTCCCTCCACTGTCTCTCTGTTGTGCAGAGAAAAAGCTAGCCTTGAAAACTGACACAGGCTGCAAAGCCTGAGCTCTGTTTGGCTTCCTTCCTTCCCCCATATCTGTGTTGTGCAGAGAAAAGCTAGCCTTGAAGACTGACACAGGCTGCAAAGCCTGAGCTCTGTTTGGCTTCCTTCCTTCCTTCCCCCATCTCTGTGTTGTGCAGAGAGGAGCTGGGCTGCCTCTCCTTCCTTCTCCCCCTCTCCCAATGTTTGAGAGCTTTCACGTGCCTTGCAGTATGTTCTTTTAGGGAGATTTCCCCGGGAGGCCTGGGCAGCAAAGAAGGGGTGTGTGTTTTTTTTTCAGCCGGGAGGGGTGGGGAGTGGGCATTCCAGTAGCTATTTTTTTTACCAAACGACCCCAGGGCAGAATTGTTGCTGGCTGGGGTAATCTGATGGTGAGTAAGCCTTTTTTCCCCTTTGTCCCCCCTTCTTTCTTTTTCCTGCTGCAAGGGATGCTCTATCTGAATTCTTGGTGCTGGTGGTGGAGGGAAGCAACAGTGGGAGGGCTTCTAGTGCCTGGCCCCACTGGTGGACATTCTGGTGCTTTTGGGGCATTGTATGAGAGAATTTTGTACTGAATGGTCCACTGGCCTGATCCAACATGGCTTCTCTTATGTTCTTTCTTTCCATGTCTTTCTTTTCTTTTCTTTTCCTTTCTTCCATTTCATTCTTCCGCTTTCTTTCCTTCCATTTTTACTGGATGAAACTTTTCTGTTCATCATACTGTTGTTGCAGATATAGGAGCTCTGTCGATGAAAAATTGGCATCCCCAGTTGTAGCCAGCTGGCCTTTCTATGAGATTTCTGTGTGAGTGAGAGAGGTGTGGGGCAGAAAGGGATTATTGGAGATTACTGCTGTATATCTCAACAGCGCTGGAAGTGATGGGACTATGAACTTGGCACCATTTTACTGGTCCTGCTTTTAACAGCTGTCTGACACCAAAATTAAACTCTTCCTGTAGATATTAAAAAGGATGAAAGAAGTTTGCCGGCTAAATATCTGCACAACAGGTTGCTTTTAAAGGCATGGGAAACACAACCAGTAAAAAGCTGCAAGCCCCTCATAAATATCCTTTTTGGGATAACTGCAGAAAAGCTTGTATGAACTTTATATAAGTTAAAATTAATTCATTAGTTGTAGTACAATTCTCTGCTGCCTTTCACAGCAATTTCCCAGTGTTTCAGTCAAGGAAAAGTATGAAAAATAGCTGTCAAAAGATTTTCTTGAAACCAAGCAAGCTTGGTTGTAGCCTGAGGAAGAGTTCCAGTAGTAGCAGCTGAAGGAAGGGCCTACTAAATGTGTCAGCATATTTTGAAGTAGAGCAGCTGCCACGGCCCAGTGTGGGTGGTACACAGTGCTGGCATTCCTGATTGCAATGGCAACAGCACTTCCAACTGCATACACTGGCCAGTGCTGTTGAGCAAGGGGTGTGTAGGTGGTGCAGGCAATTGAACATGGGCATTAGGAGTGCTTGCAAGCTGGAGAAGAACACACAAACAGATAGGTGCATGCAGGTGTGAGGGCGGAAAGAGAGGACCCTGGGAATGTATGAAAAAGTTGCAGACCACCCACTTTCCACCCCCATTTTGGCTTGGCATGAGTTTCAGAAAGATTTTTCTGAAAATGAAGTTACTTCAGACGAAGAGGCAGATTTGGGGGAGTGCCCTGGAAGTGACATCACAGGAAAAGGTGAAGTTTCATTCAGTGTGCCCTGGAAGTGACATCACTTGGCCCTTGACCTGGAAATGATACCACAGGAAATCACATAATTCCTGTCTCCTGGCTCCACCCCCAAAATCTCCTGGCTCCACCCCCAAATTTTAGTGGGCCACGAAGGAGAAGTGTAAAAATAACTCGGCCACGGGAAAGAAAAGTTTGGGAAACCCTGCCCTAGCCTAACCAAATGTTTAAGATCTACCACATGAAAGCTTGCTGAGAGATTGGAGAATCTACAGTACAATTATTTTTCCGCTGAGTAACAGATAGGTATTATCCACTCCAACTTGCAACAGTTTCAGTGTATAAGCTATCAAGGAGAGTCAAAAATCCCTTCATCAAACACAAGTAGAAACAGAGGTCTCTGAGTCTTTTTATCTCACCCCTCCCTCCTTCTGACTGAAATGAAAAGACTCTGAGATCACTGTGTGATGAAGGGAGCTTTGACTCTCAAAAGTTATACCATGGAACTCTTGTTCTCAGGGCTTTTTTTGTAGCAAGAACTCCGTTGCATATTAGGCCACACACCCCTGATGTAGCCAATCCTCCTGGAGCTTACAGAAGGCCCTGTAAGCTCTTAGAGGATTGGCTACATCAGGCGTGCGTGGCCTAATATGCAAAGGGGTTTCTGCTATAAAAAAGCCCTGGTTTTTCTACAGCAGGCCAACATGGCTACCTTCTGAAACTATCTGAAACTAAGGTGGTCTCGGTCCTGTGACTAGGCAAGAAGCAGGCCTGAAGCAGATCAAAGAATTATGCATCATCCAGGAATGCCTGGAACTGCAAAAGGACCATGCTGTTTTTATCATCCTGGGCACATCAACAAATGGGATACTCCACATGTGGTGGAGGGTTCTCCATTTCTAATTACTGGATTCTGAGGGGCCTTCAGTACAGTCAGCATTCAGTACTCTTGGCAAGATGCATTTATGATTCTCAGCCACAGGAATAACACTTTCAATCAGTTTTTTTAATTTATTTTTATTTAGAATTTATATCCCGCCCTTCCCACGGGATTTACCAATTAATTGTGACATGAAGAATGATCACCTCACTCCCCGTGCATCCTAATATTTCAAGCATGACTGAATAAAATCAACCTCCATTTAAAATATTTAATTTTCTCACCTTTTTTAAGCAATGATTTTGGAAGATTGAGATTGTACGGCTCATACGGATTCTGAGAAGTATTTGTTTAGTCTACTTGTAGATGACAAAATTCTTTCACTCACAAGGTTGCTAGTAAAATAGTTTGTTGGCTACTAACTTTCAGAGAGGCAGCTGCAAGACTGTGGGTGGGATCAGATGAAGAATTTGCCACAGCGGTCTCTTGGCCTAAAAAAAAAGCCACCTCTGAAAGAGATGCACCATGCCAACCACACTGCACCAAGCACAGGCCACGCACGTGCTTAGAGGAGCATTCACACCATTCCTCTGTGTGTGCGGCATGTGTATGGTGTGCCCCAGCTCTTGATATGGCCAAGAAGACGCAGCAAGAAGTTTGCTACCAGGAAGTTCCTGCTAGTTATTCAATCCTTTCTCAGCCCGTCCTACAATGAGGTAAGGATGGGAGGGTACATTAAATCTGGGGGAGGCTATGGCAGGGCAAAACTCCTGTCTGATCGCATCCTATGTGTAGCATTTAAGTAATGAGGAAATCCCATTTTCCTGCACATAACCACCATGCTGAGTGTAAGGCACTTTTGTGGAGTATGAGATACAAGGCTAAGACATGGATGGCCCAGGCTAGCCTGATCTCATCAGATCTCAGAAGCTAAGCAGGGTCGGCCTGGTTGTACTTGGATAAGCGACCAACCATGAAGTCCAGGGTTGTGACCAGTGTTCCCTCTAAGCTGAGTTAGTGTGAGCTAGCTCGCAGGTTTTTAGCCTCTGGCTCACACATTTTTGTCCTAGCTCAGGAAAAATGGTCCCAGAGCAAACTAATTTATGCAGCAGCTCACAACTTTAATGCCAGTAGCTCACAAATTAGAACTTTTGCTCACAAGACTCCACAGCTTAGAGGGAGTACTGGATGTGACACAGAAGCAGGCAATGGCAAACCACCTTTGTTTCTCTTGCCTTGAAAATCCCATGAGAGGCCATAAGTATAACTTGATGGCACTCTACAGACCCACAAAATACATGCCCATCTTTATTGGACATGGACTTATCAAAGTTAACACAGAAATGCTAAAGTTAACACAGAAATGCTACATTATACTAAAATATTCTCTTGATGTGGTAGAAGTCAGTTTGCTATGCAATATTTTGTTACTTCAAACTATTGTACCAATAATTAGTTGGAGTGGCTAAGTGGGTTGTCTTGAAGGAAGGGGGAACCTTTTGCAGAAGGTCATTTTTTTCCAAAATTTCTCTAAACTTCACGATGGAACGTTTAAGGACTGAACGACCTGCCTTGAATTTCAAAATTCTTTCAAACCATCTGCACAGATGGATCAGCAAAAACTGCTACAGTTGAAGGCAGTTTTATTTAGGACTGCCTTTGACTAATTAAGTTGTGGGTGGGTCTTTAACTGGCAGTCCTAATCGTGCTTATAAAACTGAGGTCTTTATTTTTTATAATTTTTTTTATTTAGAAAGGTAGCTAATAAATGCTATAAATAATAAATAAATATTGTGGTGTGTGATAATCAAAGTATGCAGTATGCCAGCTTCAGGATACAACATAGATGGCAGCTGTGTCCAAGAGTGCCATTTACCAGCTTTATCTGGTTAGCCAGCTTCAGCCTTTCCTGGGCAGAAAAGATCCTGCCACTGTGGTACATGCCCTGGTTACATCGAGATTAGATTACTGTAATGTGTTCTTCCCTTGAGAAATGTTTGGAAACTTCAAATGCTATGGAATGCTGTAGTCAGGATGTTGACTGGAGTTGGTAATGTATCACTCCAATCTTGGCCCATTTACATTGGCTCCCAGTTTGTTTCCAGGCAACAGGGCTTTTTTTTTTTTAGCAGGAAAGCACAGGAACATAGTTCCGGCTGGCTTGGTGTCAGGGGTGTAGCCTAATATGCAAATGAGTTCCTGCTGGGCTTTTTCTACCAAAAAAGCCCTGTGTGAAACAACGATGATGTTAGAGAGTGTAGCCTAATATGCAAATGAGTTCCTGCTGGGCTTTTTCTACCAAAAAAGTCCTGTCAGGCACAAATCAAAGTACTTGTCTTGACTTTCAAAACCATATACGGTTTGAGACCAACAGACCTGATGGACACCCTACTGTTCTATGAACCTGCCCAATCAATCCAGTCATCTTCAGAGGCCCTACTTTAGGGTGTACCACTTCTGAAATTAGGCAGGTGGCAACCTGGGAGAGGGTCTTCTTGGTCATGGCACCTAAGCTGTGAACGCCCTCCTTCCTGACCAGTGTTTCAGTTTATGTTTTCACATCTTTGTACATATCTTAACACTGTTTTTAATTTGTTTTAATGATGTGCATTTGGGTGGGTTGATTGTAATGGTTTTAAAACATGGTTTTTATCACATACATTTTATCAAAGATTTCAGGTTTTCACGGCTGGTAACATCATTAGGGTTTGTAGAATCTTTCGGGATCAAGTCCCCACCAAACAATGGGCACATCCACAAACCAATTGCCCTTTCATCACACCCCCTCCAGCCTAGAAATAGCAGCTCTCCAGCAGCCCTGGCCCCACTAAATGCACAGCAGCCAAGAAGGTCTGAGCGCCTGCTCCGGCTGCAACGCCACTGAGGATGTTCTCCGCAGCTGAGAACGAAACGTCTGGAAGGAAAACTTTCTCCAGTAGAACACGGCACTTGATCCCGAAAGATTCTACAAACCCTAACATACATTTTAAACTGGTGGCCTTTGGGAGGGCAGAAAGGCAGGATACAAATTTTGTAAATAAAATAAATAAATGCAAACTTTAGCTCTTCTTCTAATTTTGGGTTCTGGGGGTCTGTGCTGTGCCCCAGCAGCATGCCCAGAAATAAAAATATGCACACCAGATGTGATGTGGGAGCAATGACAAGCTAAAACATAGCCAAAAACCTTCAGAGGACTGAAGGGTACCAGGGAAAAGTGCAACTGAAAAGACACCTGGGAGAAAAACAGAAGGTGAGAGAGTAAATGGACAACCATGCATCCAGTTGACAGCCAGGTAACTAACTGCAAGCAGTAAGCATTTAGAGACTGTTGCACTAAAAATGTGGTTATATTTATAGTTATATATTAAATATGAACATTAATAATTGTATATGTGTACTTGGTGGGGTGGTGCATACTCTGGCTCTTCTGGATCATGGCATAAGTATAACTGAATTAGCTGATTTGACTTTCTAGTATCCCAACTTTTTTTTCACCCGGTCAATCATGGTTCAGGAGTAAGGTTGGGGCCCCTGCATTCTCTCACAGGTGTCAGCTGTATTCAGCCACATAAGGCAGGGGTGGCCAACGGCAGCTCTCCAGATGTTTTTTGCCTACAACTCCCCTCAGCCCCAGCCAGCATGGCCAATGTCTGGGGCTGAGGGGAGTTGTAGGCAAAAAACATCTGGAGAGCTACCATTGGCCACCCCTGACATAAGGGAATCTAACAAGGTCTTATTCCTTTATTCAGAACTCCCTGTGAATAATACTGGCAGAGAGAACAACTAGCCACATTGAATAAAGAGAGCCTCCACATTTAGAGGCAGTAAACCTCTGAACAACAGCATGAGGAGGTGACATCATTGTGAGGTCATAGCCTCTATGCCCTGTTGTTGGCCCTCCAGTAGAACTGCTTGGCCACCATGTGAGACAGGATGATGGACTTCCCAGGCCACGGGTCTGATCCAGCAGGGCTCTTCTTATGTTCTTAAAGAATGTGTGGTTCCCTACAAAAGGCATCAAATGGTGCATGCATACCCCTTGCTATTCGCAGACAAAATGAACAGAGCTCATGTGTATTAATACTACTGGTATCACTTGTCTGTGTGAAGTGTGACATTTGTTGGCCCTTTGAGCCTGCTGTTCCATTTTTTTCTTGAACCTTGTGTTTGCCCAGGAAGGACCCAATACTTTCATATGAAAAAGGGTCCCACTACTGTACAACAGCTTAATGCTTAACTAAAAACTTGTTAGTCTTTCAGGTAAGGTGCCAGGAGACTCCTATTTCTGCTACAACAGACGAACACAGCTGCCCTTATGGAATTATCATTTCATATGAAGTCACCTTTTAGATGCAAACAAAATGGATAGAAAACAGACCATATGAGGAGATGCATTAGCATTCCCACCAGACAAGTACTCTTTATACACATAATTCTAAGAAATTGTTGTCTCTCGGTCCACAATTAGAACCTGCAACTAAAACAGAGGTGATTCCTTTAATCCAATAAAGGTATGCATTGGAACAACACTGAGGTAGGAAACTTAATAAATTTGGAGCTAACTAGTTTCTCCCCCTTCCCTCCAGACAGTGAACAACTGCTGATGAACACAATGCCAAATCCTACCATAATTAAAATTAATCTTCACCCAATGCAGTCTTTTTAACCACTGAAAGAAGTTCTTACTTACATATTCAGGTTTTAATTTCTTGTCACCTCCTCGCACAGCCACTTTTTCAAGTTTGTCTATAATGGGCATGATCATTTCCTCATCTTTTAGCCTAAGCTCCTCATGTATTATTTCAATGTCACGAACTGGTTCAACACTTCCTTCAATGTGCGTGATATCGTCATCATCAAATGATCCTTTGGGGGAGATAGTAAAATCAAATATTAAACAGTACTCTCATTTGACAAAAGCCAACAATTTACTTAACGGATCTAAGATCACACATACACATACACACAAACAGAAACACACACACACACACAAAAGCCCCACAAATGAAAAAGTAGACAAATGTGCATTACAGCCACCGGGATTTTACAACACTTACCTGCAAGCATATACACGCTAAACAGGAAACATATCAGCAAACTGAACTTTTAAGGGTCGGGGGTCAATTCAATTCTTATGAGGTGGCCAAATAAAAAGTATAACTTTTATCTACAACAGTGGTTAGAAACAGAACATCTTAAGTCATTCACTAAGTGGACAGAGCCAGTATTAATTTTTTTTAATGTAGTTTATGTCAAAGAATTCTGAAGTTCTGTCCTACAGCATAGGTTTCCAAGGGAAACAGGATTTACAAAAGAAAAAAAAAAGGTCTGAAAATCATCTGGCAGACCTCTTCCCTGCTTCAAACTACTTTATCACTATGGTTCTGACGGTGATTAGATAATGAACCACTCAGACACACAATTTACACAGCAGCTAATTTCGTCGGTCTGATTTGAGGGTATGGTTTTTAGGGGGCCATCAAAGAAGCAGATGAAGGTGCATTTGTCATATATGAGTGACAACCATTCACACTATCTCAACCAAAATAGTGCTGGCCCTTATTAGAAACACATGCTATTATCACATATTTAAAGTGCAGTTGAAGCCGTAATTTCAAATTGCCAACTGGAAACATAAGGGTAAAACAACCAGATATTACTGAAGCATGTGTACTGACTTTATGCCCTTCGGAAGATGTAATGTGGCAACATAATTCAATGGAGATAACTCTTGAGATCGATAAAGAATCGCACAAAAACAAAAATTATAAATATTTCTACACAGAAGACTATAATTTAAGAATTTAGACCTATTTGTGATTAGTTTGTAACATACATTTAAAATAAATTTTAGACACTGTAACATAACAAATCCCTCCACCTCCAAAAATACTACTTATGCATTAGTTGGACTGGATTTTTCCCCCCAGTCTCAATACAGGTTAACAAAAGAGTAGAATTTTGTTTACTGAACTGACTACCTAGCTTAGAACCACATGATTTGAATATTTATTCTTAGCTGTATTTAAACTGTGAAATGCATTAGTAAAGAGTTACAAGCCATTCTGTAACTGACTAAGGGGCAGGAAAATCAATCACCTATCACTTCTTTCCAAAGCGAATGGCTTATATTCCGCCTATCAAAGTATGCTTACATTGCTGGGGAAAAGGAAGGGGGGGGGGTTATACCTGTTCCTCTCTCACACTGCAGACCCATTTTTAACCTCCCCTCATCCTGTCTGCAAGAGTCTAGGACCAAAATTTTAGGGGCTTCATGAGACACAGTAGGAGAGAAACAAGACTCCACAAGCAAGATTCCACAAGCATCAAGTTGCTAGCTGTTCACAGAATACAAATTTCTTTCTTGTCCTAGGTACACATCATAGGAAACATTTGTGGCAGCTGGTTAATATAATTGGTAATACAGTGCTGCATGGCAAATGGTGTGCTGATTAGAGTGTTGGGCAAGGAGACCTCAGTTCAAATCCCTAATCTGCTATGGAAGCTCATTGGGTGACCCTGAGCCAGTCACACTCTCAGACAAATCAACCTCACAGGGTTGTTGTAGGGATAAAATGGAGGAGAGGAGAATGATATAAGCCACTTTGGGTCTTCAATAGGAGGAAAGGCGGGGTATTCAGAAAGAAAATAAAAATTGAACTTATCTATGTTTTATGGATATTGTTTTTTTCTATTCAAAGGCTTCTTGAATTACTCAGTAAAGCAGGAAAAGTCTGCTTACATTTTTTTCAAAATAGCTCTAGTTGTAAACCCCCTCCCCCCACAATCACTTGCAACTTCACCATGTCCACTGTTGTTCACGTGTAAAGAGTTTGGGAGTTCTGTTAGGCCTATTTGATCCTACCTCCTCACTTGAAAAATCAAATCAATATGGAAGTAAGGATTTTTCAAAATTTTTAAAATTGCATCTTAACTCAGAACTTTCTTCCCCCTTCCCTAGGACTCTTTAAATATGGCCACCTTGTTTCATGCTTCTGAAACTTCAAGGTTAGACTACCATCACAAACTCTATGGAGGGCTGTCCTATAATGAGACTCAGAAGCATTACTTGGTTCACATCAGTGTTCCCTCTAAGCTGAGTTAGCCTGAGCTAGCTCAAAGAGTTCCAGTCTCCAGCTCACACATTTTTGCCTTAGCTCAGGAAGGATGACCCCGGAGCACAATAATTTATGCAGTAGTTCACAACTTTAATGCCAGTAGCTCACAAAGTAGAATTTTTGTTCACAAGACTCTGCAGCTTAGAGGGAACACTGGTTCAGAGTAAAGCATTTTCTGCTGACTGGGGCACTCAGTGGTGAAAACATACTGCTCTTGTCCCGACAGATACAAAAATTTTCAACAAGAGTTGAAAAAGTTCAATTTAAGGTGGTAATTCTTAAGACAGACATGATGTAGAAACCACTTATTTCAACTAGGGGAAGGAAACTTCTGTTCCACTACTGGAAATTTCAGTCTAGATCCAACCCTTTGACTGGGTGTAGGAGCAGCGTTGGGAGCTGGGAAGCAAGAACAAGGCTGATGCCCCAAGCCAGACATCCACCACCACCCCTCACTTCCATCTTCATTGCCTCCTTGAAAAACTGAATATCCATTTGTCTTTCAGCTACTCAGAAGTCACACATTGTTCCCAAACGCCACTCTGATCATCCTTAGAGTTTACAAATTTCTGTAGCTCCTAAATAAAAGTCAGAATTTATTCTAAAAATTTGTATCCTACACCTTTCCACCCAACTTAAAGCCCCAAAGGCATCAAACAATCTGAATATTTAAAATAAAGATAACACATCCTGGGTATTATGAAAATAGCAAACATTGATCATTATTAGAAAATAAGTAAGAAAAACAGTTTTCAAACAAGCTACTTCTTTAAAGCAACTATTTCAAAATCAATTAAATTGAAAAGGTAGTCCAAAACTATTAGCAAGACTTATACAAATATTTTATGAAGTCTGGATTCTGCAGAAGGGTCAAAAGAATTTTTTTTCAAGAATCTTTGCAATTTATACTGCTATATAATTGGATGGGATTCATCCAGATTGTTTTGTTAGTATTAACCATTGCTAGTTTACTCACTGATGCTGGTGAATTGATAGCTCTTAATTGATGACTTTAACTTGGTGTTGCTTTAGTTTGAGCCCACTGGAAGTCCATTTTATGGATATTAATACTCCAATAAACTTTTTTCAAAAAGAATTAGTGATAAACTCCCAGTGGGAAGGTTACAGATCAGTGAACCCCCTAAAAGTATTCAATAAAGTAAATGAGAAATAAGAGGTTGATTTCCAATTTGAACATGGAAAGCAAAGGTTGCAATTAAGAAGACTTTAATTAGCGGAGGACTGAGCCATTGTGCTATAAACATCAAGCATACTGGGGAACAGAGGGCATACTATTTTGACCCAGAGCACATATTGCCTACTGAAACAGATATAACCTCTTCCATCATATCCTACAAGACTTGTTTATGGAAAACATTCTGAAGTTCAAGAACCCCCCTTCAGTATCAATGAAGAATATCATGGAACATTCTACAAAACATAGAGGCCAAAAGTGAATCTGGACATCTGAAATCTCTGGATTGATTCCTCATGTAAATAACAGGAGAGCTGTATCTCATCTTTGGAATAACCATACTTAAAAATGCAAACATAAGCATGGCCATGAAGAATGAGCTCACAGTCAGAAGTGGGTATAGAAAAGTGGATGGAAAGACAGAGCTACTAACTAATAGAAGTACCTTTGAATATTTAAAAGGCCCTGGAGAATATATTCTTTTTTTAGTCTAGGTAATCTCAGCCAGGTACTTGTTAAAAATATCGCAAGTGAAACTTAAAACACAAAACATGTTGACCTCTGGTAGGTACAGATGTACAGTTCTGATTATTATAGCACATTAAGTTTATCATGTTTAAGGGGGCAATGTCCCAATTACCATGTTATGCTTTTGTAGTGCCAACAGCATCCTTACTCCCTTTTCCTTCTATGGAATCAAGATGCAGAGGCAAAAATCAACATCAAACACTGAGCACAACAATATTTTCAGAAACAAGAGAGGAAGAGGGTGGAGTTAACAGAGGAACATTTTCAGTCCAGTGCTTGCCATGGTTCAGCAATGATCATTAAGTTTTAACTAAACTGCTGTAAAAGCAGCATGGGTCTCCAGATAAAATGCTGTAGCAGCCAACTCTGAAAACTGAGACAACAGCTGTGCATCAGCCTCCCAGCATTCACCATTTGTTAAGTGTTTCCCATCAGGTGACCAGTACTGAATTATGACATAGTTTACTTATAAATATCAGCCCGAAGGAACACAACATCCCGCAACAATAGTGAGAAACAGGAAAGGAATCAAAAGTTGTTGGTGAAAAGTGTCTTCAAATTGCAGCCAATTTATGGTGACCCCATAGGGTTTTCAAAGCAAGAGACATTCAGAGGTCATTTTCCATTGCCTGCCTCTGTATACCAACCCTGGATTTCCTTGGTGGTCTCTTAACCAAAAAGTAACCAGGGCTGACCCTGCTTAGTTTCCAAGATCTGACCAGATCAGGCTAGCAATCTTGAGTAGCTGTTCAGATGTTGTCCAGATGTCTATGTGTAAATTGCAAACCTACTTTGGATTTATTGGCATTCATTACAGAAATCTCATAGTCAATGCTCTGTGCCCTAGGATACGGAGGAAAACATGAAATGGCTGGGCAGTGTGAGCTTTTGTACATAAGTTGCTTTGTGTGCTGATCAAGAACATGTGAAGGCACCATGACACAGACTGAGGACTATGTGTTTATCTACAAAGCTATAGTCTTCCCCAGAAAAAAACTGCAATTCCTATGAGGCAGTGGAAGAATACAGAGACTGCAATGTATGTACATCAGTATGGAGGGAGAAGGGGGGAGAGAGAGAGAGAGAGGGGGAGAGTGGTGTAGTGGTTAAGAGCGATGGGCTCTGTCTGGAGAACCAGGTTCGATTCCACACTCCTCCACATGAAGCCAGCTGGGTGACCTTGGGTCAGTCACAGCTTCTCAGAGCTCTCTCAGTCCAAAAAATGTCTAGCTCACCCCCTAGTGGTGCATAATGCTAAAAAAGAGGTACTTCAGGAAGCCAGACAATCTTCGGATCTTCTGGCTATACCACACACAATGCCACACGATGATGACGGCAATGATAACTACTACTACACATGAAGTTTGGCAACATGTTTAGGCAATATTTTGTTTAATTTGCTCCAATAATGACATGTTACAGTGAGCTTTCTCATGCTATCGACAATGGTGAGAAGCATTTCCACTTACTTCCATAACTGGAACTTGGTGATTGCTAGCAGAGTATTTGCACAGTGTGCTGCCTAAAAGTTTATGTTCATCTGAGGCAGAAATCTGCTCAGCTGTTTGATTCCTTCCATACTCTCCTGCATTGCTGTCTATAGATCAGATAACATTTTCAGGATCTTTTCCGAAAACGTACTACAGAAAGGAAGCAGCTGTGCCAATTTACATTGGACATACTTTCTGGGAAGTTAAGATGCATGTGTTCAGATATTCAACTCATGGCCCGGTTGCTACCAGGCCACACTCCGGGGGTTGGGGACCCCTGCAATAGGTGATATATGAATTTAGCTAAATGTACACTGCCCTGACCTGAATGGCTTAGGCTAGCCTCATCTTGCCGGGTCTCAGTAACTAAGAAGCTCTGGTCCTGGTTAGAGCTGGGATGGAGATCATCAGAGAAGTCCAGGATTGCTATGCAGAGGCAAGCCACCTCTGTTTTTCTCCTGTCTTGAAAACTATTAGTAGTCATCAAGTTGACTGGACTTGGTGAAACTTTCCATCACCAAATATATACTGTCACCCTCCTTAACAATACACAAAATACAACGATACTTTTACTACACCCGTGCAGTGTGTCAGTGCACCTCTTATTGCTGACCCTGTCGGCCACTTTGGCCTTTCAGAGCTACGTTTATAAAATATGTTTCCACAGATAGTGGTGGGGAAATCCTACAGGGTTAGTCAGGTGGGAAACTAAGAGGGGAGAATGCACTTGCTTATAAAGCCTGAGATAAAAGTTAGATGATTCTGAGAGCATGACCCATATTCTCTTGATAGTAATTTCTAAGAGGAAGGTAATGGATCCGATTGCACTTGTAATCACTCAACTTGTTTTTAAAACCAGGAGATGGTTTCTACAGCTATAGAACAGCTTGGCATCATTCTTTTTCCATTTACAGGCACGGAACAGACTCACACAACAAAACATTATTTCTGCTGCTGCCCTTTCTGTTATACATTCACAAACGTTTTTGACGCTCTAAATGTCTCAGTTTTCGACATAAAGGTGTAACATGCAATCCAAGCACTCGTTGAAACAGTTTCTTACAGTGCACATTGTTCAGACAATTTTGTGTGTTGTCCTGGCCAAAATGCATTTGATACTGCAGCAAGTAGATCTGTAGCAGAGAGATAGCCAGGCCTCAGATTCAGTGGGAGCTCACAGGAGCACAGCTCCTGAACCTTTCTGAGAGTTCCACCTCCTTGTCCATTGAATAGTATTGCAGCTGCATAACAATCCCTGGATGAGCTCCACCACCTGTTTTTCTACAAAACGACCCCTGGAAATAGCTATCTTGCAGCACCAGATATAGTAATAGGGTGATGCTTTCCATATATCAGCTCCATGGGTGGATGGCATGAAAGTGTCCTTACACCATGTGCCTTGAACTAACTACCAAGGAATAATAAAGAAAAACGTAGCAATAGCTAGCTATAGACGTGTCTGCAAGGTAACCTGCAAAACTATCTCAAAGTGCTCTGCTTATAGGAATGCTTATGGCTGTGGCTTCCTTAGCTAAGTGTGGTGAACAAGAGGAATCTTGGAAACAGTGGTTAAAACAAATGCAGTTCCTGAACTGCGTGTTAATAACTCTGTGTATGAATACCTTCACAAGACACATAAAAGGATGGTGCCTTTTTAAAAGGCTCCTTATAGCACATCAGATCTCAGAAACTAAGTAGGGTCAGTCCTGGTTAGTACTCAACTGGGAAACCACCAATGAAGTCCAGGGCTGATACGCAGAGGCAGGCAATGGCAAACCACCTCTGATCATCTCTTGCCTTGAAAACCCTATGGGGTCATCATAAACTGGCTGCAACTTGATGGCAAATAATTAAATACCAAACAATTGGTCAAAGTATCTAACGGACTGGATTCATTTCATCTTAAATTCCCTTCAAGCAAAATCTAAATAATGGTAACTTCATAACACCAACTTTGCATCTAATTCACAGGAGGTGGGGAAGATGGGTACATGGATTCATTTATATGCATTGAACATGATTTTAGGGGAAATATGAAGATATCAAATCAGAGATGGTGAAGAAAAATTTTGCATGTAAGGATTGGAGCACAGAGGGTGAATTTAGAGAGGTCTGGGGAGTTGGGGCAGTGCCAAATATATCTGCATGATCTAATTCATCCACACTGATGAAAACTGGGAGATCAAAACTTGCCTCTGTGGTTATGAAAGCATTCTAGCACACATTGCTCCAATAATGCAGGGTTCCTAGGCAGAGGTTATTAATATATTTCCCAAGCTTATTTATCTAAGACAGTTATTAGATAAAATGTATGGGGATAGTTTCCCCTAGCATATCCTAATCTAGGTCCACAGCAGACTCCTCAATTGCCTTTCTTTGCTGAATGTAGAGCTTGAGTTCTCTTCAGTGGTCAAATCTCCAAAGAACATGAAAATCCTGGATTTCATCCCCTCCTCCCCCCATAAGTGCAGAGGAAGACATCTCATCCTTAATTTCAAAAGCTTATTTGGTAAGAAACAACCTGGCCAAGTTATCCATGGGTTGTGGGAACTGACACATCTGAGCAACCATAAAATGCATCTATATACCTAGATCTGATCTCCAGTTTCTCTGTCTGCTAAAGATTATATGAACAAATAGTACTTCACTACATCAGGAATCTTCTTGAGGTCTTCCAGTTTCGAGGGCTTATCCAACTTACAGACTCAAACAACAGCAACTGCATAGAAATGACTATCTAAAGAATAAGATGGTGATAGTCCACAGCCTGGATAAAGTTGCAGTGAAGTTCAAGATTACCTTTATTGACTGACAGAGTGGGGCAGGACATTCCCCTCCCCTCCCCCGCCCCGGCTTCCAACTGGGATTAAAGGTTTCCAAAACCCATGTGGTCTGAGCAGAGTATAACTGGCATTAGACATGCAGATGGTACCCACCTTATGGCAAAAAAAAATACATTTTTTCGCCCTTTAATGCTCCCCCAAAGAATGCCAAACGTGGGTAGTATCAGCCCTGACAAATATATGATGTTCCCTCTAGACCAGGACTCCCTAACCACTGGTCTGCGGACCAGTACTGGTCCATGGCCAGCTAGCTACTGGGCCACAGAGCAAGGCAAAGCAGCTCCGCCACCCCTTCCACCCACCCAGGACCTGGGCAAATGAAAGAGGCAGCATAGCCTTGGAGCGAGGCCACACTGCCTCATTTGTTCATCCAGGTCCTGGGCTGGCAAAAGGGGCAGCACTGCTGTGACCTTAGCCTCCCCTCATTTATAGAGCCCCGTCAATCATCTGATTGACAGGAGTCTTTAAATGGGAGAGGGAGGCAGATTGGCCTTCTATCGCCTGACTACCTAGCAGGGAGGTGGCAGAAACAGCCCCAATATCTCCCCCATTTACGACCCCCATGGGGGGCAGGGATGGGATGCGGGTGGGGGGCAAGGGTGGGATGGCAAAAACCCCAGCACTGCCCCTCCATGAAACCAGTCCCTGATGCCAAAAATGTTGGGAGCGACTGCTCTAGACTACTTTAAATTCTCCTTGGTGACTTACTCCTATGAGTTTTCAGCAGGGCTTTTTTTTTTTTTTTTGTAGAAACAGTCCAACAGGAACTCATTAGGCCACACACTCTGACGCCAAGCCAGCTGGAACTATGTTCCTGTTTGTTCCTGCTCAGAAAAAGCCCTGGTTTTAAGTCAAGAATGCTGAAGGAGCACCCAGAGTTTGTCAGTCTTCAGGAAGAGAAAGCATAGGTTATTTCCCCTGACAAGGCCTAATATTTCCATGACAACACAGCCTCTAAAGTGCCCCTGGATGCATACATCACCAACTTAAAAGGAAGCCACTTAACCAGGGGACAAAAACAGATTCACATTCAAGACAACAAAACACCAACCTGTGTCATGATTAGAGCAGGGGTCCCCAACCTTGATGAACTTATGAGCAGTTTGGGAATTTTGAGAAAGGGTTGTTACCACAAAATAGATGCTACTGGACCCGGGTCATTATCAAACAGCAGCCCGGGAAGTACCACCAATCACAAAATATTGGGAGACTCCACAAAGCTTTGAGAGTTACCAAAAAAAGACTTCCTACAACAAAGTCAACTGCTTATGAATGAGTGATTCTTGTGGATACAAAGGTAATGTCTTTTCTGAAGGACAGCATGCACTGAGATAATGGAGGAAAGCTGGGAGTGGCTCCTTGCTTTAGAGCAGAGATGTTGTTTGCTTTCAGTGCTGCTCCCTGCACATCCACAGGGAGAACTCTGCAATCCCAGAGACATAAGGAAGTCTACATCTATAACCAAGCTATAACAAGTTCATCAAGGCTGAGAACCCCTGCTTTAATCATGACATAGGTGTATAGCTGTGATACACCTACCTGGGATACACTGACCTGGGATACACCTACCTGCGATGTGCTCAACAAGAAGGATTGTTTTTTCAGTTCTATTTAAGATTTTTTTTTGAGTTTGTACCAGTAAACCCAACAGTGGGCAAAACAGCATCCTAGGTAAAAGTTTCAAGAGTAGATATAATAGACAATAAATGGCCCTGTTCAGACGCACAGTATAATCAGATGTCGCTGTTTCCTTCTGGATTTAAAGCAGCTGATCAGACAGCAACATCTGCCTCCCGGTATTAACTCGTGGTAGCCCCCCACCCCCACCCAATCATTCTCGGAACCGGATTATTTTGTTACCTGCTCCTTTGCGGTGTTTTTTGAGTTCTCCCGTTTCTCATAGTTTTCTCCATCTGGATAGTTCTGCTGCGATATTAACCAACTTCCGGATGTCTGAAGGCTGTCCCAGAGCAAAAGGAGCCTCAGACAGGTTTACAGCCACCATTTTTTTACTACTTAGCGATATACACATAACTGCATAACCACATGATGTTTTAACCTATGCACATGTGCACACATACACATATGTGCATAATGTGCGCACATGCATGGTACGTGCATGTGCATAATGTGCGCATGTGCATAACAGTGGAGGGGAAAAAGAACTGCATGGTGCCATCGTGTGGACAGCAGAAGACAGTTTCACCGCGGAGTGATTAGAATTGCAGTATGGCAGTCTGATCGATAATATCCGGAATAAAGATATTCGGAACAGAACCGGGTTAGTTTAACATGGACTCAACACGCTGTGTGAACAGGGCCAATGATTACTAGTTTAACCTGATTTGAGAACCTTGAGTGACATGGGAATCCAATGGAATTCTCCAGTTGAGAGCTGGGAGTTGAGAGAACAGTGAGAGTGTGAAGCAGACTGTGAGAGGACCAAACAGGATCCTGAGTTAGGGAAGTGGCTCCTAGTGAAGGTGGGTGATCCTATCAAGTCTGAGGGAATAGCTCCTAGAAGAAGAGAGTGATTCCTAGCCAGTAGATAAGGAAGGAAGCTGGAACTTCTGTGAATGTTCCTGCCTTCACCAACTTTAGTGTCTATGAGACCAAGAAGCACAGACTGTCAAGGAATCTTACTCTTCAAGTAGACCTGTCTGAGTAACAGAAACAGTTACTTATTTGTGACAAAATATATGGTGTTTATTTTATACAGTTTCCTCAATTCTTGTTGCCTGTTCACCTCAAACATCCTAAACCTGATTCCAACTTTGCCATTTCCCCTCAAAGTGAAATAAAAGACTTTGTTAGTTTTGATTTACCATCAGCCTTTTGTGTGCTGTTATAAAACGTGAACGAAAGAAGGATTTCAGTCTCTCCCCTCAGTTGGGTCAGCATTTACCCAAATACATCCAAACAACTGCGTGGGACAGCCAGAGAAAAGGGGGATGCTCAGCTAAGAACATGAGGGAGGACAAAAGCATCATAGTAGGACATTAGAGACCCTGGTTCAGATTGCTAGTTAGTCATGGAGTTCAGTGGGAGATTTTGGGCCAGTCAGAAACTCTACATAAACTACTCACAAGATTCGTGAAGGATGAATGCAGGGGGAAATTACGTTCACCACTTGTACTTCCATGGAAGAATGGTTTGCTTACCAGAAACACATTCCCAAGACTAAACTTCAAGCCCTTCTCACTTCTCTCTTCATTGCTAGGGATCTGAGCCTCATTTCCTCAGTATTCCTGTCCAACACACTCCCCTCTAGATTCACCTATACCAGGAGAATTTCTACATCACCTCAAATATTCAGGAGCAACACTTTGTGTTGTGGATTCTTTTCCTCCTTTCATCAACCATATATATATATATTTCACCTGAAGGCCTCAGTTTGATCTTACTGTAATATAGTGAAAGAGGTATGGCCTTGTCAGGTATTTATTATTCCATCCTGCTGCTCTCCATATTTTAACAATGTAAATCCTATCTATATTTTACATGTACTTCTTAAATAATAAGTTGCCTTCAGGTATTATTCAACAACATGCACAGTCTTCTGCCATCTCTTACATCGTCCATATGACAATTATTTCAAAACATCCAGAGATTTTGCCAGCGCTTATGTTATACCTGTCAAGATCTGATGACTCTATGTTATGTATTCCTCTGAACAGAACCACTACACTTAGTTACAGGCTATCATCAACCAATTCATTCTCTTGCTAAAATCAAGTCATCCAATTACTCCTTGACTAATCAAGGCTGTTTTGGCTTTTTCTTTTTTCAAAAGGTACTCAATGCATAAACAGTTCACTTACAAGAAATGGAAAGGGGCTAATCAGCAGAATTATTGTTTTGCTGCTACAATTTGCAGTATTTAAATGCAGTTGCTGATTGGACTGAAAGTTTTATGATACAGCACAGGAAACTACTTTGACATAAATATGAAGATGCCTATGCTTTGTCTACTGTAAGAAACTGATGCAGAATACTAGAATAATGTCTGCAGAGTTTCACTTTGGTATTTACTGTAAATAAATACTGCATAAATGTTATCATAGGGTTCAACAATACCTACTCTTACATTTTTAAAGCGTTCCTTATCCTCCAATATATACTAGTTTCCCCTTTCCACTTTTATATGACCGCCTTATTTTGATAATAATTGTTGATACAAATGACAAACTGAATGTTAAAGTTGCCTTATAAAATGTAACTGATCTTTATTCTTTGTTAGATTTTGAACATCTAAAAATAATTCTGTTTGCAAAAAAATAGTATTCCCCATTAACCAAAGAAGGCTACTTTAGTGAGCCTCTGGATTCACTGGACATTTGCAAGAACTGCAGAAATATACAAAACCCTAAAACAAGTTTCAGCAGCCTTTTAAAATCTATACCTAGTTTCACAAACCCTGACTTAGATAACTCAGTCTACTCTGATCTCATCAGGCCACAGAAGCTAACCTCCCTGGCCCTGGTTAGTACTTGAATTGGAGACCACCAAGAAATTCAGGGTTGTTGTGCAGAGGCAGACAAACCACTTCTGAATATCTCTAAACCTGAAGATCCCACAGAGTCACCACCATTCAGCAATGACCTGATGTGGAAAAAGGTTTCACATATTAAAGAGGAACAATTGCATAAATTGAGAAAGTGATTACTAAAAATCCAGTTGTGAAAACACTGGAACTTTCTCCCCAGGGAGACTCATTTGTCCCCTTCTGCTGCCATCTCCTGCCAGTGAAGAATGAAGATTCTTTTGTTTCTTGCCAAATGTTTTAATTATTGAGTGACCCAAAATGCTTCCCTAGGATTGTCCCCATCCTTTGCTTTGGTTCCCCCTTTGTGAAAAGTCGATCACAAAGACTAGTGAGATATGTTAAGTTTTTGCATGTGTATTTTAACTATGGTTTTAAATTGTTTTAATGCGTATTATGTTGATTTCATTGGCTTTTAAAGATGTGATTTTATTATGCATGTTTTAAATTGGTTAGCCAGCTTGCTGGCCCTTATGAGGACAGAAAGGCAGAATATACATTTTGTAAATAAATAAAAACACATCCTCACATTGGACTTAAAATCTTTGTTCAAGTTTTACAAAATACTTTTTAAAACATTATATGTATAATGTACTTAACTTATAACCTCTAATGCGAATCACTCAAATACCCCAAAAAGAAGGCAGGAGGGAAAAAAGGAAATAATTTCCCTTAGTCCATTTAGAGATGGGGGTGTTAAATTCCCTGACTAGGTGAACAAACATAGTTAAGGTACCTAACACAGAAATATGAGAACCTCAAATCCTTGGAATGGCATGCATAGAAAAATGAAGGCTATGGCAAAGAAACCCTAGAAATTCTTTTGCAGTTTTCACTGCAGTTGATACTCTGCCAGCCAGATCTTTGATGGTTTAATTAGGTAGCAAGCAGGAGACATCAGCTGAATGACCCAAAAAGCTTCCATAGGATTGTCCAACCATTGTTTTGGTTCCAATTTAAAGTCACTCACTAAATGTGGTGATATCCACGTTCATCTCTTGGCCACACTCCCCATGTTGTGGGCACATTGTCAACAGCTTAAAGTAAATTAATGCAGAGGTGAAAAATATAATTCTCTGAAAACTTGCCTTCTACAGTAAGAATACTCTTGTCACTTTGGTTCCACAGTGCTTCATAAAACACTAACTAGTTGTAATCATTTGCAGTGTAATTGTGGACATTTATATGCTTTTCTTATGCACAGAACATAGCTATTAGAGCTGAATGGTTACGGTGTGAAGTATAGGTTAGATTGGGTGAAATTAAAGCAAATTACTCAGGGATGTGGAATTCTGAAAATAGAAACAGCCAATGATTTGCAACCCTCTTGATGATCAGCTTCACAGAACCCTAAATGGCAAGAACTTACATATTTTAAAGTTAACTAGATTTTTTTCAATATTATGTATAAATATATTTTAAATGAAAGTGCTCAGTGACTCCAGAAATAATTATTTTGTGTGATTTATACCTCCCGTTTAGGTAAAAATTTTGTTCTGTTAAACATACTTCTTATTCTTAAATTCCAACTGATTCTGGGGGAATAAGTAATTCAAAAAACTACTACAGTTTGTGTAAACACACTCAGATGCATACATTCATAATGGTAGAACAAAAGTTTTTCAACATGTTAACACTGCTAACTGAATGTCAAGAACAAGTGAAATGCCATTTAAGGCCAGGAGGTCAAAACTTGCAGCACTAGAGCAGTAGGGCAGAAGCTTGAGAACAGTTTTGCTAAATGCAAATAGCTGCTTTGAAGGGTGACCTCTACAACATTATATCTGTTGAGGTCCCTCCCCTCCCCACGCTCCAGCCCCCCAAAATCTCCAGGTATTTCCCAACCTACAGCTGGCAACCTTATCCAATACTGATGTTAATGGAACCTGCTATTGTAACAACATCCCAGTATGTTCGCCTACACCACTTACGTTATTCACACAGCCTTCTTCTAAAGGACTGAACATACAGCCACAGAAAAATCACTGGCATTCTTTGTGGTGGATCCAGTTCTTTGAGACACAGCCTGCCAGACCTTCCCTTACAATGCTTAGGAAGGCATGTACAGTGGACCTATTCCAGACAACATTTGGTGGAATGTCTATTTTTCCAGCAGATTTAGCTGTGACTTTGTTGATCCTGTCTCTTTTAAATCAGAATGTTTTCAAATTCGTAAACTATGTATTTTAGCTTGAGTTTTGTTAATCAGACTATTACTAATGTTCTTGCAATCTGGTTATTATATGGTTCCCTGCCTTGAGTCCAAGGAGTGGAATAGAAATACTTGAAATAAACATCTAGCTTGAATCAGTCAGCATCTCCAAATGCCAAGCTAGAAAGAGCTTGAAAACCTATTGCTGGAGTCAGATCTACATTATTAACGGCTGGGATGTGTTTAGTCTTGGTGAAGACTAACCCAGTGCTCAAATTAGGTGGCTGCCTCCCTAACGGGACACAGGACATCAGCATCACAAATGTTGCCTGACATCCTGGAAACGTACATAAAACTGCCAAGCTTCAGATTTCCCCAAAATGCAGCCCTGCCCAGAAAAGGGGGACAGGTGGGGCAGAAGACCCAAACTTGGGTACAGTTATATTGGATGAAAAATGAAAGGGTACAGGAGCAGAGCTGGGGTGAAGCAGCAAACAAGGTAAAGACTGAACACAATCCTGCAAATTTAGAGAGAAGGCACAATTTCATGAAGTGAAAAAGCACTCGCTTATTTCTGCCACCACTGCAGGTGCACTAAGACTCTTTAGCCATCTGCTGTGGAAGTATGGCACTCAACTGTACTCTTGCAGACTGACAGTTTAATATTTTTCTTTTATTTTTTAGAGCTAAAGAGTCCGCTTTCCTTGGTGCTCCCACAGAATCTGTGGCAGTCTATCCAGCCGAATAACACATGGCTGGGTAAATTCAAGCTCAGTCTTGGATCAGAAGATTTGTATATGTAGGGAGAGAATTTTATCCACTGGTTCTCCACTATTTTGAAATGGGAAAATTATGTAGGAAACACGTCAGTATTAAAAAGGAAGATTCCTATCTGATATCAATGGACTTTCTATAGTGCCAAATAAGGAAAGGTTCCTAATTGCAATTAATGGGCTTCTATTGTTGTATGCATTGTTGTATTGTTGGGCTCTGTATTGTTGTACAGAGCCCAAGCTCTGCTCATTATCTGAGTTTGATCCCAGTGGAAGTTGGGTTCAGATAGCCGGCTCAAGGTTGACTCAGCCTTCCATCCTTCCAATGTCAGTAAAATAAGTACCTAGGCTTGCTAGGGGTAAAGTGAAAACAACTGGGGAAGGCAATGGCAAACCACCCTGTAAAAAGTTTGCTGTGAAAATGTCATGATGCAATGTCACCCCAGAGTCGGAAACAAGGGGAATACCTTTATTTTTATTGTTGTATTATTTATTTATATATATATATATATATAAAGAGTATTGGAAGGAAGAACCTTGTTTCTTTCTTTCTGAGAGGTTTATATGTTGAGCAAAACCTTGAATTTCTGTCTAATTTCATTGTGATATTGTGATTATATAATCTATGATAACCAGGGCCGTAGCCAGGATATGGAAGGTTGGAGGGCATTTAAATTGGTTGGGGCGTCCCACACAACCTCCCAACGCCCCACACAACCTTTTCTCTCCTCCCTCCCCCCGCCACTGCTCTCCACCCTCCCTTCCACTAAAATAGTGTGAGGCAGAAGCAGTCCCCAGCCTCCCGCACAGTTAAAGCGACTGCTGATCAGCTGATTAAAGCGACGGCTCTCTCCACCTGCATTTCTACCCTGGCCGACACTAAAATAGCATGTGCTGGGTCGGGGGCAGAAGCCGCTGCAGACCCTTTAACTGACTCCGGCCCCACACGCTATTTTGGTGGCGGGAATGGAGGGCAGTGGTGAAAGCAATTCTCCTTGCCATTCTCGCTGCCGCCGCCCTCTCTTCCCGCCACTAAAATAGCGTGTCAGGTGGGAGCAGAAGCAGCCCCCAGCCCCCCCCCAGCTGATCTGACCCTTTAACTGGTGGGAGGCACTGGGAGCTGCTTCTGCCCCGGCCCAACATGTGTTTTAATTGCCAGCCTTCCTTCCCCACCACTAAAATAGCGCTGGCAGGGGCAGAAGCAGCCGGCAAGTAGCAACCCCCTGCTCCAGTTAAAGGGGAGCCCCGAATGCTTCTGCTGCCAGCCCCCAGAGCCAAGTCTGACAAACTTCCAGATTTAAAAAGTCTTTTGGGATAATGACAGTTTAACAGAACATCCAAATTCAAGAAGCTCCTCCTATGGAACAGTATATTCCAAATAATTATAAATGTGTTGCAAGAAAGGGGTGGAATAAACCTAATTAGCAGATAAAAAGAAGACTGTAATCTTTTCTCAAGAAATCCCACTGGTTTCACATGTTCCTAGTAAGGAACTCTGGAAAGGTAATTTACTAGAGATGGGCACAAACCAGGAAAATGGTGATTTGTTTCAGTTCATGGATCATTTGGGCACCTGATTTGTTGGTTCATGCTGATTCATGTTTTTTTCTATTTCCTGAACCAATTTGTGGTTCATTTAGTTTGCTTGGCTCAGGAAGGAGTAGAACAGCCCTCAAGTGGGTTAGAGAAGCCAAACTTGTGGCACACTCTTCAGCAGAGTCTCCTCTACCCTGTCCGAGTTTGGTGAGAACTGAATTCCAGGAGGCTGTCAGAGCCCCCCAAAAGCAGGTGCCCCAGGTGATTAATTAGTTTGGGAGGTGGTAGACTGGCCATAGAGTCTCTATGACTAAAAAAATCAAAGTCCGCCAAAACAACAAATTAGGATTTGAAATAAAATTGTAGAAGAAAGGCAAGAAATAGGGGGGGAGGTCCCTGAAACCAATAGGGCACAAAAAAGTGGGTTCTGTGAATAAGCAAATCCCAGCAGTAACAAATGTTTGGGGAAAATAAGCAAAACAACAACAACCAAACCCAACACAAACAGCTTCCCCTTGGGGCTAAGGTCCCTTAAACGGCAGAGGCGAGCAACTGGCAACACCTTCCCAGCTGGGAGAGGTGTTTATAACTGTCCCACAATGTGGGGATGGAGGACAAAAGGAAAAGGAAAGGTCCCCTGTGCAAGCACCAGTCATTTCCGACTCTGGGGTGATGTTGCTTTCACGGCAGACTTTTTATGGGGTGGTTTGCCATTGCCTTCCCCAGACATCTACACTTCCCCCCCCCAACAAGCTGGGTACTCATTTTACCGACCTCGGAAGGATGGAAGGCTGAGTCAACCTCGAGCCGGCTACCTTAAAACCCAGCTTCCTCCAGGGATCGAACTCAGGTCATGAGCACAGCTTAGGACTGCAGTACTGCAGCTTTATCACTCTGTGCCACGGGGCTCTTTAGAAGGAAAGGTCCCCTGTGCAAGCACCAGTCATTTCCGACTCTGGGTTGACGTTGCTTTTACAACGTTTTCATGGCAGACTTTTTACGGGGTGGTTTGCCATTGCCTTCCCCAGACATCTACACTTCCCCCCCCCAGCAAGCTGGGAACTCATTTTACTGACCTCAAAAGGATGGAAGGCTGAGTCAACCTCGAGCAGGCTACCTGAAAACCCAGCTTCCATCGGAGATCGAACTCAGGTCGTGAGCAGAGCTTAGGACTGCAGTACTGCAGCTTTAACACTCTGTGCCACGGGGCTCTCTTGGAGGACAAAAGGAGCCCAAGGCCAAATCAACAAGCACATGACATGACTAATTCATGCAGAATCTGCTTGCAAAGTGTAAGCAGCTGACAAAGGGTGTGACAATAAATACCATCTACTCCCATGAAGCAGAATAGAAGCTTTGTGATGAGCTCTCAGAGCTGCCAGTAAAGCTATGGACAACTGCTACGGATGTTTCTAGGGCTCCTAGAAGTCCACCTCCACCACTGCCTAGGAATTGATTGCACTGGTGCCAGACTGTCTGGAAAAATGAATCAATAATGAACCAAATGAACCACCTAAGAAAAACAGCCAGTTTGCTTTCCAGTTCATGCACAACACGGTGCAACAAACCTGTTCGGAATGAACCACGAATTGGCCATTTTGAGCATGAATCGCAATTAGGGTGGCCAGACCGTCCCAGTCACCCGGGAAAGTCCCGGTTCTGGCCCCCAATTCCCAGCTCCCGGGCTGGCTATACCGGGACCATTAGAGGTCCCGGTTTAGCCAGCCAGAGAGCCGGTGGGCCGCGCGGGCGGGGAAGGCGGCAAGTGAGGGAGCGTCCCTGCACGTGCACAGGGCGATTGTGCCGGGCTCTGCGCATGCACGGGGACGCTCCCTCCCTCACTCGCCGCCTTCCCCGCCCGCGCACGGGGCCCGGCGGCGGTGGCGGAGGCCGGGGAGGCGGCGGAGAGGCCGGCGCTGGTCGCTGGAGGGCCTCCAGCGACCAGCACCGGCCTCTCCGCCGCCTCCCCGGCCACCGCCGCCGGGCCCCGCGCGCGGGCCTCCACTGAAGCAGCCTGTCGGTCACTTCCGGGTTCCTGTCCTGCATCTCAACCTGTGTTATTAGTGACAGGCTGCTTCGGCGTGCCGCTGCGCCGGCCCCCTGGGTCCCACAACGATGGGACCGATGCCACAGGGACGGGTTCGAAACACTCTATAACCCCTCAAAAGAACAGCAGTCTAGCTCGCTTCCCCCGAGCCCTGCCGCCATAAGCCTCAAGGGGGCTCATTTTGCGGCATCTCCCGGCGGGAGGGTGGCACCCGCACGGGACACATATCAAATGAAAGAGGGGGCGCAGGGCTATCAGAAACAGCCGGCGGAGGGAGTCGGGAGACCACCCCACTGGGGGATCCACACCCCAAAAGTGATGAAGGTGGCGCAGATAGAGCTAACAGAGCAAACAGGACAAAATAAATAGGCTGCATTATGCAGCACAGTCTCACTGGAATCTCACTAGAATCTGACTGGCTTCTCAGCGTGGAACCCGTTCTCTCTAATCTTCTCACTTTGAAAAAAGTAAAAAGAGTTTTATTTAACTTTATTTCCCCCTTTCCCTCTCTATAAATAATCTTGGTGTTTCCAGCGGTGATATTTGGGGGATTTTTGGGGACGTCACAGGAAGTGCTGTGAAGTCACTTCCTGTTTCCGGCAGTGGCATTTGGGGGAAATGATGTCATTTGGGGGAAATGATGTCACAGGAAGTGATGTCACTTCCTGCTTCCGACAGGTGGCGCGGGGGAAATGATGTCACAGGTAATGATGTCACTTCATGTTTCCAGCAGGTGGCGCGGGGGAAATGATGTCACAGGAAGTGATGTCACTTCCTGTTTCTGGCGGTGGCATGACGTCACCAGGAGTGACATCACCGGAAGTGACGTCACTTCCTGTTTTCGGCGGGGAGCGCACGCGCGCATTCCTTCCCCCCTCAAGGTGTCCCTGGCTGGCCTGCAGAAATTATGGCCACCCTAAATTCACAATTTGTAGTTTGTTTTGTGCCATGCCTAATAGTTTCCTTCAAAATAGGGTTCTCAGTGTTAGATACAAAGTTGAAACTCAGATATCATTAATACTACAGAAGTCTAACTGAGAGATTTTTAGAAGTCTCTTCCAAACAACTGAGAATGTGAGTATATCCCAAAATGACAACATTTGTGTGTGTACAGCACACAAAGGCCTACATTCCAGCACTAATAAGAATTCCAAATCATTCATGCCAAGTATTGCAGTCAAAGAATTACTGAATACCTCATGAAACGGAAACATTAAGCATGGTTGACTGTCACCAACTTACTGTGGAGCAAAGCAGAAGTCAAGTAGCATCTTAAATGTACTACCTGACTCCTGCTTTGTTCTACTGCTTCAGACAACATGACTGCCCACTTGGCTCTATTTACTGAGGAGCAGAATATCACCACCACTAGTTTCCTAAAAGCCCAGGATTCTAGTATTCACTTGGTACTGAAGAACAATAAGTATGTTTGTATGTAAATTGTATGAATGGCAATTTAACGAAAAACAACTCCGTCCTTTGTTTGTTTAAACTTTCTAGATATGAAAACAACTCCCCTCCGCCCTGAATTCCCGGAACACAGTTAATATCAATTTACAATATCAGATTTTTAATCTGACCCTCACTCCAATCAAGTTCACGTCATGCCCACCAAGTAACATTTTTTTGTTGTTTTAAGGACTTCCCTGTGAAATGGTTCTTCCATCTCCCATATAGCTGACTGTGTGTGTGTGTGTGTGTTTTACAAGCACCAGCCTAACAAACCAGGACTGAGAAGGCATCTCATGCATATTGCTGTTGTCCCACATCACTCAGAACAAACCTTTTTAGATCGTTAACTACCACAGGAGTGCTGATTACAAAGGCACCAGCAATTTCCTAACCAATGACCACCTGAACAATGATGTGTTCAGCTTCTCAGACCCTGAAGCCTTTCAAAGGTGAATCATTTCACAGTTTGGAACTAGATCGCCATAGCAACTTCCCTTTGAGGGTTTTAGAATCACCATCCAGTAATTCTATGATCATCAAGCTCAACCATTCCCAATGGTTCTTTTCACAGCAGATGGAAAAAGGAAGCCTTGAAATTTTACAGTCTATTTCAAGCAATTCATCTGGCAGCCTATTAGAATTCAAAATATTTCGACCTTCAATCACAAAGCATGTTATCTGAAGCTGTGGTGATCTCAAGTCAAGACAAGCAGACATTTTAGTCTAATCATCCATGATGAGAAGAGACTGACAAAAAACCCCTCTTAATTCAACCACCATCAAAATGCTTATTTTAACTGCATGCAAGTCTTTCAACAGGCAATGAAAACACACCATGTACCATTTTTATCACAATCATCTGCTCAAGAGAAATATGAATTCTGAATATTGACATGATTCCTGGTACTCTTAAGACTGCTTCTGAAAAAATGTCTTTTTACACACTAAAAAGGTATATTTATATTGTTATCTGCAACATTTAATAAAAAAAACCCAATTCTATATGAGATTTAAAGCATTTAAAAATAAGTAAACTATAATTATAGTAATTATATGGATAGTCTAACCACAACCTCAAAAATTGACAATACAAAAGTACAGCATTTCAGAGATTTAGGTAATTTTAGTGATGAAAAGGAACACACACATTTTTTCCCATAAATAATGTAGCCAGTCATTGAATATTAGTTATGCAAAATGACTTGTTCTTCAAACTTACTACCCAACATTAAGACTATATGCACAACTATATGCACTATCATACCACAAAGTATAACTCAATTTATTTGCTCTCCATTTAACACTGTTTAATAAAAAATTATTTGCAAAATTAATATTCAAGCCAAAGTAAAATGCAACACACTATTCCAAGTACTACCTTGCCAACTACTAAAACTTCAGCACCTAGCAAAATAAACCACAAAACTGTATCTGTATGGATGTAGTAAATAAATATACCAAAACTTAATTTGGCAGTTAGGGGTTACTCTCATGAAACTGATCTATTTATCATTAAGTCAAGCCCAAAAGATATAAAGAATAATTTTAAAACCATGTTTGAAATAGTCTGAGTCTAATCTGATAAGACTAAGATTAGGCGAACCTGGGCAGTATAATAAAAAGTAGAGACATCACCCTGCCAACAAAAGTCTGTATAGTCAAAGCGATGGTATTCCCAGTAGTGATGTATGGCTGCAAGAGCTGGACCATAAGGAAGGCCGAGCGCAGAGGAATAGATGCTTTTGAGATGTGGAGTTGGAGAAGACACTTGAGAGTCCCTTGGACTGCAAGAAGATCAAATCAGTCAGTCCTAAGGGAAATCAACCCAGACTGTTCCCTGGAAGGTCAGATGCTGAAGCTGAAACTCAAATACTTTGGCCACCAAATGAGAAGGGAGCACTCCCTGGAAAAGATCCTGATGCTGGGAAAGACAGAAGGCAAAAGAAGAAGGGGACAGCAAAAGATAGATGGCTAGACAGTTACTGATGTAACAAATACGAATTTGAGCAGACTTTGGAGGATGGTGGAAGACAGGAGGGCCTGGCGTGACTTTGTCCATGGGGTCACACAGAGTCGGACTCGACTGTGCGACTGAACAACAACAAACATCTGATTAATGCATGAGACCTGCAGAATCTTAACATTCCATTTGCTCAACCTATATTTATCTGCTCTGTTTAAAAAAAAAAAAGTGAGAATGGTTTGGTTTAGATGTTAGCCAACATTATCCATGGGAAAACATATTGTGCAAACGATTTTTCATTTGGAATTTCATGTCTACCTGAAATCTTCCACAAGAAATCCTTGGTGCACATAAGCATAAAGATAGAATCCCAAAAGCATCTGGATCATCTAGCAGAATCAGGAATACTGTGATCCAATGATTTACTCATTCAGAGGTGCAATTCCAGAAAACGATGCTGAAAAATCAATATTCTGAACCTCAGCATCTGTAATCCAAAGTTCCATGGGGCTCCACTAAGTGTCAAACTAGACAATACAGTTTCCCAGGGGATGTCACTGCCATTTTACTGATGGAATTTCCCACAGGGGCATATGAGATCTTGAAAGCCAAGGTGGGGGGGGGGGACAGAAGCCCTCCCTCTCCTCATACCGTGGTCCTGAGCAAGACTGGGTCTCCACAGCATTTTAAAAGAGGAAACTGCATCAGCAGCATCCCAGGGGATACTTCTAGTTTGGCCCTTCCACATTAACATCTACATGAAACCCTTAGAAGAGGTCGTCCAGAGGTCTAGGATAGAGTACCTTCAATATGCAAGTGACACCTAACTCTAACTCTACTTTTTTATTAATTCTGACCATTAGGGTTGCCAGGTCCTACCCACTTCTGGCAGGGGATAGATCTCTCTCGCACAAAGCACACATGGCGCAATGGTGTAACCCAGAAGTTACATCATTGCACTGGGCATGTCACACAGGATGCTCTAGCATTTGGGTAAAAAACCACAGAGTTTTTACCCAAATGCTAGGGTGTCTCCTGTGCGATGTGCCTGGTGCAATGGTGTCACTTCCAGGTGACATCATCGGGCCAGGCACATCAGGCGCCAATAGAGCTCTTTGGGTACAGGGAACTTGCTCTGTGCCGGTGGCTTGGGGGCCCCAAAACTGGGAAACCCAACAACAGACTGGGAACTTCAGAGGTCATGTTCTGAATTGTCCAGAAATGATTAACACCATCCATGTCATTAATTGAAACTGAGTCCAGACAAGCCAGAGATTATATTGATGTGTCCTTTGCTGGACTGCAAAGACTGCATTCAGATTTTTAATTTTTATTTACTTTAAACTTATATCCCACCCTCTCTGTGAATGGACTCAGGGCGGTTAACAACAGTCAAATTTACATATTAAATCAGTAAAACAATCTAACATTAAAACTATAAAATTATAAATATTACATACGGGTGCTATTCACAACTTCTTATGGCGGCTCAAGATTTTTTCAGTAAGGTAATTCAATTTCTGTTAGTTTCTTAGATGGTCTGTCTGTTGGTGATCTTTGAGAAGATAAGGCTGAATAAGTCTGTACTCTGCCTAGAGGATCAGATCCACACGGGGGAGTGCTGCTGTTAAAACCCACAATGGTTAGAGATGTATAGATGGTATTCACACCTTGAATTACCTACTACCAATCTGGGTTGTTATGCTTGCTGCAGTTCTTCCTGGAGAAGGATAATCTTTCTAGTACTAACCATGCCGTAGCAATATCTAAGCTAGTCTACCATGATGTGTGTTATACCTTTGAGAAGCCATTTTGCACTTTTATCTGTCGACTGTAAACTACCTTGAATTAGACAGGGTATAATTTATTACATATTTTTTTAAAAGCTTCAACCAATCCAAATTAGACCAATCAGGTCCAAATTGTAGTCGTGAGCATATTTCACTAGCACTCAAATACTTTCATCATCAGGTATAGTACTTTAACAAGTTTGAGACCACTGTACTAGCAAGACTCCTTTTTCCTATACAAATCTGTCTTTCGTCACCCCAGGCCCTTGTCCAGGTGCCCGCATTTTCAGAATTTAGGCAGGTGTCTACCAGAGACTGGCTTTATTCCCTCACTATGAAGGATGTTCACCTGACACCATATATGTGTTGTCATTTAATGGTCAAACAAAATCAGTATTTACCAGAGCCTGTGCTGGTTTTTTGTGTGTGCACATGTGTGTGCTTGCATGTGTGTGCACCCGTACATGCATATATAAATCTTGATATGCTGAATGCCTCATTTCAATGGAATGGCAGAACATCTCCAGCAAGTACTTTACCTTCAGACACTGAGACCCAAAATAAGCGATAAAACATGATAGTTTTACAAATGCTATTTTAAGATGTGAAAATAAATAATTGAATGTGCATATCTAAATGTAAATATGAAGGAAGTTGCTTACTCATACGTGATGACTCAGTGCTAGTAATACATACCAAAATTGTGATAGGAGCAATTCACATCATAAAAACAGAACAGTCACCAAAACAAGAAAATACAAGCTGTATTAAGGGTATACCTTTCTACAATATGATATGCTAAAAACACACAGATTAGCTAACACCTACACCTACAGTGGCGCAGAGTGGTAAAGCTGCAGTACTGCAGTCAGAGCCCTCTGCTCATGACCTGAGTTCAATCCCCAGCGGAAGCTGGGTTTTCAGGTAGCCGGCACCAGGTAGGCGCAGCCTTCCATCCTTCCAAGGTCGGTAAAATGAGTACTCAGCTTGCTGGGGGGAAAAGTGTAGATGACTGGGGAAGGCAATAGCAAACCACCCCGGTAAAAAGTCTGCGGTGAAAACACTGTGAAAGCAACAACACCCCAGAGCTGAAAATAACTGATGCTTGCACAGGGGACTACCTTTTACCTTTACAACTACAGTAGAGAAGGATAAGAATACCTAAGATGGAGCTGAAACAGTTTTCTGCTTAACTCTTTTATGATTTTGGTATTTCATGAGAACAGACACTCCAAGAATGACCTCTTAAAACCATGAAGTATGAAGGACAACATCATCAGCTACTTAAACGTCCTCAAGGACCACTGACATTGGAATGAGGGTCACTACCAGCGCCATTAGTGAACTGGTTTCTGAGCCCAAACCCCACGGAGGTACAATTGCATCATGAGGATGGTTCTACTCCTCCCCCATAAAAAGATCCCTTCTTCCTAAACATGGCTGTGAAAATGAAAACCACAGAATAAATCCTTATTATCATCAGTCATGTATTTGAAGAGAAATTACTTGCTTGGAAGAAAACAAGAGCCCATGTTCCATCCATCAATCAGGAAGCCTAATGTAAGCCTTTTCTTGGCCACCAAACGGTCTACAACAAAACAATCCTACAATCACCAAACAGGATTAAACTGCCAAGTAAGTGGGAACTCAATCAAAAAGAGAGAGACACACACCCTGGGCCCTTGCCTAAACTGGACTTTTGATATTTTCCAGAAGTCTCTACTTAGCTATGCCATGGTAGCCCCAACTCTAAGCCAATAAAATCTGAGCTCATCATTTCTAGAACAGAATTTCCGCAGTTGACACTGGCCTGCCTGAAGTCCAAAGCTGAGTGGATGCCTAGTGTATCACTTATCAGCTTCTTCAGTCTAAGGACAGAACTTGGTTGAAACTACTTATTGGTAAGATTTAAAGCCACAAAGCTCATTCCACACAGTTTGGGGGGTATGTTTCCTGAAAATCAACCCCCCAACTCCCATTTAGCAGCCCCTCTTGAAGTGCAGTGGCATTTCGAAAGTAATTTGTAAAAGGGCATACTATACTATATTTCTTGTAAGCCACATCCCTTTGTTTCAGTACTGTTCTATATGACAATACAAAACCAAATGAGCGCACTAACATATTTCGTGTATAAAATTTACTGGAACAATATTTAATTTCATCAACTAAATATCCATTTTCCAATATCCAATATCCATTTTCAAAGCTTATTGTGCGCTACCTTCATGTAAAAAGCTGAACATCTGATGCATTTGTCCCTTTCTACAAAGGTTGATTAGTTGTGCAATTTCTTATACCAAACAAGATATAAAGTATTTAACTGTACAGTAAATAACTTAACTAGAGATCTACCTAGGAGATACTCTGAAGCAAAAGAAAAATATGTGCAAGTAATTTCCATTCATATCTAAAGGAAAATATAAAGATCATCATATTTTGTGATGAAGAACATGAGAAATTCATTATGGCAGTGCCTTTTTTAAAACACCTTTCTCCTACATACACTGAAGGTTACTTATATGGATAGTACTAATAACAATTCAGGAAAATAACCGTTTCCAGTATAAAATTTACAGTAAAATCCTATGCACAGTTACTCTAGTTATATACACACTGATGTCTGCATTGGCCTGCAAAGTCAGTTACCTTAATGAATGCTAAATTCCTAAAACCATCTTCAGAAATGAATTTAAGGAACTAGAAATGTTTATTTTACATTTCATTTACCAGGTATCAACTGAAAGCATTGTCCAAATTGTAAACATCCCTATCTACATCATTATAATGAGCACACAATACTGACCTTGATTTTTTAATTAACATTTTTTTATAACATCAAGTTAACCATGATCTACAACAGGCTCTCAAAAAGAAGTGTAAAAATGTAATGGCCAGATTTTTAAAAACACAAGATAGATTTGTGCACATGCTTTAGTTTACAAACACCCAGGAATGTATTATATGTTGCAGCAACACACACTTCTTAAAACATTGTTTCCTCCCCCATCCCGCCCCCCCAAAAAATAATTAAGGAAAAACACATTAAACAAATAATTATGCTTTTAAGATACTCTTGATATATAAGCAAAGGTTGAGAATAATGGTGGAAGGTGTACTTTGCCATTTGTTCCCCTGATATTATCTGTACAAATCTGACTCTTATCCCTTTGCTAACATATCATTCAATAATCTAGAAAACCATAATAATTCCTTCATAACATATCATCAAGCAACCATACAATAACTGAAGCACACTGAAAATAGTATTTACTAGCTAATTAATACAAAAAGCTTAATTTAGCAATGCAAAAGGGATGCTGTGAAATATATAGTAGATATTCCCTATCTTATTGCTTGACTTGATAGAAATTTGATCTGTGTATTCGAACATCTTGCTATTTTATCAAAAAAGTATAATAATCAATATACATTCCTAAAAAAATTAGAAGAATCTCTTACAAACATACAATATAATCCATATTGCCATGCCTTGCAAACTTTCTGCCCTGGGTGGATTACTAACCTCTCCCAGTCACCACCATGCCTTGTTACACTCATTCACTGTAAGTGCATGTCCAGTATGGGTACTGCCCATCAATAACTCTCCCAGAGAATTCCTGCAAGTTTATTCAGGGCTACTTTCATTCTTGATATGGGACAGGAATGAATAGATTAAATAATGGCTCTTGAAGGGTGTACAAAGTGTGAAAGGCCACACACATTATTATAATGAATTTAGACCATAATCCAGAGGACAACATTTTAATGTATTAAATCATTAAAACACAAAGAGCCAAGAACACAATGATATTTGAGGCTGACATACCACAAGGATTACAAGAAACAAAGAGTCGACACTACAATGAGGCATAAACAGGAATATTCTGAGATTTTGCTGAAGTCTGAAATTCTTTCTGGGACTTCCAATTCAATTCAATTCGCTTTATTACGGTCCATGGCCAAATACACAGTACAATGCAGACCAACAACACCCCCAGAAAAATTGTAAAAATTTAGAGGGACCTAAAAAGGTAAAACACATGATATAAAAATACAGATAAAAAAATAAAAGATTATACAGCTCCAGTAAAATAGTAACTAAAATACACTGATTAACATTTGTTTCAGTTTCAATAGCATTTATGGTAGTATACAGAGTACTCAGGGATTAAGATAAAGTAAAATACAAGCTTGGGAATATTCAAAAATAATTAAAAACAGACAGTTTCAAGACCCCTTTGTTACATAAGCCTCACGAATTCTCCAAGCTGCCACCAAGAATTTGGCACAATTAGATGTAAATTGGGGGTTAGACTCTGATAACAGCATATTTCTGATTTTATTATCAGAGAACCCCAGGTATCTCTCAAACAAAGAATAGATGTACCTGGCGCGTATGCCTAGGTAAAGGCCACACCCAAGCAACATATAGTCAATCGTTTCCACTTTATCTGCACCACAAGGGCAGACCCGCTCAGCCATAGGCACCTTTTTAAAGCGGCCCTCGACGACTGCTGAAGGAAAGATATTGCAATGGGACATGGAAAAGGCTCTGGAGGAGAGCCAGTTTGGTGTAGTGGTTAAGTGTGCAGACTCTTATCTGGGAGAACCGGGTTTGATTCCCCACTCCTCCACTTGCAGCTGCTAGCATGGCCTTGGGTCAGCCATAGCTCTGGCAGAGGCTGTCCTTGAAAGGGCAGCTGCTGTGAGAGCCCTCTCCAGCCCCACCCACCTCACAGGGTGTTTGTTGTGGGGGAGGAAGGTAAAAGAGATTGTGAGCCGCTCTGAGACTCTTCGGAGTGGAGGGCGGGATATAAATCCAATATCACCTTCTTCTTCTTCTTCTGAGAGATAGGAGGCTGGAGCTAGCACATATCTCCTTTGTGGGGGAGCTAAATAATCTGAGACCTTGACAATATCATTCTGTCTCTCAATGTCTTGTAATCTCTGTTTGACTATGTCCCTGGCTTGGTCCAGGGCCATTATCTGGAGAGATTCAGGTGAAAAGCCAAGCATAGACAATTTCTGATGAATGGCTCTAACCCAAGAGGAACAATATCTATCCTTTAAAATTAGTGATGTGATATTCGTGGGGCAATGGCTGAGATTGAGCCAAGTGGTGATTGAAAGTAGGCTCGCCCTAGCCTCTATCCTTAGCAAGCCGGTTTCCAAGCGTAGTACTGCATTGGAAACAGGTTGGAAAATGGAAAATCGCTCTCAAGAATTTGGACTGAATTTTCTCAAGAGGGTCGAAGCTTAATAAGGTTGGACCCAACATGGTTCCATATGTGAGTTGAGGTATTGTTTTGGCCAAGTACAGTTTTAATGCAACAGGTATAAAATGCCCCCCTTTAGTAAGAAAAAATCTAATGATGGCCTGGGTCGATTTACGACCAGAGTTGGCAGCATATTCGTGATGAGCCTTCTTTGACCCTGAGGACTGAATCATGACCCCCAGATATTTGTAAATTGCTACCTGTTGTAAACTATGGCCATTTATACGCCATCTCCTTAGCCTGGGTTTTGGGCCGAAAGCCATTACTTTTGTTTTCTGATAATTAATTAAAGGTTATGGTCACAATAACGACCGAATTGTACTAATGCCCTTCTAAGGCCTACTGGAGTGCTAGACAACAAGATTGTATCATCTGCATAGAGTAGGGCTACCATTGCCTATCGGCCAAGGAGGGGGGATGAGTATCGACTAGATGGAGGTTGCTGATCATATCGTTAATAAAGATGGCAAAAAGGGAAGGGGCCAGGACGCAGCCTTGCTTGACTCCTTTCTGTGATGGGATAGGGTCAGTAAGGAGACCTTGCTTATTACATCTGACCCTGATAGACGTATTGGTATATAATGACTGGATCAGGAATAAAAGTCTCCTGAATTGAGGTGGCATTTAACTTCTTCCATAATTTCCCTCTGGGAATGGAGTCAAAAGCAGATTTTAGGTCGATAAAGGCTGCATAAAGAGAGACCGCTCTACTGGTTGCATATTTCTCAATCAAATGGGATAGGATTAAAATATGTCCCGACGTGGATCGTCCTTCCCTAAACCCAGCCTGCTCATCTACCAAATACATTTCCTGAATCAGCCAGCACTGCAATTTCTCTAAGAGATGACTAGCGTATAATTTGCCCAAAATACTCAGGAGGCTAATTGGCCTATAATTGGCTGGATCATCCTTCTGCCCGGACTTGGAAAAAAGGGATGATGATAGCCTCTCTCCAGGCCTCAAGAATATCCCCTGTTGAATCAATATATGTGAACAATGGGGCCAAGAGAGAGGCCCACCAGTCAATATTATCTTTCAATAGATCTGGGAGTATGAAATCCGGGCCTGGAGCTTTGCCTCTCTTGAGTTTGCTGATCAGAGATCTAACTTCTCCAACCGTCACTGGAGGCCAAGGTGGCAGGTCTGAAGGGGCCTCATGAATCAGGGGAACTGCAGAATGGTGGGGATCAGAATACAGCTCTTGAAAAAATGATTCCCAATTCTTGGGGTAACAAAAGAGTCAATGGGGGAGATATCTTTGTAGGAGTGACTCAAGATCATTTTCCAAAACCCTGTTGAGATCTTCTCCTTGGATGACTGTATAATGCTATTCCACAGCACTTTCATGGCCTCACGCTTCTTTGTGGCAATCAGTTCTTTATAAAACTTCTTAGAACGTGAGAGATGATGTTGTGTACACAGAGTATCAAGGCCCACAGAATTCTTATATGCGTGATACGCTATTTTTAGATCTCTTCTTGCTTGCTTGCATTCTTTATTGAACCAGGGCTTGGAGACGTTTTTGAATCTACAATGTTGAACAGAAGCATCTTGGACCAATAGTGGTTTTATTAGTTGTAGGAGATGATCGAAGGGGATCAAAGGGTTCAAGCCATGGGGAGTATCCAAAATTAGTTTTCTTTTGGAGCAAGCATCCTCCTTCTCCAAGACTCCCCTCACCGTTTGTGCCAACTGGTCAGACCACTTGGCACGACATCTCATTTGTTGAGGTGGAACCAGATGTGGGCCCATTGTAATACTGTGAAAAGTCGCAGAAGCTAAAGGAGCTACAGTAAGTAATAATGTGAGGTGATCACTTTCTAATTTGGGTAGAACTTGTAGATGAAGAACCTTCGAAAGTAATCTTGGGCTGGCAAGGAAATAATCGATGGTGCTGCATCTAGTACCGGCTAGAAAAGTGATTTCCCCAGGATAATCACCTACTGTGGAGCCATTCAGTATGGAGAGGTCAAACCTTCTAGCCATCCTTGCTAAGCAAGCCCCTGCAAAGTTTACCCTTGGGTCTTTTGAAAGACGTTGAAGGAGAGTGGAATGGCGACTTGCCTCATTGATGAAGGTAGGAAATCCAAACTTTCCAATAAGGATCTCATCATGAGGGCCTAGTCGAGCGTTAAAGTCCCCTCCCATTAGAATCATATCAGCTGGAATCATATCATATATTCAGAAGATCCTCTAAATGGGATTCAAAATCACTCCAGATTGCTAGAGTGTCTGATTGTCTTTGATGAGGAGGTAGGTAGACATTGATTAGTAAAATAGTCTCTGTGTTAAAATGAAGAACTGCCAATGTCCATGGGTTTACATTATTTAGTTGTACACATTTACCCTTAATTGTTGAGGAAATTAGAATTCCTAATCCCACTTTGAGCCTTCCAGCGCCTTCACCATGAATAGCCTTATTAGTTAAACCATAGTAGCCATCCAATAGAAGCTCCCCAGCTGTCCAGGTCTCTTGGAGAAGTAAAATATCATATGTCTTAAAAAGTGGGGAGTGATCTAGGCTTTGTAGGCGGACCCAGCCAGCTATGTTCCAGGAGATTACTTTAAGATGGTTTGGCTTCCCTGTTTTACGCTAGATTGGCCGTCATACTTTTGAAGCTTCAGCCAGGGAAACAGGGTCAGTGATTTCTTCAACACCAGTAGGTTCATCTAAGATCATGTACAAAATTGGATTGTCTGGAGGGATAATCAGATTGGTATTATTGCCCCTTTTCTTAATTGTTATAATTGGTTCCAATGGAATGCTACTCGATGGCGCTGGCACTAGCGAACTGTCTGAGGCGGGGGGGGGGGTTGTCCATTAGGTTCTTATTTTCTGCCAGGGGCTGTCTTAAGCCCTTCAGGATGGATACCAAGAGCTCCATACGACAAAGTATACAGTCTTGTTCTTGAGTTGGTAGCGTCATAAAGGAGGTGAGAAGCCTTGCCTCTATCGCATCCTCTGCACCTGGGGGATCCACAGTCTCCATGGGGATCTGACTCCTTGAATTTAAAGTTTCTGGGATCTTGGGGACAGAGATATCAATAGGGGGATCCTGTCCTGACACCCTCAATGGCTGTTGTAGGTTTGAGGGAATAGGCAGGTCTAGGATCATCAGCGGATCCCGAGGGTTGATAAGTGCATTTTGGGCCCCTGCTGCCCTTGCATTTAAGACTTGAATGGTTTTTTCTAATTTTATTGTAGCAAATTCAGGGGCTAGCTCCTGGATAGAGGTGGTTTTGAAATGTCTCTGTACCCGAATGCCCAGAGCAGTTAATTTTGGTAGATTGGGCAAACAGACGAGATGGTATTGTCTTAGAACGGAAATACAAAAGAAAACGTTCAAACCTGATTGGGCTGCTAGTCTCTCGATCCGAATAAGATCAATTCCTTTATGATGGAGCTTAAAAATATCAGCCAGATGACCTATTGCTCTGCTTCTCTGACTCCAATCAATGTGTCTTCCTCTCCATCGGAACACATTAACAACTACAGCATAAGGATTAAAGACTAGTGTAGAGGAGGCTTTTACATTAGCCTTCTGGACACCATCATGATCGTCAGGCTGGGATCGCACACCTGGGTTCCCTTTAATGGTTGGTGGGCTGCTAGCCTTATTGACAGACATGGTGTTATTCAGTTCACGAAGCAGGGTCAACATCCTCTCTTGTGCTTGGAATGTTTTGTTTAAGGATTCAGCAACTAAAAAAGTTTGTTGAGCTAGCAGCTCCAGCTCCAACCCCTCCCATGGTCTGGTAGCTTGTCTATCTTTAGGAGATAAGAATCCAGGCATACCTTGCTCAGTCTCTGGGGTGATTTGATGGGTGGGGGATTCACCCTCCTCAGCAACATCCTCCAAACACTCAAACCTGTTTTGCAAAGGTATTGCAGAAAACAAATGATCCAATTTGGATTGTTTGAATGAAGGTTGGAAGATCTCATCTTCAAAAGGGTATGTCCTTTTCAATCCCATTGTTAGCAAACAGCAACAGCACAAACCACAAAAAACTATGTTGGAGCAGAAAACTTAAAATACAATCCAGAGGTAGAAGGAAAATGCTTGGAATAGTGCAGGTGGAGATAATAATGACTCTAAAACTTCAAACAGTCTTTTCTCAAAGGAGGAGCTAAATAATCTCTCAAAATTCACAACTTGGAGAGGTTCCTCTGCCCAAGAATAAACTTCCAAATCCAGACTTGAAGGAAAGACATAAAATCCTATGGCCGGAATTTCTTAAACATCCACTCCCGGCAGTAAATGGGCGGCTGGTAATTGTCTCCTCGTTAGTGAAACAAGATAAGATAAAACTTGTCCACCCTTGCCAAGAAGGAAGAACAAAGGAAGAACAAAGTTGAAGCAGCAGTAGATGAATTTAAAACATCAGTAGAAAGTTTTAAAACTTTGAAAGCTTAGCTTTTTAATCAGAGATGTTGCCGCCGTCCTTAAGCTGGACATGCCAGAACCGGACCTCCAAGCTTCCAAGCTTCAGTACCTTGAACCACTTCGTAAACAGATGACACATTTGCTAAATTGTACTTAGTTACATGTTTAGCTTAGCTTTACTTGCATAACCCGTAATCCTTTAGAGAAATGTTTAAAGACAAGTACATTTCACTAAAGGTAGGCTACATTTTTCAGCCTGTGGACACCTTTGGAATTCTGACACAATAGGGTGGGTGTAACTGCAGAAGGCAGAGCTAACCACAAAATGGCTGCCACAGCTTACCTTCCATCATACAGTGAAGGTCTTGTGCTGTGATGGCAGCTGATGCCAAAGCAGTATTTTTTTTAAAAAAAAAAAAATCTGGACAGCCAATCATATCTTCAGTGGCCAATCGGAAGACTTGCTGGGCAACAGTCCCACCTGGCCCCACCCACCATCTAAAGACATTTGGCAGGCACCACACTAGAGGCCCCTTGGATACAGTCTCTATGCAACCCCATGCAGAGTTATTCTAGACTGAAGCCTCAAAATAGGCTCAAAACTGGCTATCTCTAAATAGGATCGTGCTGTATGATAAGTAGCATCACAAATTATTTTAGGATTTAAATATTAAAACCTGTGCCCTGAACTGTGCCAGACATACAAATATGGAAATGTAAAAAATCCGCACAATGAATGCTTTAACCTGAAATTTAAATAGAGGCAAGCTTCCATTTATTTTGTCTATGTCATATTTGACAATGAAATCCTTCTACCTAGTTATCTGACAAACCAGATAAAGCCCCGAGTAAGAATACCAAAGTACTTCTGACAAAGCTTGCTTAACATTTCTACAAAATGGTAATGGAAGGGGGGGGCCTTTAAAGGCAAATATAAGTTTCTTTAACAAAACTGTAAATAAAGATAGTTAGTTATACTGTTATTATTCCTAAGAATAACAGTTTTCTAGATCTTCTTTCTGTCATGAAATGCTTACTGAACACCACAAATTTATTTCTGGAAAGATTAGTGTCAAGAGAAAATGGTAAAGAAAAAACATTTTTAACCAATGAATACATTAAATCATTATTAGAAACCACAATTTATAAATATCATGCCTTGTGGCTAGTTCATTATTAACATTATAGCTATTTGCCATGTTTTTCAATTAATGTGTTTTTGGATACTAGGGCCAGCCTGCACTTTCCTTGGGGCACTCTATCTGCAGCCTGAAGATCGCAAAGCCCTCATCTATTCACTCAACAACTGCAACCTGGAGTTAGAACTCTAGTGCTCTAGGACGCACTATGAGCTATGATAACTAAACAGGACCTGGAAATTGAAGACCAGCCACAAGGGAAAAAGGGCTTCTGTTATCATGCTTTGCATATAGGATTCTTTTGGAAGATGCCACGACCCACCACGATCCAAATCAAGAATTAAAGACTTCTCACAAAAATATTCAGAGACAGCATACTATTTAGAAACCCAATTTTACTGCGTTTCACAACTTTACACTGTTTCCACACACCCCCGCGCCCCACCCACCCCCCAAATGGCTTTCAAACACCAACATTAAGTAAAGAAGTAAAACCTATATCCCTATGAAATACATAGATGCAGTTCCATTAGGAAAATGGTATTCCTGTTCCACACTACTGGGATTATTTTTAGACATACAGAACTGCTAATATCTCACAATTTTCCCCATCCACCAAATTTGCTAGCATTCATTCGTTTTACTTCTAAAGGTAGATGACACCTTTACCAATGTAACATCACCCTATGCGTAGTGCAAAGAAAGAGGAAAAACCATAGGAAATTATGCTTGCACATGCTTAAAGCTTCCAACTAGTTTCAGGCTGTCATTTAAAAAACAATCAAAACAAGTAGTAACCTTGTTTGCATATTCTTTTGGGGTTTTAATCACTGAAACCCTGTAGAGTTTTAGTGAACAAATCGCTGTGGGGGTTGTCAGGTCAATTTAGTTTGAAGGTGTACCTTTACCTTACTAAATGTACTTACACTGTACTTTCAGTTTGTAACAATAGCTTTAAAGAAGCCTAACAGCAATACTTTAAAAGGTTTCTTTAAAAATCAACAATAATTTGCCTGAAGATAGCAATTCTATTCCATTAACACTCAAAACCATTGTAGATTTAAAATATAAAGTAAAAATGTAGTCTTCCACCCCCACCTCCTTTCTGGCAGCTGGTGTCACCCGGGTAGCGCCTGGATAGCTTAATGGGTTAATTTACTAAACAGCAGTTCTAGGCCCAGATTTAGTGAGCAGTACCTTCCATTGTCAAGCTTCAACTATTTCTTTTGATTGTGTAGGACTAACTGCAATGCCCCACATTTCTCCTGGCCCTTATCATCACTTCCTCCATGTCAACCTTCACTAGAAAGTTCCATTTCTAATATCTGCAGAAGTTCCCTAGTAGTTTGAGTGCCTCTCTCGATGGTTTTATTATTGACTGAACCCTGACCTGGATAGCCCAGGATAACCAAATCTTGTCAGATCTCAGAAGCTAAGCAAGATCGGGCGTGGTCAGTATTTAGATGGGAGACTCTCCGAAGGAATACCAGGATCTCTACACAGAGGCAGGCAATGCCAAACTAACTCTTAATGTCTCTTGCCTTAAAAACCTGGCCTATAGGTCATCATAAGTCAGTTGGAACTTGATGGCAAAACAACAACATTGGCTGGCATCTTCTATAAACTATAGAAGATGCTGCCAGAAATAATGCAAAGGGGTGTGGTTCCCTTCTGCAAACACCGCAAGAGGCACATGTTGGATATGCCCACACCACACACCAGTCTCATCAGGAATTCTGAAAAAGCAAGCCCTAACTAACTGAAAGCACATTTCATAGACTCCTAGACCAGGGATGTCAAATTCATTTGTTACGAGGGTCAGACTGACATAAATAAGACCCTGTCGGACCGCGCCTTGTCAGGCCAGGCCATTTGTATACCTATTTAAGATTAGGTAGCAGAAATATAAACTTTTTAAAGGACACAGACAAACATGACTAGAGATTTTTTTTGTAGAAAAACCCTTAAAACAAAACATGCTTAAAACATTAGCACTTGTTGGTCTTAAAGGTGCTTTCTTTGTATTTCTCCCATGGGATCCAGGGCACTGGGCAAAGGAAGCTCTGGCTCCTTCCCTCCCTCCCCAGGGGAGCAGGAGGGGGAGGAGCCTCAACCAATGGAGACAATAGAGGTTTCGCTCTGTAGCTTCTGTGCAATTGAACAAGCCTTGCAAAGCAAGCTGAGGTGCAAAAGGAAGCAAGAGAGAGGGAGAAGGAAGCAAATAAGAGCCAGTTGTTCAGGGGCCTGATAGAAGCCCTCCAGGGGCCTGATTTGGCCCCTGGGCTGCATGTTTGACACACCTATCCTAGACTCTAGCTTCATTGCATCTTCTCTTGAAAAATAAATCTGTAAACTGTTCTCGTGCTTGGATTTAAAGTATCAGCTGTAAACTTCTCTCAGGTATTCAACTTTATTTATTGAGTTTCAAAAGAAATTTTCTGTAGACATACTAGCTAAATTTGAGATTCTTCTGTCAAGTCAGGATAGGCTGTTACCATTACATGTTTGCCAAAATCCAACCAAATGTTACAGCTAAGCAGAATAACAACCATGGTAGCCCCACAACATCCAAGGAAGGGATCAAGGAGGCAGGGGTTAGGCAGGAAACCATCCACTCCTATCCCCGACTTGAGGACTTCATAAACGCATTCACTATCATGAGCAGCCCATCTGGAACCATAGCAGCGACCAATGAGATCTGGAACAAGTCAAGTATAGCAATTGGCAAAGGCATTTGGGGAAGAATAAGGGCAGGGATTTCCCTTCTCATTCTTGTAGTTTATCATAACACAGTTATGATATCATAACATGGAGGAACCCCTTGAGAAGGAGCAGAGAATGGTATTGTCAAGGAACTTTATCTGAGCTTAGGGCATTCAAGTGGCTGCAGGATCAATTCTCTTCCTAATAAGACAACATCAAGTTACAAGTACTGGAACTTGACTCAGCATACCTTCCAGGTGGTACTTACACTAAGGGGCAGTACCTAAGCAGGCTATAAAAACAGAAAGAGGAAACAGCAGCAGTCGGGCTTCACGGGAGCTGCTGGACATTGTTGCTATATGATGCCCCCAGCAACTGAAAGATGAGAGAATCTTTACACTGTTGTTTGTTTTATGTTCTGCAATTAAAATATTTCTGTATCAGTTTTTCTTGGGGGTGGGAGGAGTGCTGTATTGTGTGTGTGTGTGCATGTGTGCCTGGAAGTCATGGTGACTTCTGGTGACCCATACTGGGGTGTGGAGGATGTTCAGAGAAGTGTCTTGATACAGCCTACCTCTGTCTCCTAGTCCTGGTATTCCAAGGAGGTCTCCCATCCAATATTTGCAAAGGTCAGCCCTGCTTAGCTTGCCTGGGCTATCTGGGTCATTGAAAAACATTCTTTGACTGTCAAAATTCACTGGAAAGAATTCCTCCCTCAGGAAAGAAAACAGCTTCTGGCAAAACACATAGTTTCCTACCTGTTTATTTATTTCTGTAAATTTATAGTCCGCCCTTTCCCATAGTGGCAGATTCCAACATCATAAAACAATTAAAAACCAACAATCAAACAGGTAAACAATAGAACAGTCAAACAGTTAAAGCAGATTAAGAAATTAAAACAGTTATAATAATAATAATACTTTTTATTTATATCCCACCCTCCCCGCCGAGGCAGGCTCAGGGTGGCTCACAGCATATAAATACAATGTACAGTAAAACCATAATACGCAATAATTACAATTAAATAAAACCATTGTTAAATCAACTTATTAAAAATTACCTTAAGGCAGCATGGATGGTGTGGACACATAAATTAAGACATACTTGTCACACCTTAGGTGTCCAAAAGATGTCAACTGTATCGACCTGATTTTTAGCAATCAGTGCTGGGAGGCCAGTTAGATGGTATAATAAGATAAGGATGCCCACCTGCCTCAGGCATAAGCCTGGCGGAACAGCTTCGTCTTACAGGCCCTCCGGAATGGCAACAAATCCGGTAGGGCATGAACCTCCATAGGGAGCTGATTCCACCAGGAGGCAAGCCAGACGTCCCTTGGGCCAAAGATGGTCAAAAGATGTTGACTGGCTGATTGTAATGGCCTACGGGGCTCATATGGGGAGAGATGGTCCCGCAGGTATGCAGGTCCCAGGCCGCACAAGGCTTTAAACGTCAGTACTAAAACTCTGAAGCGGATCCGGTACTCAACTGGTAACCAGTGCAAACTGCACAGTATCGGCTGACTGTTCGCCCGGTACAGGCAATTCAGTCAGCAGTCGTGCTGCTGCATTCTGCACCAGCTGGAGTTTTCAGATCAACCTCAAGGGTAAGCCTTGAGAAGGAAGTGTTCTCACCACAACCGGGTTCAAGTCAGATCTCCCAGCTGAATAGAATCTAATCTGGGTCCCTGACAAAATAACCTTCATAAAGATATTCCCAAATGAATCTACATCAAAGCAAATTGTATTCAAAGCTCAACGTCACAGTTTGAACATGGTTCTTTCACTAGCAATTGTAGTATATGCCTGGGTGATGCCCTCACAATAAAAATGTAGGGAGTAATCCTATCCAGGCCCGTTCAGAAATAAGTCCCATTCACTGGGGCATACTCTCATGAATGTATTCTTAAGATTGCAGCCCTAATCACAGAAGGAACTGTTTGTGGAATTCTAAAAGGAACAGAAAAACAAGAGGGCTGCACCAATTGCCTAAATGAAAGAAAGTAAGGCCTTATGCCAACAGCACACTAGGAAAATCAAAATATACTGAATAGAAACTATAAAAGCACCCAACTAAAAAGTTAAATTTCCCACTGGACCATTGCCTGTTGGCCTTGCTGTCTTCAAAAATTCTGAAACGGCAAAACTAGATGTGATAATGGGGGATTTGTGAACGGGTCTCATACAGTTCACATAGGAAAGTTACAGTAGGCCCAATCCAGCTTTGGGCTGGGCCATGGAAGCAGATGGTTAACTCTTTTCGCCTACCACATTATTTCCCTGAACATAAGAGAAGCCATGTTGGATCAGGCCAATGGCCCATCCAGTCCGACACTCCGTGTCACACAGTGGCCAAAAAAACCAAGTGCCATCAGGAGGTCCACCAGTGGGGCTAGAAGCCCTCCCACTATGCCCCCCCAAAGCATCAAGAATTCCCTTGTGTCTCCATCTCCCCTTTCCCCCCAATTCCAGAAGCTATCCGTCCCACAGAAGTATCATACAGACACCATACAAATGGTAGGCACCAATTTCTCCCCCAGGGTAAACAGCAGCTCCTAAGGGGAGGGTGAGGCTGGGAAAATAAGAGTGGAAGAGAAAAGAATCAGACCCAATCTCTGAGATCAATGGTGCCAGCAACCATGATTAGATCTTTTTAAATAAAACACAACAACTTGAATTTGATCTGGTCACAGACCTCTCAGCAACATACCCTGCTAAGCTGGTTGGTTAGAAGATCTGGGCAAAGAGAAGGGGGAAAACCTCTTACAAACATACCCTATTAACTTGGCTGGATAGAAGATTTGGGCAAAGAGAAGGGTGGAGTCTTCCTGTCTATCTATTCCCCTTACCTAACACAAATTATTGCAGATCTTTTCGGGAGGGAAAGAGAATGCATAAATATGAACATTTAGATTCAAGTTCAGTAGGACATATAAGCAGTTAGATTCAAGTCCAGTAGCAAAAGATTTTGGGAGTATAAGATTTTGAAAGATACCGTCCATTCATCAGAAACTGACAAAGGTAGATAGCTCAGACTGTTGAAAGTTTATAGTCTGAAAATCATGTTGGTTTCTAAGGTACAAACTGAACTCAAATTTAATTATTCACCACAGACCGACATTGCTACCCTCTGAAACCATAAATATAAATGCCACAGTTTTGCAGTTAAGTATTAAGTGCAGTCAGCAAAAACAAGACCTGGAGCTGACTGCAGCTCAGATCATGAGCTACTCATCGCAAAATTCAGGCTTAAACTGAAGAAAACTGGGGAAGCCATTAGGCCATTCAGGTTTGACCTTGATCACATCCCTTATGAATATACAGTGGAGGTGAAGAATAGATTTAAGTAGGGTGGCCAGACCGTCCCGGTCTCCCGGGACTTTCCCGGTTCTGGTCCCCAATTCCCGGCTCCCGGGCTGGCTATACCGGGACCATTAGAAGTCCCGGTATAGCCAGCAGGGAGCCGGCGGGCCGCGCACGTGGGCGGGGAAGGCGGCGAGTGAGGGAGCCAGCGTCCCTGCGCGTGTGCACACCACCGTGTGGGACACTGGCTCCCTCACTCGCCGCCTTCCTCGCCCGCGCGCGGGGCCCGGCGGCGGTGGCGGAGGCCGGAGAGGCCGCCACTGGTCCCTGAAGGGCCTCCAGAGGCCAGCGGAGGCCGCGGAGAGGCCGGCGCTGGTCCCTGGAGGCCCTCCAGAGGCCAGCGGAGGCCGCGGAGAGGCCGGCGCTGGTCCCTGGAGGGCCTCCAGAGACCAGCGGAGGTTGTGGTGAGGCCGGCGCTGGTCCCTGGAGGCCCTCCAGAGACCAGCGCCGGCCTCTCCGCCGCCTCCCTGGCCTCCGCAGCCGCCGCCGGCCCTGCCAGCAGCACCAGCCGCCCGGAGGAGAGGCCGCCACCCGCCCTGGAACAAGGTAAGCAAGGGGGGCTGAAAGCGGGGGGGGGGGGGCGGCTGGCGGGAAGGGGCGGCCAGCCTTCCTTTCTTCCCTCCTTCCTTCCTTCCTTCCTTTCTTCCTTCCCTCCCTCCCTCCCTCCTCCCTTCCTTTCTTCCTTCCCTTCTTCCCTCCCTCCCTCCTCCCTTCCTTCCTTCCCTCCCTCCCTCCTCCCTTCCCTCCCTCCTTCCTTCCTTCCCTCCCTCCCCCCTTCCTTCCTTCCCTTCCTCCCTTCCTTCCCTCCCTCCCTCCTTCCTTTCCTCCCTCCCTCCTCCCTTCCCTCCCTCCCTCCTTCCCTCCTTCCTCCCTCCCTCCTTCCTTTCTTTCTTCCTTCCCTCCCTCCTCCCTCCCTTCCTTCCCTCCTTCCTTCCCTCCCTCCTTTCTTCCTTCCCTCCCTCCCTCCTCCCTTTCTTCCTTCCTTCCCTCCTTCCTTCCTTCCTTCCTTCCCTCCTCCCTTCCTTCCCTCCCTCCTTCCTCCTTCCCTCCCTCCTTCCTTCCTTTCTTCCTTCCCTCTCTCCTCCCTTCCTCCCTTCCTTCCTTCCTTCCCTCCCTCCTTCCTTCCTCCCTCCCTCCCTCTGGCCACCCCTGGAGTAGACAATACTGACTTTGGTGGACCCAAGCACTGATTCAGTGTAAGGGAGCTTTGTGTTTGTGACTGGAGTAGACAATACTGACTTTGGTGGACCCAAGCACTGATTCAGTGTAAGGGAGCTTTGTGTTTGTGACTGGACTAGACAATACTGACTTTCGTGGACCCAAGCACTGATTCAGTGTAAGGGAGCTTTGTGTTTGTGACTGGACTAGACAATACTGACTTTCGTGGACCCAAGCACTGATTCAGTGTAAGGGAGCTTTGTGTTTGTGTCTTCTGGTGCAATTTTGTTCTCAGATCCTGTATTTACTTCATCAGTATATGGGATAAGGCACTTTCTCAACTGTGCTGCATAATGCAGCCTATTTATTTTGTCCTGTTTGCTCTGTTGGCTCTATCTGCGCCACCTTCATCATTTTCGGGGTGTGGATCCCCCAGTGGGGTGGTCTCCCGACTCCCTCCGCCAGCTGTTTCTGATAGCCCTGCGCCCCCTCTTTCATTTGATATGTGTCCCGTGCGGGTGCCACCCTCCCGCCGGGAGATGCCGCAAAATGAGCCCCCTTGAGGCTTATGGCAGCAGGGCTCGGGGGAAGCAAGCTAGACTGCTGTTCTTTTGAGGGGTTATAGAGTGTTTCGAGCCCGTCCCTATGGCATCGGTCCCATCGTTGTGGGGCCCAGGGGCCCGGCGCAGCGGCACGCTGAAGCAGCCTGTCGGTCACTTCCGGGTTCCTGTCCTGCATCTCAACCTGTGTTATTAGTGACAGGCTGCTTCGGCGTGCCGCTGCGCCGGCCCCCTGGGTCCCACAACGATGGGGCCGATGCCACAGGGACGGGCTCGAAACACTCTATAACCCCTCAAAAGAACAGCAGTCTAGCTCGCTTCCTCCGAGCCCTGCCGCCATAAGCCTCAAGGGGGCTCATTTTGCGGCATCTCCCGGCGGGAGGGTGGCACCCGCACGGGACACATATCAAATGAAAGAGGGGGCGCAGGGCTATCAGAAACAGCCGGCGGAGGGAGTCGGGAGACCACCCCACTGGGGGATCCACACCCCGAAAGTGATGAAGGTGGCGCAGATAGAGCCAACAGAGCAAACAGGACAAAATAAATAGGCTGCATTATGCAGCACAGTCTCACTGGAATCTCACTGGAATCTGACTGGCTTCTCAGCATGGAACCCGTCCTCTCTAGTCTTCTCACTTTGAAAAAAGTAAAAAAAGAGTTTCATTTAACTTTACTTCCCCCTTTCCCTCTCTATAAATAATCTTGGTGTTTCCGTCGGTGATAGTTGGGGGATTTTTGGGGATGTCACAGGAAGTGCTGTGAAGTCACTTCCTGTTTCCGGCAGTGGCATTTGGGGGAAATGGTGTCATTTGGGGGAAATGATGTCACAGGAAGTGATGTCACTTCCTGCTTCCGGCAGGTGGCGCGGGGAAAATTATGTCACAGGAAGTGATGTCACTTCCTGTTTCCGGCAGCGGCACGACGTCACCGGAAGTGATGTCACTTCCTGTTTCCGGCGGCGCACACGCTTCGCGCGCGCACACCCCTACCTTCCCCCCCCCAAAAGGTGTCCCTGGCTGACCTTCAGACATTATGGCCACCCTAGATTTAAGGGACTAGAGTTGATAGACAGAACGCCTGAAGAACTATGGATGGAGGTCCGTGACATTGTACAGAAGGCAGCAATCAGCACCATCCCAAAGAAAAAGAAATGCAAGAAAGCAAAGTGGCTGTCTGATGAAGCTTTACAAATAGCTGAGGAAAGAAGGAAAGCGAAAGGCAAAGATGAAAAGAAAAGATTCACCAACTGAATGCAGATTTCCAGAGAACAGCAAGGAGAGATAAGGAGGCCTTCCTGAAGGAACAATGCAAAGCAACAGAGGAAAATAACAGAATGGGAAGGACAAGAGATCTCTTCAAGAAAACTGCAGAAATCAAGGGAACGTTTCGTGCAAAGATGGCCATGATAAAGGACAAAAATGGTAGGGACCTAACAGAAGCAGAAGAGATCAGGAAGAGGTGGCAAGAATACACAGAAGAATTATACAAGAAGGATCTCAATGTCCCGGACAACCATGACAGTGAAATCAATGGCCTTGAGCCAGACATTCTGGAGCGTGAAGTCAAATGGGCTTTAGAAAGCATTACTAACAACAAAGCAAGCGGAGATGATTGTATCCCAGTTGAGCTATTCAAAGTCCTAAAAGATGATGCTGTTAAAGTGATGCACACATTATGTCAACACATTTGGAAAACGTAACAGTGGCCATAGGATTGGAAAAGATCAGTTTATATTCCAATCCCAAAGAAGGGTAATGCCAAGAAATGTTCAAACTATCGCACCATTGCACTCATTTCACATGCCAGCAAGGTCATGTTAGAGATCCTACAAGCTAGGCTTCAGCAGTATGTCGATAAGGAACTACCAGAAGTTCAAGCTGGGTTTCAGAGAGGTAGAGGAACTAGAGATCAAATTGCCAACATTCGATGGATTATGGAGAAAGCACGGGAGTATCAGAAAAACGTCTATTTCTGCTTCATTGACTATGCTAAAGCCTTTGACTGTGTGGATCACAACAAACTGTGGCAAGTCCTTAAAGAGATGGGAGTACCAGACCACCTCACGTCTCCCGAGAAACCTGTATAAGGGTCAAGAAGCAACTGTCAGAACGGGATATGGAGCAACTGATTGGTTTAGAATAGGAAAAGGAGTTCGACAAGGATGTATATTGTCACCCTGCTTATTTAATTTATATGCAGAGTACATCATGTGGAATGCTGGCCTGGATGAAGCACAAACCAGAATTAAGATTGCCGGGAAAAACATCAACAACCTCAGATATGTAGATGACACTACTCTAATGGCAGAAACTGAGGAGGACCTAAAGAACCTCTTGTTGAGGGTGAAAGAGGAGAGCACAAAAGTAGGCTTGAAACTCAACATCAAAAATATTAAGATCATGGCATCTGGCCCCATCACACCTTGGCAAATAGGGGAAGACATGGAAGTAGTGACAGACTTCACATTTCTGGGATCCAAGATCACTGCTGATGGTGACTGTAGCCATGACATTAAAAGAAATTTGCTCCTTTGGAGGACAGCTATGGCGAACCTGGGCAGTATAATAAAAAGTAGACACATCACCCTGCCAGCAAAAGTCCGTATAGTTAAAGCGATGGTATTCCCAGTAGTAATGTATGGCTGTGCGAGCTGGACCATAAGGAAGGCCGAGTGCAGAGGAATAGATGCTTTTGAGATGTAGTGCTGGAGAAGAATCTTGAGAGTCCCTTGGACTGCAAGAAGATCAAAACAGTCAGTCCTAAGGGAAATCAACCCAGACTGTTCCCTGAACGTCAGATACTGAAGCTGAAGTTCAAATGAGAAGGGAGCACTCCTTGGAGAAGATCCTAATGCTAGGAAAGACAGAAGGCAAAAGAAGAAGGGGACGGCAAAAGATGAGATGGCTGGACAGTGTTACCGATGTAACAAACATGAATTTGAGCAGACTTCAGAGGATGGTGGAAGACAGGAGGGCCTGGCGTGACTTTGTCCATGGGGTCACAAAGAGTCGAACTCGACTGTGCGACTGAACAACAAAAAACAGGACTTTTTTGTAGAAAAAGCCCAGCAGGAACTTATTTGCATATTAAACCACACCCTCTGATGTCAAAAGAAAAACAAAGGGGGTGGAGCTTAACCCAAAAACTGGAATTAAGAACCTGAAAGGTTAATATACAGTAAGGAACAAAAATTAAAAGCAGGATCCAAAGTAAAATCATAAACAAAAATACATGTATTTATTACAGAAAGTTAAAAGCATTTAGGGCCCCATCATTAGCCTCCTTACTTAGTAAAATCATACAACCACAATGGGAAACCACTTGACCTGATGCGTTTTGTTGTAAAATAGTCTTCTTCAGAGAACAAACATATACAGGCTCAAATTACAAAATACAACAAATCAATAAATCAATGCTGGACCAAAAAGAAAATAGTTTAATTCAATGACAACGTCTAAGAGATGTAATTGAGGCCTCTTATAATGTAGCCTTATGTCCTAGTCAAGGGTATTGTTTGTCTTATTGTATGCCAAAATGGTCCAGAATGGTCAGTGTCAGATCAGAGCCGGGTGACAAAAGTTATATGTTTCACAGAAAGGCTTCCCAATCCCCAGGTCCCAGCGGGGGATCCCCCGTTTTTACAGGCTTCTCCCCGCCCCCAGCCAGCTGGCCGATGGGGAAGCCCCGCCCCCCACAATCACCATGTAGTTTTAGAGCTCCTGCAGGTCCGTTTCAAAATATGTGCCTTTAAGGCTGAGCAGGAAGCAGGAAACAGGAAGGGCTTCAGAGAACGGCCCCTCCCTTTGTTTTGCTTTCATTTTCAGATAAAGTAAAGTTCTGCAGGAACAAGACCCAGTAAGTATTTGTGTGTGTGAGAGAGGGAGGGGGCAGGGGATTCCCTGGTTTGGAGGCCCACCCCCCATTTTAGAAAGCATGGTGGGGAGGGAAATGTCTACTGGGCACTCTATTATTCCCTATGGAGAACGATTCCCATAGGGAATAATGGGGAATTGTTCCGTGGGTATTGGGGGCTCTGGGGGTGCCATGTTTTGAGGTAGAGGCACCAAATTTTTAGTATAGCATCTAGTGCCTCTCCCCAAAATACCCCCCAAGTTTCAAAACAATTGGACCAGGAGGTCCAATTCTATGAGCCCCAAAAGATGGTGCCCCTATCCTTCATTATTTCCTATGGGGAAAAGGCATTTAAAAAGGTGTGCTGTCCCTTTAAATGTGATGGCTAGAACTCCCTTGGAGTTCAATTATGCTTGTCACACCTTTGTTCCTGGCTCTGCCCCCAAAGTCTCCTGGCTCTGCCCTCAAAGCCCCCAGATATTTCTTGAATTGGACTTGGCAACCCTATTCACAGAGGACTTTTTTTAAAAAGAAAAAGCCCAGCAGGAACTCATTTGTATATTAGACCATATCCCCTGACATCAAGCCAGCTGGAACTGCATTCGTGCTCAAAAAAAGCCCTGATTAAGAATAAGATTTCAAAGTTTGAAGCTAGGACACAAAACAGATTTACCATATAGCTTTTACCTAGCATATTATTTCAGCTAACTCCATGCTAATGATCCATAATGGAATATGTAACTGTGTTGTGAAACACATTATATGCTCTCCCTTGAACTATAAATGGCTTTAAGATATGTCATAAAGCATTTACAATATTCTTAGTTTGTGGGTATATATGTGTGCATGTCTATGTATATGTATGTGTATATCTGTATATCTCTCACACACACGTATTATATATAATAAAAGGCTAATCATAACTAAATTAACTTTTTTAATGAATGTGAAAAGCTTTCCCTACTGGCAGGGGGAAAGCATTTTCCCAAGGGACCTGTCATGTTAAAGCAGTAGTCAATAGCTGCATACAATCAGTAAACAAATTCAGTTCTATGGAAGGGGGGGAAAGAACTACATCACCGTTTAGTGGCTGCAATTTAGATTATTCTAGCGTGTAATACTTTAATTGTATAAAACAAAGCGGGTGTCACAAACACAAAAGAACTTCTTGCAAAGCATGCACCACAAGTAATTTTTATGCTGCCACTGATGGCAGACAAGTGATGAGCACTTTGTTCAAATTTATACACTTACGCATCTAAGGCAACAGGTGGCTTGTAAAAAAAAAAAAGCTCTTTTCAATGTTTCTTTTTAACTCTTTCAGAACGGTACTTTTAACTAAGTGATTTATTAGATCACCTATAATCAATCCAACAGCTTTTTTTAAAAAAAGCTCACCATGTTCGATTTGCAAAATGAAAGCAAAGCTAGCTTTTTAAAAGTAACTAATGTAACACTGCTGACATGTCTAACAATGCAATCTTATATACAGCTGCTCCAGTATAAACTCAATTAGATGAATGGGCTTAGCGTGAGTAACTCTGCTTAAGACTGCACTGTTAAGCCAGACTTAGAGTTTCAAAACTGAACACAAGATAAAATAAATTAGCTACCTAAAGCGGAAATACAAAGATACGCAGAGCTAAATACACAGTATGATTAATTAGGGGATCATGTAACACCAAATAAAATTTCTAAAGATCTGTAATACGCCTAAATATTATAATGTGTTCAGTAGCTGAACTTACAGGCAAAATTGTGTAGACAAGTCTAAATCACTAAATATAATTACATATTAAAACCTAAATGTTCAACATATTATTATTATTTATTTATATTTACGTAATTAATCAGCCCATTCCAGCCAAGGCCAGGCTCTGCGCAATATATATCAGATAAACACATAAAACAATACTTAATTTAGTGCAAAAAAGCAATAGCAATAAGAATTCCAACCCCCGATGGCAGTTTGCTAATTATACTCATTCATATCAGACTGTTGGAGCATATGGAGGGGGACGGAAGCACTTCTGGAGGGGCTGGACAGAAGGATAGATGCCAACTATCACTGCCTCAGTCAAGAGTCTCTATTAAAAGCCTGGTGGAACATTTCTGCTTTATATGCTCTGCAGAACTGTAAGAGATCCCACAGGGCCAGGACATTGTCTGGCAAAGAGTTCCACGAGGTAGGAGCCAGGACTGAAAAAGCCCTGGCCCTAGTTGAGGACAGTCAAGCTTCTTTGGGGCTGGGGGATTACCAGCAAGTTGCTACCGGCAGAGCACAATGCCCTACCAGGGACATTGTGGAGAAGACAGATAAGTTGGTCCCACCACTCAAGGCCAACACCAAAACTTTGAACCTGACTTGGTACTCAACCAGAAGCCAGTGTAGCTAGCGCAACACATGTTGTATATGTGCCATCTGTGGCATTCCTGACAGGACCTGTGTCGCTGCATTCTGGACCCGTTCGAGTTTCCAGGTCAGTCAAAGAGTAGGCCAGCGTAATGCAAGTTACAGTAGTCTAATCTGGACGTAATCATTGTATGGATCACTGTGGCTAGGTCTGACTGTGACAGGAGGGGAGCCAGTTGCCAGGCCTTACAAAGATGGGGAAAAAGCCACTTTGGCAATCTGCATGACCTGGGCCTTTACTGAGAGGGCAACATCCAATGTCACGCCCAGACTCTTGATGGATGACGCCTGTGACAATGGCGTCCCATCAATAGTTGGTAATCTGTCTTCCAGCTCTAGCCCTGGTCCCCCTAGCCTCCATCTTTCTTAGCCAGTCCACCACGGCCTCTAATCCCTCAGCTAGATTTTGTGGGACCACAGCAGACTGGCCACCCAATAACAGATACAGCTGGGTGTCATCCGCATATTGGCGACACCCAAGTCCGAAACTCCATGCCAATTGGGCAAGGGGGCACATGTAGATGTTAAGAACATTGGGAAGAGGAGTGCCCCCTGGAGAACCCCACATACTAGGGGGCACCTGGTGGACACATCCCTCCCCTGCACCACCCTCTGTCTTCGTCCATGGAGAAAAGAGGAAAGCCACTGAAGGGCTACCCCTTGTATTTCTACGTTGGCGAGGCAGTAAGTCAACAAGTCATAGTTGACTGTGTCAAACGTTGCCATAAGATCTAACAGTAACAGGAGTGCTGACCCTCCTCTATCCAGCTGCCTATGTAGATCATCCATCAGGGCGACCAGCACAGTCTCCATCCCATGGCCAGGGTGGAAGCCTGATTGGAATGGGTCCAGAGCCGATATGTCCTCCAGAAAGCCCTGAAGTTGTTTCACTGTTGCTCTTTCAATTACCTTACTCAGGAATAGTATGTTCGAAACTGAGCAGTAATTCACTGGATCTGATGGATCCAATGATGACTTTTTCAAGAGTGATACATCCACTGCTTCCTTGAGGCCCTCCAGGAATTCTCCTGTCACCAAGGACAGGTTGATAATCTCCTTCATAGGGCTCTGTATCCTCTCATAACCAGCCTTAACTAGCCAAGAGAGACACGGGTCAAGCAAGCACGTGGTTTGTCTAACAGCAGCCAGGACCCACTATTCACTAGCCAACAGATCATAATACTTCAAACTGTGTTTGACCAGTAATGCCACAATTCCAAATTCTGTGTATGTGTACCAGGAATAGTTCTGGATCTATGTTTCTCAAGTAACAGTCTCTTTCCTTCCTTGCTACACACTAAACTATTTGTGAAACTTCAAGATGCTTCAAATCATTTGGTGTGTTTGTAAAGTGCCATCAAATCATAGCTGACTTATGGCGACCTCATGTGGTTTTCAAAGCAACGTACTAACAAGAGGTGGTTTGCCACTGCCTGCCTCTGCATAGCAACCCTGGAATTTCTTGGTGGTCTCCCATCCAAATACTAATGAGGGCCAACTCTGCTTAGGTTCCAAGATATTGTGAGAATGGGCTAGTCTGGGCTTTATGATCTGAAAAATGATTACCAGGGTGGGGGCATGAGAAAGAATCAAAAGTTTCATTGGGAGAACCCGAAATAACTACACTGGCTTAATCCGTAGATTTTCAACTCACTTTCTATTTGACAGTTATTACAACATCAATATTGCCAAGTTTTAGCTAATAAAATGAATTTAAACCTGAAACTGTTGGGAAGTATGCATTGGATTTTGAATGGTATCTACTGGTATTAAACCTTCAAAGCCCTAAGTGGCCTGGGTTGAATCTACCTGAGGAAAAACCTCTTTCCATAATAACCTACCTGTCAGTTAAGAAAAACACTGAAGGCTCTGCTCTGAATTTCTACTTTGAGGGAAATTTCTTCTAGTAAGAAATTTCTTCTAGTAAGAATAGATTGGGCACTCTCTTGGTTTCCCCCCACCCCCGCATGGATCCCATCTTACGCAACACTAGTCTCAGTGAATCCTGAACCCGCTGGTGTTATAACCATGGTTTCAACACATGGTTTTGGGTTCTAGCAGTGTTACCTATTTAGAATATTCATATCTGCCTTTCCCCCAACTATCTCAGGAACAAAAGCAGGCAACAATATAAAAATATGAAAAAGTTGATAAATGTACATTACAAGGTTGATAATCTCCTTCATAGGGCTCCATATTCTCTCTTAACTGGCCTTAACCAGCCAAGAGAGACATGGGTGAAGCAAGCACGTGGTCAGCCTAACAGCAGTCAGGAAGAAGATATTGGATTTATATCCCGCCCTCCACTCCAAAGAGTCTCAGAGTGGCTCACATTCTCTTTTACCTTCCTCCCCCACAACAAACACCCTGTGAGGTGGGTGGGGCTGGAGAGGGCTCTCACAGCAGCTGTCCTTTCAAGGACAACCTCTGCCAGAGCTATGGCTGACCCTGCAGGCGCAAGTGGAGGAGTGGGGAATCAAACCCGGTTCTCCCAGATAAGAGTCCGCACACTTAACCACTACACCAAACTGGCTCTTCCACTATTCACTAGCCAACAGAGATAAATGCATTAACAAATCTATCTAAAACACATTTTTCTCCTCTCCTCCTCCAGCATAGGCTGGCCCCAAAGCTCTCCAAAATAACCCACAGCCTCACCAGAAAGCCTTCAGCATCTTCTGGGCAGCTATTTTTAGTTATTTATGCATTTTTAGCTGGAAGTAGTTTGTGTAAGAAAAAAAGACATAATTTAATTTTATTGTTATTATTAACAAAGAACTATATAACAGAAAACAGAAAACTCAGACTGTATTCAGAACAACGTACAAAGAACATGGCTCCTAAATTATTTCACTACATCAGCACGCAGGGTTTTCAACTGCCTGGAGGGGGGGGGGGAGGAATGTCCTGTCCCTTTAATACATACTTAATGGAATGTTATTTATCAGGTGAAGTGACTTGTTTCCATACCATGAAAAACTTCAGCCACACAGTCCCATACATTAAGCCTTTATTAAAGGGACAGGGCTTTTTTCACCAGGCCTGTTCCCATTATGATAAAACAAGAGTCACTGGGAAAGACAATAATTCTAGGAAAAACTGAAGGCCGCAGGCAAAGAGGAAGATCCAACAGGACAGAGAGAGATTGACTCACTCAAGGAAGCCACAGTCCTCAGTTTGCAAGACCTGGGCAAGGCAACAACAGGATGTTTTGGAGGGCATGCATTCACAGGGCCATCATTAGTAAGAAATAACTTGCTGGCACTTACACACACACACATACCCCTGACATGAAGCTTAACAGCATATAGTCTCCTTTATGGCAGCACTGCTAGGTATGGGGAAGAAAACCTCTTTGCATAATATCAAAAGAAAAAGCAACTAAATGCACATCAAGCACCACTGGAAGATTTATTGTGCATCAAGATGTTATTAAAATAAGGGAACTCTACAATGATTACTAGAATTGGGCTACTCTTGCCTGTTAACTTGCCTCTAACCCAGGGAGGTTGAACTTGCTTAACGTGACAGCCACACAGAATAAATGTCAGATGTTTGAGAGCTGCAAGACATGAGCATAAGATGTCTGAGAGTCGCAAGATGGGAAGGGAGGCAAACAGATGGGGAGAGGTGAAAAGAAAGCCACTTTAATTTTAAATGCATTCTCTAAACCGCCGGCTGACTTGTGCCTCCTTGAAGCTGGACAACGGGGTGGTGGGGGCTTTGAGAGTCACACAATATGTGTGAAAGAGCCACATGTGGCTCCTGAGCTGCAGTTTGGCCACCCCTGCTCTAGCCACTGCACGAATTCTACAAGAGAGACACAGAAGGAATTTTTTTTTTAAAAAAATGCAGCATTCTAGAGTTATATTAATCATCAGATTGACAACTCATTGTACAATTCTCCCATCATCTCTAGGGGAAAAATTAACTGTACCATTATTTGCAATTTTAGAAGCTTGATTTTAAAAAAATTTAAGTCAAGCTGCAGGGTCAAAAGAATAGCATTCACAGTCTTTAAAATGAAGGACGCACAAATGCTCAAATACACTGAGCTGCACCAGTTTAAATATTTCTGATACATTCTTTGGAAAGGTTAAAAAATGTCCTCATTGCTCCATTACCAGCTCTGTTGTTTTTGGTCTGCATCATCAGATCTGTGTGTCCCAGCTGAGGAAACTTAACAAGTTCTTTCTATAAATAGCATGGCACCAACTGATGCAATACAACCAAAGATGAAGTCCTTCAGACACGGACATTTTTTAATTTATCTGCTGTGTGTAAAGAGATCATGGATGCTTGACGCAATCTTCATCTAAAGGACAGACAAAAATTAGAGCACACTCTGCAGATTTACACTGGTGCTCCCCACTTAATTTGATTAAGCTACTATGTGCATATCCCAGTACTGGGATAAATATATAAATTATCCTGGAAGTGTATCCTGGGTAGGACAACCAATTTTGTTAAGATTACAATTACAGGCAGGAACCCTGGCCGAGATTTGAAATATTTTAAGAGTATCAAAAATTTCATGGCATCACTATTTGTTCCATTAGTACTTATGAAAATCTTGTATTACAAACACAAAATAAAACACAGATCTTACTCCTGAATCGACAGCTCTCATTTTAATCTGTGAGATACTGTAAGATTTAGACAACACCTCCACCCCAAACCTACTCTTCAAGTCCTAATGTTTATTTTAAAGCATTCCTATGCTGCCTTTCCACCCAAATAGGATCCCTAAGGCAGCAAACATCAAACCATTAAAACATCTGAGCCATTAAAACAGCAGTAAAAAGTAAATATTTAATATATAAACTATTCAATAAAACATATACTCACAGAAACACACAACACAACCAGGAAAGAATAGCATCTAATGTGAAAATGTTCAACTAAACAAAAAAGTCTTCACCTGCTGGCGGAAGAAAACAATAGAGGGAAACTGACAAATCACCGTGCAGAGGGAAGTACCAATATTTTGGCACCATGAACAAGAAGAATTGCAGATTTATACCCCACCTTTCTTTCTGAATCAGAGCCTCAGAGTCGCTTACAATCTCCTATATCTTCTCCCCTCACAACAGACACCCTGTGAGGTGGGTGGGGCTGAGAGAGCTCTCACAGCAGCTGCCGTTTCAAGGACAACCTCTGCCGAAGCTATGGCTGATCTAAGGCCATTCCAGCAGGTGCAAGTGGAGGAGTGGGGAATCAAATCCGGTTCTCCCAGATAAGAGTCCTCTCCAAAAATGACCAAAAAGGGGCCACCCATCTAGCCTAAGATGGCAAAGGCACCCAAAGCAAGGCCACCAAAGATGATAAGAGTAGATGGGTTGATTCATATGGGGATAGGCAACCCTTTGGGTATACTGGCCCCAAGCCATATAGGGCCTTAAAGGTCAATACTGGTACCATGAATTGGACCAAGAAACAAATTGAGGGTCCATACAGATGGAACAAAAGTGGAGTAATATGGTCCCTACAAGCTAATCCACTCAAAATTCTAGCTGTAGCATTCTATACCACCTGTAAGCTTCTGGAGAGTCTCCAAGATCAGACACACACAGCACATTGCAGTGGCTTAATCGAGATGTCACCAGGGCATGCACCCACAGTAGCAAGATGCTTCTCACCCAGAAAGGACTCACCAGCAAAAACTGGCAAAACAGACCCCCAATCCAGCAGTACCCCTAGTACCTGCTCCTTTAGAGGGGAGTATGACTCCATCCAGAACAGGAAGCACTGCCACTCCTGGGTCAAATTTTCCCCCTACCAGTAGCACCTCCATTTTGTCAGGACTAAGCTTATTTGTCACCTTAATCCATCCCATAACTTCGGCAATGGATGAGGGCTAACACAGTTGCAACCCTATATCATCTTCTATTCTTCAGGGACTGTCTATCAACAGAACAGATGCAGTCACAGACTTTTAGCAGGCTTCATATTAATACTGCCAATTCAAGAGTGATCTACAGCAGTCTTCCACCCCTTCAGCCTTCCAAATGAGCACTAAATCAGATGGAGATAGTGCCAGAAGGTCAGACAACAGGCAGATAGCTGGTGAAGAGACTTCTGACATTCAAAGACCTAAATGACACCAACGTCAATCTCCAATTCTGACATTTATTGTCTTTGCTGTTTTTTTCTGCCCAGTCAACCCAAAACGATGATTACCAGATCACAACTTGTCATTCTTTTAATCTGCTTAAAAACATTTTTCACTATTTTAAATACTAAGTCACTGCCCACTCTCTATATATGCAAGACTGCTAATTCCACTCCATACTACTGTCTGATAAAGTATGCTTTTAGTACACAAAAGCTTACATTCTCAACAAAACTTCATTCGTCTTAAAGGTGCTACTGGACTGCAGCTTTGTTCTATTGCTTCAGACCAACACAACTACCCACCTGGATCTATTCAACAATCACTTCATTGGTCCATAAATTGTTATGTCTGATAACATCTGACAATACTTAGTATAGCGAATATACTTGCTGTTGTACATTTTAGTGATTAACACAATCCAAGAACTGTACAGCAATGCATGGCTCCACATTTTAAAGTTATATAACAAACACAAGCAAGTATATTAAATATTTTAGAAGACCAACACTTTCACCTGTGATTCAGCAAAAAGGCAGCGTAGCAGAGAACTCCAGAATCTAAACTTGAGGCTAAAGAGTCAACTATGGTTGAGAAACTTCAGCAAAGCGAAAATCCCTAATCCCTGAAAGAGACAACTTGAAGCAGAAGTAGGATTCTCTCCAAACAGAAAGGGAAGCTCAAAGGGATTTTAGAAGACACCACTTCAAAGAGTTTGTAACCCCAAGAACAACTCATTAACAGTAATTGTTCCTTCAAAGAATTCCATGATACTACAGGAAAACTGATACAATTCTCAGGATTCAAAAAAAATGCAAGCAAATTGAGCAACTGAAACAAAAGGCTGTGGAAACTCAAGCAATGATGGAGGGAAGTTACTGGAAAAACTGAAATCTCAAGAATGCACATGCAAGTTTGATCAGTCGAGAGGCAAGAGCAGCTTCTGAAACCAGAAGCAGGACTCACAGAAGAAATGTCGCAGCTAGAAAAGAAGGTGGAACAATTGACTGTAGGACTAAGATTACAAATTGCTGAAAACATCTAGTTGCCACTTTGGTGTAGTGGTTAAGTGTGCGGACACTTATCAGGGAGAACCGGGTTTGATTCCCCACTCCTCTACTTGCACCTGCTGGAATGGCCTTGGGTCAGCCATAGCTCTGGCAGAGGTTGTCCTTGAAAGGGCAGCTGCTGTGAGAGCCCTCTCAGCCCCACCCACCTCACAGGGTGTCTGTTGTGGGGGGAGAAAGATAAAGGAGATTGTGGGCTGCTCTGAGACTCTGAGATTCAGAGTGGAGGGCGGGATATAAATCCAATATCTTCTTCTGCTGCTGCTGCTATCTGAACAGAAAGAGAAGACTAATAGCGTGCAGTAACTTGGAAAACAGAATTCTGTGCTTTAAAAAGAGAGAGAACATCCAGTGAACAATGGAGAGCATTAAAGCTGAATGCAACCAGCTTTGAGGCAAGTTGTTTGAAAACATGAAGCTCTCTGAAACAAACACAAAACTCAACAAGGAATTAAATGAATTGAGGCAGCAAGCAGAAAATGCCACTCAAGAGAAGTCCTCAGAGAGCATCAGACAAGATCACCTTGAAACACTTCAAGCAAAGGAGTCAAAAATGACAAAAGCTCTGCAGAAACTCTTAAGGACAGAAAAGAGACATGTTGTAAGACCTGCCCTAAATCTGAAGAGCAACATTATCAGTGCAAAAGAACTAGTGGTGAAAGGTAGAGTGGGACACGAACTCAAAAAACGCTGTTTGGTTTGGGGCAGCCTCAAACTCCAACCAAGCCAGTCCAGCCTCAAACTCCAATCAAGCCAGTCCAGCAAGTTTGGCTGCCCCTTTCTACCAGCCACAGCGAGCTGCCACCAGGAGAAAGGAGGCTGGGACCACCCTAGAAGGGACTTCCCTTCCACCTTTCTCCTAACTGCAGCTCGCTGGGGCCAGGAAAAAGGGAGGGGTGATTCCCGAGAAGGGTTAAATGACTGCCAGCCATTTAATCTGTTGGGTTTCACTCCCCCCTCCCTTGAAAGGGGGAAGCCAAACTGAGGAGTTTAATGGCTGGCAGCCATTTAAACTTAACCTTTACAGCCATTTAAACCTAACTGTCAGTCAGCTCTTAGGTTTAAATGGCTGGACCCAAACAGCCAAACCAAACCAGCCACAAGTCCAGGATATGTTTGGGTTCATGAACTCCTAAGTGGCTTAAGTTCAAGCTGAATTCCAGTTCATGCTCATCCTTAGTGAAAAGTTCCCCCAGAGAAAGCAAACATATCACAAGGCTTTGAATGGAATATGAGGAAGTAAGCAACAAATCTCCACAGACTGCTGAACAAACTGCAGTTCCTTTTTACCCACTTATATAGAAAGGCAGACAAATGGTCAGGGCTTTTGGGGGCAGGAGCGCACAGGAACGCAGTTCCAGCTGGCTTGGTGACAGGGGAAGTGACCTAATATGCAAATGAGTTCTTGTTGGGCTTTTTCTTAAAAAAGCCCTGGTGAAACAATGGTGATGTCAGGGGTGTGTGGCCTAATATGCAAATTAGTTCCTGCTGGGCTTTTTCTACCAAAAAAAGCCCTGCAAATGGTTATGTTAACATCAGAAACTACACAATGGAGCTGCCTGGTGAGAGAAGAAAACACTACAAGCTGTTAACTCAAACTCAAGATGAACCCACACGTAACTGTACCTCAGCAGATTAATATCCCAGAACTGAACCAGAATTTTTATTTCTGCATTGACCAAATTTTCAAAAAAATATATCAGAAATGGATGATGCTTTTAATACAGTTGCAATAGCTGGAAAGTGACGGCAGAGAAGCAAAACACTGTGAGGAGTTGTTGCTGTTTGGTTAGTTGCCAGTTGTATCTTCAATGTTCCATTTATTTATTTATTTATTTATTATATTTGTATTCTACTTTTCTCCGCAATGGGGACCTAAGGCAGCCGCAGAGAGGGAAAATATAACAAACAAGAAAGATATGGGAGACTTCCAATTGCCAAGATTGTTGTCCTTTTCCATTAGCTGATCATTTCCCCAATTCTAGAATCTGTCTCTCAAGCTGTGGACCAAAGGCGAACACCCTTCAGCTCTTGCCCTTCAGTTTTTACCTCCAGACACACCCAAGCCTTAAATAGCTGCATGCAAAAAGGAAAGCAAACTCATCAAATGTCACTCAGCTGCTGCTAACTATGAAGGTTGGGTTTTTTTACAAAATGGAACCTAAAGTCCACCAAGGATGTCTTAAGACAAGTCTCCTACATTCTCTTCTCCATACCTGTTCATTCAGAAACAGTTACAAAGAGAGGAATGGTTATCATTATGCCATAAAGTCCATATATCTGACCTTGAACCCATCTACTTTTACACAGAATTACACACAAACGTTTTGGTTTGCCAAACTAGTTTGTGGTTTGTTAATTTTGTGACTGAGTATCCAAAAGATGTTCCTGGGCACCTTGTCTAATATTCAGGTTCAACCTCCTGACCCCCGCTTCAGTGCAGTCATGAGCAAGCCCCCCCTTTCTGCCTCCTCCCACCTGCAAGAGCATCTTCTTTCACTGCTTGCACCTCCTGCTCTTCCTCTACAACCTCCAAGTGTCAGTTCACCAGCACAACCACCACAACCAGTTAAATCAACCGTACCCCCTTTTCCTTGACAGCTTCCTTCCTCTGCATCAAATCTCACCTTCCTAGGGCACTGGGGTCCAGACTGAGTATCCAAAAGATGCTCCTGGGCACCACCACGACGATGATGATATTGGATTTATATCCCGCCCTCCACTCAAGAGTCTCAGAGCAGCTCACAATCTCCTTTCCCTTCCTCCCCCACAACAGACACCCTGTGAGGTCGGTGGGGCTGAGAGGACTCTCACAGCAAATGCCCTTTCAAGGACAACCTCTGCCAGAGCTATGGCTGACCCAAGGCCATTTAAGCAGGTGCAAGTGGAGGAATGGGGAATCAAACCCAGTTCTCTTAGATAAGAGTCCGCACACACAACCACTACACCAAACTGGCTATACAGGAATCTGCTTCCCATCTCCCCTTCTTGGCCACCACAAGCAAGCCCCCTTTTCACCTTCTCCTCCTGCAGAAGCACCTTTCCAGGGTGCTGGAGATGCTGTTCTTTCACCACTCACACTTACAGGCCTTCCTCTACCACCTCGAAGGGTCAGCCTGTCGGCATGACCCCCACAACCACTGTCGAATCCACTGTACCCCCTTTTCCTTGTAGACAGCTTCCTTCCCCTGCATCAACCCGCCCCCCAAAGCCGCCGCCATGGCTCATGCAAGTGAACTCAGATGGCATTTAAATGCCTTCTGAGCTCACTAGAGTGGCCCATCATTGCCAGTATGTCTGATCCACACACCTGAACCAAACTAAACAAAAACCAGGCCAGTTAGCAAACCAAGTGGTTCGCGAACAACAAGATGGCCCAAATTACGGTTCACGATCTGAAAAACCAGCCTAGTTCATCACAAAATTCAGTTAGTAAATCAGTTTGTGCCCATCCCTAATTTCTGCATGTTGAGCAAATGTCTGGTTTTCCTTCTAAATCCAGACTTTTTGGAAACAGTACAGATGTAAAGGGGGGGGGGGGAGGATGTGTCACAGTACTAAAGTACAGCTGCACAAATGGTACTACTCTAATTGCCAAAGGAAAACCATGCATGCTGAGGGAATGAGATGTGGCTTTTGCTTTGTTCACTAAAGTGCTGATGCAGTGGAGTGTGTCTAAGCGATATCATAATATGCCTTCTCTCTGCAGCAGGCAGCTTCCAGCAGTATCTATCAGCAGGGATGATTTCTACTTTGAGCATATAAAAATACAACATGCCTGGGGAATACAGAACTACAGGGAAAAAGGGACAATGTTACAAATGCCACCCTGAACCACTATTAAACACTTTTAGAAAATCTGCAAGCTTTCATAAATTCCTGAGCAGAAAGAACTTCCATGTAAGAACTTGAAAGAGTTGAGCCTAAATTAAAAACTGGCAAAGCTGTTCCATCTATCCTTCACATGTGATGAGGTGAATTTTTGAAGGCTTCAATAGACCACATAATGGAGGTGTGGCTGTGGTGTTCCTTCAACAAGATTATCATATGGTCAGGAGCACCACAATACATGAGATTTTTTCATACAATGAGAAGCATGGAGAGGGGGGAAGGGAACATTTCAAGCAGCCATCAGGTCATGTTTAACAAAAACCTTGGAAATTTATTTTTTTATTTATTTATTTACGTTATATTTATATCTCACCCATTCCATACAGACTCAAGGCAGCTAACAGCATAAAATAGACAGTAAACAAAACAATATTAATAAAACAATCAGACAAATAACAATGGTGCTACTTCAGGCAGATCATATAATATTTTCTTTCTCATGCGCTCAGATCCTGGGCAGTTAGTAATAAAAGTGCTATGGATCCAGATGTGGTGGCAGCCCTCTTCCCATTAGGGGTGTTCCAAAGTATTGGGGCCGCAACCAAGAAGGCTCTCACTCTGGTGGAGTTGAGCCTAGCCTCGTTTAGCCCAGGGACAGCCAAAAGATTTTGAGAACTTGATCACAGTGCTCTCTGGGGAACATGTGGGACAAGGTGGTCCCGCAGATAGGTAGGTCCTAGGCCATAGACAGCTTTGAAGGTTAATACCAGGACCTTGAAATGGATTCGGTACACAACAGGCAGCCAGAGCAGCGCTCTCAGCACAGGCTGAATGAGGTCCTGACGAGGAAGCCCCATTAGTAGCCTGGCTGCAGAATTCTGCACCAGCTGCAGCTTCCAAATCTGAGTCAAGGGCAGCCCCATGTAGAGAGCATTACAGTAATCGCTTCTTGAGGTGACCAAGGCATGGATCACTATTGCTAAGTCGCTGCACTCAAGGTAGGGGACCAACTGCCGTGTTCGCCGAAGATTAAAAAAAGCAGCTCTGGCAGTGGCTGCTACTTGGGCCTCCATAGTTAAGGAGGACTCCAGGAGCACTCCCAAGCTCTTAACCCTCGACGCTGGCGTCAATGGCACCCCATCGAAGGCTGAAGTTGCTGGCTTGGCTTGGAGAAGTGATTAAAATGACAAATTCCTTCTCCAAGCCAGCTGATGGGGCAGTGGTGGCTTCCAGGGCCACACAATATGTGTGAAAGAGCCACATGTGGCTCCTGAGCCACAGTCTGGCCACCCCTGAGCTAGGGATTCATTTACCAGGTGACAATCCTGTTCTTGTGGTAGAGAAGCTTCTCTATGCAGCTCAGGAAAAAAGGAACAGGGAATGGAACAGAGGAGAGACTGGCCACTGCAGACCATAAACAAGGGAGAAGAAGCACCTTATGTGATGCCTTCCTAGCCCACACAGTGTGAAGCTGCCTGGTTATGCAGGTGCAGGACGGGGATAAGCACAGAAAACTGAGCCAACCCCCGGCATCTCACTCTCACTGTGGGGGAAGGGTGAAAGAGAGGAGGAGAGGGAAAGAGAGATCACAGCAGAAAGGGCAGAGCAGAGGCATTCCAGGGGAAATGAAACTCTACTGTGTCAGCTGTCGGAGCCCACAAGGGAGACTGGGGGGACACTGGGCCCCCAAAATTTTGTCCCCCTCTCTCAGCATACCTAAGACACTTCCACTGCCTCACTGGCTCCCCCAGAGAAAATAAGATATAAAAACACGCACTGTTTTGCAAGTAAAGTTGCACCTCAACATTACTTTAAAAGAAAAGAACAGTCAACAGCCCAAAACAAGATTTCAAAAATCTTGAAGACAGAAGACTTCAGCTGACTAGATAAAGTAATTTTATTGTTTCATTGCTCTACCATGTGGCTTGCCTTATGAAAACAGTTTTGTAGCTACTGTTGTTCAGTTTAGCACAGCATTTTTTAAACAATTGTGGGTATAAGGTAAATAATTTTATAAGATTATTCAGTGATGCTAGATTGGCAAATATAAATTGTAACTCACACACCATCAGTACAGGAGCAGAACACCATACAATGAGCCCAGCCCCTAACCTTTACTCTGTCTAAAATCAAAAGGGTCAAAATGAGATTCCATTCACCAATATCCATTTGTCACTGCAGAAAAGCTTCAACTTTCTCTAACCAAAAGAAAATTTAAAATTCATACATTGGGTTTGATCCAATGACTCTCTTTCCACACAGCAAGACTCCTCAAGCAGTAAAAAGAAGTAATTAGATTAAACCGTGTGTTTAGTAGGATGCTGCAAGCACCGCTCTCCTTAAAATACGAACAGCGCAAAAACATATCCACAGCTAAAGCTATCTCCAGTATCACAAAAACATTCTACTTCCTGGTATAAATCCAACCATCCACTGACATTGTCGAATGGGACTGTCTCACTTCACCCGCCAGGAGGGACGGTGGCTCAGTGGTAGAGCATCTGCTTGGTAAGCAGAAGGTCCCAGGTTCAATCCCTGGCATCTCCAAAAAAGGGTCCAGGCAAATAGGTGTGAAAAACCTCAGCTGGAGACCCTGGAGAGCCGCTGCCAGTCTGAGAAGACAATACTGACTTTGATTGACCGAAGGTCTGATTTGGTATAACGCAGCTTCATATGTTCATGTACAGCCCAGCAAGCCCCATCCCAAGATTCCGTAGGTGGAAAAGAAAGAAGAATCAGAGGAAATCACAACCACCCCTTCTTTCAAAGCTTCAATTGCCATTACGTTTCCAGAACTGTGTGGTGGGATACAAACCATTCATAGGTAAGATCTAATTTTTGAATCTAATTTACTTGGTTTTCTCTGGGAAGATGAGCACTATAAACTGTCAGTCATTATTAGTGTTTTATTCCTTTGTTCTTACACCAGGCTTAAAATCATATGAACATAAAATGATTTACATACGCAATAGATGAAAGATCCCATCGCAGGCACTAATGTGCGATAAAAAAGCATTTCCAAGACCCTGTCCAGCATGAGCTCCTTTCACAAGGCCAGCAATATCCACGACATTCAGAAAGGCTGGAATTTTGCTGAAAGATATAATTCAAGGTTTTAGTAATAAGTAACAATATAGGACAGAATGACTGGGATTGGGTATGTTATTTTTTTCAACAGAAATGTGTATCTGCAATATCATCAAGAACACAACTTATCTGAGAATAGAGTGCTTTTTAAAAAAAAAAAAACTTCAACTAATAAACAAGCCTGGAACGAATGATAGGTAGGTCTCCAGAGGTTATGCTGTTCCTCAGAATTCTCTCAGCTCCACCTACCTCACAAGCAGTGTTCCCTCTAAGTTGAGTTAGTGTGAGCTAGCTCACAGTTTTTAGACTCTGGCTCACACATTTTGTCTTATCTCAGGAAGGATGACCCCCAAAGCAAACTAATTTATGTAGTAGCCAAATTGCTCATGCACAACTTTAATGCCAATAGCTCATAAAGTAGAATTGTTGCTCACAAGACTCAACAACTTAGAGGAAATATTGCTCACAAGGTGCCTGTTGTGGGGAGGAAAAGGGAATGTGATTGCAAGCCACTTGGAGACTCCTTAAGACAGAAAAAAGCAGGGTATAGAAACCTCTTCCTCTTTTTGCCTCAATACTAAACTTTATGCAATACTAAAAATCCACGCTTTTGCCTGTGGATTCATTTGATTTTGGTACTTTGCTGATAATTTCAAGATACTATAATTAAGTTATAAACATTAATCCAAATAATTGTGACAAAACACAGATCAAAATGGCCAGTTTGGTGTCGTGGTAAGCGTGCAGACTCTTATCCGGGAGAACCGGATTTGATTCCCCACTCCTCCACTTGCAGCTGCTGGAATGGCCTTGGGTCAGCCACAGCTATCACAGAGCTTGTCTTTGAAAGGGCAACTTCTGGGAGAGCTTTCTCAGCCCCACCTACCTCACAGGGTGTTTGTTGTGAGGGGAGGAAGATAAAGGAGATTGTGAGTCACTTTGAGTGGAGGGTGGAATATAAATCCAATGTCATCGTCTTCCAATACGAACAGCAGAATAATATGTCATTTTCACTAGTTATGACTGACTAAATAGCTGATTATGGTACCTGTCCAGTGTTCAGGCTGAGAAAATTTACTAAGTAAAAGAACAAATAAGCACAAAATAACACATCATTCTGCCCCACTAAAGCCACACAGAAGATTCAGCTTTGTGGGAACCTGGGAACCTTTTTCTGCCGTCTTCGCCTAAAGGAATATTTCCAACATACACATGAACAGAACAAGGAAGAACATACCACATCTTCACAACATATCATCACACACTCCACTGGAGAACATTCACCATCCCCACAATCCAACAATGAACAAGATACTTGCCACATCATACCAACAAAACAACATTACAGGGGGGAAAAAACTCCACATGGACTCCACCCAAAGGTTGCAATGCTACACTGGATCACTACATTGAGTGCTTTCGCCAGAGAGTCCAAACTGATGTGATCAACAAACAATACCACGCACAGCAGAACCTCAAACATGCTGAAAGGAAGGCCATAGACAGTCTCAGGAACAATATGGATATTACAATTAAAGACGCAGACAAAGGAGGAGTTGTCGTCGTCATGAACACATCAGACGACATCAAGACAACTCTCAAATGCTTCATTTTACAAACCACTGAACTCAGGCCCCACACAGGAATACAAAAAGAACGAAAGAAGATTACAAAGGAATTACCACTGAGTATTCAGAAACAGATCCTGTCAGACACATCACAGGAACCTCGACCAGGTACTTTTTATCTTCTACCCAAAATACACAAACCAGGCAACCCGGGATGTCCCCTTGTGTCAGGGATAGGTACCATCACTGAGGGGGTATCTGGATATATGGACTCTATTCTAAGACCCTATGCCACCAGTACTCCCAGTTATGTTCGTGATACAACAGATTTTCTAAGGAAAATACAATCTTTGAACAACCTTCCAGAGAACACTATCTTAGCCACCATGGATGTGGAATCTTTATATACCAACATCCCACACCAAGATGGATTACAAACTGTAAGTAATATAATCTCTGATAAAAACACAGCTGACTTTGCCACCAAACTGTGCCATTTTGTTCTCACCCATAACTACTTCAGATATGGCAATGAACTTTTCCTACAAATCAATGGTACAGCCATGGGCACCCGCATGGCCCCACAATATGCTAACATCTTCATAGCTAACTTGGAGCAACGCTTCCTAGACTCCCACCCACTCCTACCTACCTTATACCTGCATTACACTGATGACATTTTTATGGTCTGGACACATGGTAAAGAAGCCCTGGATACATTTCACCAGGCATTCATTGACTTCCACCCCAGCATCAACCTGACAATGAACCAGTCTACGCAAGAAATACATTTTTGGACACCGCTGTTAAAATACACAATGGATGCATAGACACTACCTTATACCAGAAACCTACTGACCGACAAACATACCTGCATGTCTCCAGCCACCATCTCAAACATACCAAACAATCCATTGTATACAGCCAGGCTCTATGCTACAGCCGCATTTGCTCTAATCCTGCTGACAGAGATTCTCACCTGAGGGATCTACAACAAACCTTTTTGGATCTAAAATACCCACCTGATGAAATCAGGAAACAGATTAACAAAGCCAGAATGATACCCAGAGAAAACCTGTTACAAGACAAACCCAAAAAAGGCAATAACAGAACACCACTAGAGGTCACACACAACTCTCAACTGAAAACAGTTCAACGTATCATCAACAATTTACAACCTCTATTGAATAGTGACAGCTCTCTTTCAAAAGTACTGGAGGGTAAACCTTTTCTTGCACACAGTCAGCCCCCTAATCTCAAATAGCTCCTCACCCACAACAATACAACATCTCATCTGAGCATGGACACTGGTATCAGAGCTTGCAATAAAACCAAGTGCCAACTTTGCTGCCACATACACCCAGACAACACAATCACTGGACCTAACAGCATTAACTACAACATCTCAGGCCCATTGTCTTGCTCATCTTCCAACATTATATATGCCATTAAATGACAACAATGCCCTTCAGTTCTTTACATAGGGCAAACAGGACAAACCCTCCGCCAAAGGATAAATGGACACAAATCTAACATCAGGAATTACAGAACTGAGAAACCTGTGGGGGAACACTTTAACCTTCCAAAGCATTCAATGGGTGACCTCAAAGTAGCTGTTTTACTGCAAAGGAACTTCAAGAACAGAATGGAGAGAGAAATTGCTGAATTACAAATTATTATGAAACTTTGAACAAACACCTCCCCAGGACTGAACAGGGATATTGGTTTTTTTCTCATTACAGATGCTAAACCCACTCTCAGAACTTCAAGAACAGAATGGAGAGGGGAATTGCTGAATTACAAACTATTATGAAACTTGGAACAAACACCTCCCCAGGACTAAACAGAGATGTTGTTTTGGTTTTTTATCTCATTAGATATGCTAAACCCACTTTCACCAAGTGTGGCAACATATCCACAGTATTCCAATGTACTTCGCTTTTAGGATAGTGTATCAGAATAATGCTTTTGTATTGACATACTCAAACAAGGGATATTGGCTGTTTATCTCATTACATATACTAAACCCATCTTCCACTATATTTTAATGTATTTTTTCCTAATGGCAAACTAGAATGATTTATATATTTATGTTACATGTTAAAATGTAAGTTAGTTGGACAGGAAAAACTTCTGGGAAAGAAATGCCTTCTTTTTGACCCAGGTTTATTAGCAATAGAATAATTAACAGGCATTCTCACATTCTGACATGTTACTGTTCCCCACGCTAATGCAACCCAGATCAAAGGTTTTCTGAATGTGTTAATTTTACTATTCTGCTACTGGTTTTTAACTTTGTACCACTTGGCATTCCAAACCCCACCAGCTATATGTGGCTCTGCTTACTGTACCTCATTCCTTGTCTTAAGAAGTGTGCATGCACACAAAAGCTTACGTTCTGAATAAAACTAAGTTGGTCTTAAAGGTGCAATTGACTCCTGTTTTGTTCTACTTCAGACCAACACGGCTACCTATTTGGATCCAACTCTAAAGTCAGACGCTTTTCCTTACTAACCCTGTGTTTTCTTCATAGTGGATTCTCACACAAGGCAACACTTCCCACTTTGCGTATTTTCATAAAGCATTTGTAAGGACTCTCTCCCCCATTTAAAACATTGAGAACATGACCAAAATTTCAGACAAAACATCTCTTTGATTATGACTGCTAAAAGTTAAAACTTCATCCTCTGTTCTTCCTGTCTCCACCAAGTGGAACATCCTTGGAAAACCTACTGCTGGATGAAAGCAGGCTTCTTACTGGGATGCTGATGTTTATCATCACAGTCTTGAATTAAGCATGAGTTAGCCTCTTTAAGCTTAAGGGATAAAGCAAACCAGCCATTTCCTAGCAAGGATGATTTAATAAAAAGCAAGAGGAAGCAAGCAAATGATTAGAGTCCAAAGTCTGGCACAGCAAACCAGTAAACTAAGCTGCAATTCTAAGCACACTTACTAGGAATTAAACCCCATCCAGCGCAATGGGGGCTGGAGCAAACATCTGAGCAAACATGCTTAGGATTTACACAGCACATTCTCCATGCAAAAAGCGCCCAGATTCACAGGCTCTGCCAAACACCACATTCCCCAAATGTTGAGGTCACAAGAGAGCCAGGGCTTTTTTTGAGCAGGAATGCACAAGGAACACAGTTTCGGCTGGCTTGGTGTTCGGGGGGGGGGGGTGGTCTGGCCTAATATGCAAATGAGTTCCTGCTGGGTTTTTCCCACAAAAAAGCCCTGTGTGTGGTCACACACACTAAATAATGCACTTTCAATCCACTTTCAATGCACTGGTTTTTGCAAGTTCACCCAGTAAAATTCAGTTGTAAAGTACATTGGAAGTGGATTGAAAGTGCTTTATTTCTTATGTGTGATCACAGCCCTAGTGAGAGTTAGTTTCTTCCAAGAGTGACTGGCAATCCTACAGGAACCACAGCTCAGAAAACAGGAAATGGAAGGAACTGGGAAGAATGGTCAAAGGAAAGAAATGGCACAAAGAAATGCAGTGAAAAGATGAAAGAGAGAAGTGCGTTTAAGGACTAACAAGACACAACTATCGTTCATGCGAATGTCCCACTTATATATAAAGTAAAGGTACCAATAACAGTATATGGACAAAGTGTGCTAACGCTTCTTCACCTTACCTCCCAAAAGCTAGCTGCTTCAGCCACTTTTCTCATTTCCAGGCTCCAATATGGGAAGCAAGCTGAGTAAAAATAAAAGTGGCTAGAGCAACAAACACAGGTTGGGAGGAGAGTTCAGCATCTCTTCCTGCATACTCTTTATTATTGAAGCAAGACTCCCCAACCCACACCCTTTCCAGGTGAGGAGGACAGGCAGGTGAAAAGAAGCACATGTCCACCACCTCAATTACATGTAGTTTTGTCCTAAAACTAGAGGAACAAACCACTAAACTCTGAACTTGATGACTCACCATCTGCACTGGACTGCTCCAGCCAAACCCTAAAGAGCAGGTCAATAGCCCTCCCCCAACCAACACGGTGCAAGGAACCGTATCCAAGCAAAGGGAGTAGAGAGTCAGAATGTTGTTCTACTCGCAGAATAGCCGTTACCCTGACAAAATGACAACTTGGGATCCAAGCCATGACTGTGAAGTAAAGATGGGCACAAACACGGAAAATAGAGGTTCGTGGTTTTCATTCGATGAAATTGGATTTCTTCCATTGGATGAACTGGTTAATAGTTCATCTGGTTGGGGAGTTTAAATGCTTTCAGAGTCTATGTCTGGGTCAGGTCAGCCTGACCGAGATCCAAGAATGAACTCCTAAGGCCTTTATAGTGAGATCTGAAGGCTTTTATAGGACTTATATGCCCTTATATGGGCAGGCTCCACCCCAAGGTGGGCTTTGAAGGCCAAATAACAAGAATGCACAGGCTAATCAATTCCTTAAGACTTAATCTGCAAGGTGTTTTTAAAGTCTGATTAATAATTTCAGTTTCAAAACTATAAGCTTCTCTTTAAGTTGCTTTAAAATCTTTTATTGCAATCTTTGGTGGTCACTGTAACAATTGGTCCCCTAGCTACAGAATCTTTATTGGAATCTTTATTGTCTATGAAAAATAACCCAAGTTTTGAGTGTTACTCAAGTAGCAAAGACACAACAATACGTTTAAAGATTCCGAGAAACAGATTAGACATCGCAGAAATTTATTAATATTATTGCATTATTAATATTAAGAAGCTTGAATTTTTGTAAAGGAAACAATTACCTTGGTGGCTTATGGTACTGGCAAAGGAAATCAAATCTGTCGTCTGGCACAGGTACTCTGCTCTCGTTTGGATCAATAGTGCAGAAAGGGAAATTCTCCGCTGCAGCTTGACTCTTGGTTAACACATTGAAAAATGTAGATTTCCTTGTTTTGAAAAACAAAGAGATATTTGTATTTGAGACCAGCCTACAAATACATGCAACATTACAAAACTTAAATTAATGGAAACTCGACATGGAGCATTAACAGTCTCTATGCTTTGTATTGTTTTTAAGAGGACATCACAGACCAAAGCAGGGAGTTGGTTCCTGGTGCCCTTTCTATTCTTTAAATGTCCCAGCTCCCCAGAAAAGGGCTGAGACATGCCTAGGACAACATGATGAAGCAGACAAACACACTATACAGCCCATTTGCTAGATTACAAGGTAGCAGTGACAGCAACGAAAGAAAGCTCTTTTCTGCTACCTTGGCATCAACAGAATGACACTCTGCAAAGTTGTTTAGAGAGGTTCATGTTCTATTAACATCTAGATCTGAAGCATTGGAAGAGACAGGCAAATAGTTCCAATTGTCATGACACTCATTCTCTGATTAAATCTCTCTCATCTGTTGCAATTCAGATGGCAAGTTTAAAACAGTTCCAATGCCCAGGACTTTCAGAAGTATCCTCTTGTCAGAACTGTACAGAGAGGTTCTGGCAGATCTCTGAGCGAAGGTGCTTTGGGCTGTCAAGGTACCTTGTGAAAACAGACCCTGGCTCCTCCTGGCTATTAAAATCTTGCCAGAATGGGATTAGAGCTACACTGGAAAGAATTTTTAAAATACAACCTTGAGGTGGGTGGGATTTTCCCTAAAATTCTTTAATGGGGCAATAGTGAAACTTCATTGAAGTAGTCTTCGTTATAAAGTAATGATCTAGCCAATTATAGACTGGTGTCAAGTTTTACCTCAAACAAGGTGACAGAACAACTTCAGGAATACTTGAATGACCCTTCTTCCCTTAACTTCCATCTGGTTTCAGGCCTGGCTGAGGACTGAGCTTCTACTTGCATTCCTGGATGATATTAGAGTTCTGATGGAGAAAGATGTAATCTCCCTATAGATCTTTCTGCAATCTTTGACACAGTGGATCACACCATATTAGATACAGTCTAAAAAGGGAGATGGGAATATGGGTATGATAATATGAGTACAATGATCTTTTGATTTTACATCTTTTCATCCAAGGCCTTTTTTTTGTAGCAAGAACTCCTTTGCATATAAGGCCACACACCCCTGATGTAGCCAATCCCCCACTGGGGAGAAAGGTGGGGTAAAAACAAAGTAAGTAAATAAATATCTACAATATGCCTTTGAATAAGAGGCTCTATATGGAGCTTGGAGGCTCAGTATAATCTATATGCTAATGACACCCAACTGAGTACTAAATATCTTTAACAAAGCATCCAGGTGTGACTGTGTTCACCTGTATATTGCAGACAGGCAGAATGGAAGAACAATCTGAATCTAGACAAGGAAGTTATGCTGATCAGGAGTGCTGAGCTCCCAGTGCAGAATGATTTACCAGTCTTTATCACAACAGACACCTTGTGCAGTGGGTGGGGCTGAGAGAGTTCTGAGAAAGCTGTGACTGACCCAAGGTCACCCAGCTGGCTTTATGTGGAGGAGTGGGGAAGCAAAACTGGTTCTCCATATGAAAAGTCTGGGGTTTGGCTAGACCATCAAAAGCTGTTTGATAGAGGAATGCTTTCCTTCAGCCATGCCTAATTATTAAACCATTTTCCCTTCTAGACTTGGCCATGCTGATCCATACTACTGTCAACAGAAACTTCCTAGAACTCAGCAGTTCACCAGCTTTATGGAATAATTCAGTTTGAGTGTATTACTAGCTGCACTGGCTACAATTTGTTTCTGGGTTCCATTAAAAATGCTGGGATTTCCCTATAAAGTCCTTTGCCACTTGGGGCCCATATATGAGAGGCCCAAATATGTTCAGATGTCTGGAAATTTTGGCTGGCTTCAGTAAGAGGGCAGGTATTTTCTACTACAGCTCCACAACTGTATCCAAGAGCAGACCCTTAACAAATCTTTTAGGAAGACCTATAACACATACATTTTTAACCTGTGTGCTTTTATGTTGTTTTGAGGTCCTTGAAACCTTGCTGTTGGTCCAGTAACTGCCTGGACTCCAAGGAGATGTAATATAAATTACTGAAATAAATAAATCAATTGGCTTTTTTAAAAGGTCTTGGTGATGAAGGTCATTTATTGACTTCTAATTGTCATTAGAATCCTAAGGATGCTCCAGACTTTTATTATATAGTGCTCAGTATTTAAAGTGACTTTTCTCATCTTCTGCTATCTTCTGTAACAGCTTTCTCTTGAAATGGTGTGTTTATATATCTTGCAGACACAACAGCATGCACAAAACAAAATGAAAAAGTAAGTCTATTCTGGGGCAAGTCACAGGAAAAGTTCTGACTACTCAGGAAATAAAAGACTGAACATTAAAAACAACGTTTAATCTGAGCTACACTAATTTTCAAGATTTCATAAACCACTTTACAATCTGGCAGTATCTCTTGTTCATGTTCATGTATTTAACAGATAATAAACATCTGCTTAATACAATAAAGAGACTTCAAAGCTCTTCAGTGAATATTCCTGCGAATATTTCTTAATTTAACAATATAATCATCATAAGATTAGTATAGCTGAAATAATTAAGCTTACAAATGGAAAGAACTTTATTTTAAAGTTAGGTCATTCACTGCAATGTGGCTATAAGACTAGCAAGATCATGTGATCTCTACTCCACAATAGTACATGACCTGTATGGCAACCGTTACAATGGAATTAGATCTCACAGGCGTTTGCTGTTGTCTTCAACTAATCACAACCCATCTTGATTTCAAGCTAACAAAGCCTTAAAATCTTTGCATTCAAAATTAAGACACTCTCTTTCTCCCAGTATCCTGGTATGCTGCTCTCTACATTTCCGATGGGCCTCTTTGTGCAATCCTCAGTATTAAGCCCACTGAAGTCAATCAGCATAAAATGGTGTAACTCTGTTTAGGAGTGCCCCATAAGTCACTTATTCTTCTAACAACACTAATCTCTGCAGAATTACTAAAGTATAAGCCTACTGGGTTCAATAGGTATAAACGGAGTAACTCAGTACAGCATTGCAGTGAAAGTCTCTCCTCAAGATTCTACTCCTTAGCAAGGTTTTTTCTCCTTAGCTCAACTTTGTTGTCGTTGTTCGGTCGCACAGTCGAGTTCGACTCTTTGTGACCCCATGGACCACATCACGCCAGGCCCTTCTATCTTCCACTGTCCTAAGTTCGCTCAAATTCATGTTTGTTGCATTGATAACTCTGTCTAACCATCTCAACCTTTGCTGTCCCCTTCTTCTTTTACCTTCAATCTTTCCCAGCATCAGGGTCTTCTCCAGCAAGTGCTCCCTTCTCATTTGGTGGCCAAAGTATTTGAGCTTCAGTTTCAGTATCTGACCTTCCAGGGAACAGTCAGGGGTGATTTCCTTTTACCTAATTACTCCTGATACCAGTGGCACTCACTCCGCAGTTCGGAGACATCCACATTCTCAATCACCCTCAAGCAAAAAAGCCACATTTACTTCCCTCCTTAGCACGAGGCCCACTACCTACCACAAGCCCCAATAGGCACTTCACAGAAATACGGAGCAGGTGTAGGCCCGCAGCTAGGACACTTTAAGGGGGGGCCACTGGGGGAAGTGGTGGGGCCCCCAAAATGATGTCACAAAAATAAAAATGCCTATATTTTGGGGTCATTGACCTAAAAGGGAGGGGGGAATTGTCCTAAAACAACAGCCAGAGTCACTAGCCAATCAATACAGAAACGACAGCCAAGGTAACTTCAGAAACATATTCTAAAGACCAAAGCAAGCATGAGATCCTTATCCTCATCTGCTATCAAACAGCATCTATCACTGAAAGACGCAAACCCGGGGCTGCGGTTCCCTTGTGGAGATAGTGCAAAGGGTGCAATACCCCAGCTGGGGGGGGCCTTCCACATGTATCCTCCCTTCTCTCTTCTCAGCATCCCTGGAGGTTTTCGATGGCCTGCATCTGGCTGGCTTGAGGGCCAACTGAGGGGGTGGCAGCAGAGGGCAGGCAGCACGTGTTCCAGGCAAGAGAAGCAACAGAGCAACCAGTGCTCCAAAGGGGTGACGCCAGCTCTGCCTCCGCCTCCTGTTCTTGGGCTGGCTGGTGCACGGGGCATGCGAGTGGGGCAATGGTGCATTGGGGGCAGCATTGACAGCCGGGGTCACATCCACGGGGCTGGCAGCAGGAGAAAGGGGGGCTGGCGGTAGTGGGAGGGAAGGCCAACAAAGCTGATCAGGGGGTGGTAATTGGTGGAGCTGGGGGCCTTGCAGTGGTGTGAAAGTGGTGGGGCCAGAAACCTGGGGGCCTCACCATAGTTACGGGCCTGGGCAGGGACTACATTGCCACATAGCAATCAGAAGAGCCATCGGTGCCACATCAGAGAGCCACATGTAGCTTCTGAGCCACTGAATGAGTATCAAAGCTGTACACTATACTCTAAACAGTTATCTATCAGTCCTTCACCACCTCTTACCACCCAACAAAGATATCCTGTCTTCTGGCCAGAGACTGTGTCACTATGTTTGCAAACCATCAAGTTCACCAACATTTGTAAATGTTCCATAGTAATAAAGATCTACAGCATCCAGTCTTCTCACATAATTGCTTCCCTCCAGCTTTTATTTTAGTAGACAAGGAAAAGATACTGACAGTCTTGATTACAAGAGTTCCTCAGCTCTTTCCCCTCTATAGCAGAGGTGGCCAAACTCGCTTAACAGAACAGTCACAGAATAAATGTAAGATGTAAAGCCACAAGACATGAACCTCAGAGTTTGAGAGCCGGAGGAAGGAAGCAAAACAGATGAAGGGAGGGAGGGAGAAAGAAAGCAACTTTAAATGCATTCTCCAAGCTGCCAGCTGACTTGATCTGGAGAAGTGATTTAAAGAGACAAATGCCTTCTCCAAGCCAGCCAGCTGGGCAGTGCGGGCTTCAAGAGCCACATTATGTGTAAAAGAGCCACAGTTTGGCCACCCCTGCTCTACACTCTTCTTTCAAAACTTACTATTGCCCACCATGCATGGATCAGACACAAACATAGTAAGTAACACAGTTTAATGTGCTTTGTGATGCAATATTGTTCCTTACTCCTCAATATTTTCCTTCTATTTCATTACTTTATATCTTTCAAGGAAAAAAACCCTCTGAAGATTTTTCTTTATATCAATATAAACAGACTGCTTCCTTTCACGCATATTTCCATCCAAAGAATTCATACCCAGTGTAAAAAAGATATATTCCTTTTATTACTAAAAATCCACTGTTTCATCAAAGTAAACCTGAAAAACTGTTCAAACTATTTATATTGAATCCATTAAAATAATTTAATGTATTATGTTTTATCCATAAAAGTATGACAACAGATACCTACTGCTTTAAAATTACAATTAACAAGCAATGCTGGCCTTCTCGGCGGCAAACTAGGTAGGTTAGAAACATTCATGATGCATCCTACACAAGCAAAATGTAATCATGAAGTATATTAACGCTGGAAATAAATCCTTATGCATGATCTCATCACCAGCACTGTAACAGCTACACACTACAGAGCAACTCTTCAATTTATTCAGGAGGGCCTACTGTCTTCAGAGTGACTAAGCAAAGTTTATTTCCATTAGTCACCTACCCAACATTTGGCAACCCAACAATGCCAATTTTCAGAGATGTCCCAAATCTTCCAATGATTGGATGCGGTTTGATTCCATCACCTCCCTTTTTGGGGGGCATCTGAAATGCAAAAAAAAAAAAAAAAAGGTAACAGAGTAGTTCAAATCCCCCAACTCCTTCCAAAGCCACTACAGGCCATCCCGTCACACAGACATACATTTCCTTCCTCAAATACCTTTTTGGATGCCATAACAGCCACACATAACAAGGGAAGGATGAGGCCCTCTGGGATTTCCTAGAGACGACAAGGAGGGGGGCAGCGGGTAGCCAGGAGCCAAGCACCCGCCTGTGCATAGCACTTTTCCTGCACCGCAGCTCCGAAGTAGCTGGATTCGACTGCTGCTGCAGCTTCTGCAAAGCCCCCTGGAACGGCGGAGCTAAAAATAACCGTCTGGGAGCCCAAGAAAGGCCTAAAATTCAGCACCCCCGGCTGCTCCACTTCCCAGACTGACATGCGCAGCTCTGAGTGGCAGCAAGCGGAAGACCTTCCCAGGCAGTCAAACGAGCAGGCGGGAGAACAATCCGGAGTGGAGCAAGAGTTGCTGCGCCGGGGCAATAAGGAAAAGGACGGGGACAGTTTGCAGCCCCAGAATTATCAACCGGGTCCCTACATCGCGGGGGCGGAGCAAGATCGCTTTCCTGCTCCCTGCCCGACGGGGATGGCAAATCCACGCCCAAGCTCCATGCATTTCGGCCGCAAGCTTTCCGATGCGCCGCCCCTCCGTCCACTTCCCTCCCCTGCGTCCTGCAAAGGACTCCCCGGCTTTTACAACCTCCCCACCACCCCCACGCTATGTAAAAATCACGAACCGCACATCACTACGACATCCACCACCCGTTGCCCAAAACCAGCCATGCACCTACACACACACACAGGATGGAAGCTGGGCCACAGCCTGGCAGGTACACATAGAAGGTAGGACCGCGACGCGGCTGGCGGCCCAGTTCCAACTGGGTTCTGGACTACCACCTTGCTGGAGAGCAGGTGGGCAAGCCGCAATTCGTCCTCCTAGCAACAGCAGGCCTGTCGTCTCCATCTGCCTCTCCCATCATCACCACCGCCCTCGATGACAAGTTTTGAGCAGCGCCGCTGCTTTTCCTACCCACTCACCCCTTATAAAGCACGGAAGCGCCCCTCGCCCCAAGGAAGAGAGGGCGCAAATTGCTGCACCCGCCAGGCCTCCAGTTCGTGCATGCGGCGTAGAAGGACACCGTCCCTCCCTCCCTCCTCCCTGCCTCCTTTCCCTCTTCTCACCCTCCCTCCAAGAATCACCCCCTTCCCTGCTTAGCCGTCTGCAAGCAGAGCGAGCGAGAGAGCCCACCTTGCCGGAGGAGGGGGGGAAGGAGAGGGGCGCGCTGCCCCCGAGCCCTGGGCCAAGCGGCAGAAGAGACTGCAACGCGGAACCCCTCGCTCGCGGACACGCTACCACCCAGGCAGGAGCAGCCGGCGGAACAGGCGGGACGCGCTTCCCATTGGGCGGGGACTGGCGGAGGGGAAAGGTTAGAGAAGGAAGCGGGAGGGTGGGAGAAAGAGGCATGAATGCTGCGGGGGGCGACCTGCGTCCCGGCAAGGGGGTGTCTCGTGTGCCTCCCTCCTCCCCAGCCAGGCGCCTGTTCAACACACGCCTCAACAGGCTAGGGCGGAAGCTGCTGCTGGAATAAAACCTATAAAGGGCAGCAGGGCTCAGGTGGTTTCGCTCTGCAAGACCGTTCACACATGGTTACCCTTAATCTATATGCAACACGGGTCTATCCTTCATCTTCTGTTCCCACAGGGTAGTCTCCTTCAGATGGCTTCTTCGAAAGAAAAGAAAAAATCGAAGGATGTGTGGCGGGTGGGGCCAATTCTCCCTTGGTTATCCTCTTCATGTTTCCTTTTTCAAATTAAAGCTGTAAGTTCTTCGGGGCTGAGTGAGCGATCACATTTTTTTTTATCCCACCTTTCCTCCAAGGCTTTTAAAGTGGCATGCATTTGATCCCTACAACAATCCTGTAAGATAAGTGCGGCAAAGAGATAATGTGGCTGCCTGGGTGACTGGCCTGCAGGTCGTCCGGAAACTTTCAAGATGTTTGAATCTGGCTCCTACTGCTTGTTGTCTCAACACTTTTAACTACCAAACTAAGCTGAATCTCAAGAAGAGCGGTCTTGTTCTCCCATCATGCTTCTTGAAGGTGCTAAATAAATAAAGCGTATTGGAATCCATTACAATCATTGGTCCCCTTCTCTTCTGAGGATAAATCTGTTCCCATTTCTTAGTCCTCTAAACCAGGGGTCCCCAATCAGGGGTACCGGTCCATGGCCTGTTGGCAACCGGGCCGCGGAGTGAGGCAGAGACCTTCACCTACTCCTTATTTAAATACCCCCTTGGGGGTGCAGGGATGGGGTGTGGACTTGGGGGCAGGCTGGAGCAACCCCACCAGTTTGTGGAAAAATTGTCTTCCACAAAACCGGTCTCTGGTGCCAAAAAGGAGGGGACCACTGCTCTAAACTATCTTTGAATCTAAATTTTCTGAGTCAAGGATTTTGACCTGAAATGACAGAATTTCTCTGACTCATTACAAGTACAGAATTTCACATATTTTCCACAACTGGAGTTTTATTCCTAAACACTAATGCCACACAGAGATCGTGTATAGTTAAGGCCACCAGCATCATTATAGGTATCTCAGTATGAAGCCTCACTTTAAAAAACAAAACCATCTAATATAACCTTAGAACTAAGTATACAGTATGTAAGTTTGAATATTACATCAGGTAGACTTTTCGGAGGTGGGGGGTGGGACCAGGATAATGCTCCACTAAATCTGAGACAGACATTACTTAAAAGCTCGGTGTAAGACCCTAGAACTGTGTCCATCAGCACAGATTACAGTATCAGGTGAGCCACGGGTTGGATTCAGTACATATTAAGCATCTCCTTATATCCAGTTCATTGTGTCACATTTGTTTCTCAGCCTTCCTCAAAGAAGCAAGTCAGCCTTCAGTAGAGTTTCATTTTTAGCACTACGCCAACCCTATGAGGTAGAAAGTTGCCCAAGACCACCCAGTGAGCTTTGTAAAGTTTTGAATTAAATCTTCTCATAGCTAAGCCCGACACACATTACTGTACTACCCTGAATTCAAAGATATCCCATTACTATTTCCTTGGTGACCTATATTTTTCAAGGGGTAGTCTTTGATTTTTATAACAAGATACTTCAAATAGCACTACAAAGCGCAGAACAGCTGAGCGATAGAACTCTTGTAATCAGACTGCAATTCAAGATTTAGGTCCAAAGCTTTCCTGTACACCTGGAAGTGACCACAGTACCATAAGAATTTCATATATGCATAACTGCTGTTCCCTACTAACAAGAATTGCATCAGAGGCAAAACACAAGAGCATTTTCCCTATATGCAATTTGTACAATAAGTTCAAATCCATGCCCTTGATAAAGGCAATTTGACAGCTGAAATTTCAAAGCCACTTTGTAAAGTCAATTTAAAACATTCTGCATGAATGGAAAGAAAACAGGTTACTATACCATTTAGGATGACAAGAAGTTTTCCTGGGTTATATCCCATTTAATTTTCCCTCCATAACTAATTGGATTTCAGAGAAAAATTCCATATGTGAACCCCACAAAACAGAATAATTTTCAGGGCCTAACGACATCTTACACTGTTGATGGGTCTACCCTGAGCAATGTCAAACAAAATTCCTCACTGAAATTAGAATCTCAGGCATATGGAGATTTCATTCAGATTGGAGCCACAGAGCATGGAGACAGCATGTTTAGGCCAGGGGTGTCAAATGTCCATCCTGCAGGCCAAAACTGGTCAGCTCAGGGTTTTAATCAGGCCTGTGGGGCTCTTTTCTCCCCCACTCACCCTTTGACACTCCAAGGCTGCCAAAGTTCCGTGCTCTTTCTACCTTGTCTTTGTCAGCTGCAGTAGGAAGCAAAGTTGCAAAGAAAACGTGGAGTGGATTTTCCATTAAGGTCTATCTGGTCCCAGCAACCTTAATGAAAATCCATTCCATGTTCCTTGCAACTTTGTGGTGCAATGTGTTTCAATGGAGTAGAGCTCAGTTTCACTTTTCAGCCTTCCTATTGCCAGCTGAAGCTCATGCTTCCTAGAGTTGATGGGTTGATGCTTTCAGACAGCTTGTCTCTGTTGAATGGACTTGAGAACTGGTCCCTAGTGAGTACTCTAACCTGGGAACCCACTGACAGCGGGGGATATTACACTGGAGAGCCATTGCCAATCTGAGTAAAGCTGCTGGGGGAGGGGGGGGGGAGAAACTTTCAAGTTTTCCCAGGCTCTGCATTTTATATTTTTAGCTTCTGCTGTGATCCTTGTGCGTTTTCTTTGTTTTATTTCAAAAATTGCATTGCAAAATCCCGCTATTGCCTCACCTTTCCATTTTAAACAACATATTGCAAGAGTTTTAAGCATTTTAAGTTTAAAAAAATCTTTAGTTCTGTTTGGTTGTGTCCTTTATTAAGTTTATATGTCTGCAACCTGGCATTACATTTTATTACACACATGGCCCACAAAGTCCCATTTATGTCAGATCCAGCCCTCATAACAAATGAGTGTGACACCCCTGCTGTATATTGTTCAAAGTTCTACCCTACTAAGACTTGGAGTTCACTGAAATTTAGATTGTCAGGTGCCAGGTCCCTATGTGGATCAGGACCACTACTCATGGAAAGAGTGTGCTCCACCATGTCTGTGTTCCACCATGTCAACTTTGCCCTGCAAATAAGTCAGATCAACAACTGCTGGCATGTTTGCATTCTCTGTTGTGCCCCCCCCCCCCTCTGGAGTGGTCTGCCTGAAGTGGTCTGGAAGGCTCTTATGCTTCTGTCATTTTGCAATTTATGTAAGATGGAGCTATTCAGGAGGGCCTTTTAATAAAAGTGATAGGGCTATGGGTAGGATCACATGAGAGATTTGGCACAGCAGTATCCTGACTCTGAAAAAGCTGGTTCTCTTTGATCTATGCCCCCCCCCCCCCCGTTGTCGGGAGAGGCATGGGCCACACACATGCAAGAGGAGCACTGAGACTGCTCGTGCACACGCGGGACAGATGTAGTGTGTGCCCAGCCATTCAGAAAACTGGGAAATGCACCCTACATACATTTTTAGAGGTTTGCTACTGGAAAGTTCCCAGTAGCTATTTGATCCGGTCCCAGCCTATCCTAAGATGAGGTAGGTACTGGTGGGAATTGGGGGGCAGATGTGCACGTGTGATTGTGCACATTAAATCCGAATGGGAGGTGTGGCTAGGCCAGGCCAAATCTCTCATGTGATTGCCCCCTATCTTAAAGCAGAATGGTTCAGGAAAACATTTCCGTAAAAGAAACAGGTTTGTGGAGTTTTCTGCTGTGTATAGTATGCGTTATCTGTTGCTGCATGCATTATGTTGCTCTCACTACATTGCATTTCTACTTACATAATACTGTTTTCTGTCCTGGATAGTCCAGGCTAGTTTGATATCACTGGATCACAGAAGATTAAGAAGGGTCAGCCCTACTTTGTACTTGAACAGGAGACTCCTAAGAAAGTCCTAAGAAAGTCCAGGGTTGCTGCACAGAGGCAGACATTCACACTTCTGAATGTCTCTTGCCTTGTAAAGTCAGTATAGTTGTTGTTGTTCAGTCACACAGTCGAGTCCAACTCTTTGCGACCCCATGAACAAGGTCACGCCAGGCCCTCCTGTCTTCTACTATCCTCCGAAGTCTGCTCAAATTCGTGTAAGTTACATCAGTAACGCTGTTCAGCCATCTCATCTTTTGCCGTCCCCTTCTTCTTTTGCCTTCTGTCTTTCCCAGCATCAGGGTCTTCTCCAGCGAGTGCTCCCTTCTCATTTGGTGGCCAAAGTATTTGAGTTTCAGCTTCAGCATCTGACCTTCCAGGGAACAGTCGGGGTTAATTTCCCTTAGGACTGACCGATTTGATCTTGCAGTCCAAAGGACTCTCAAGATTCTTCTCCAGTATAGAGTTACCAGCAATGTGCCACACTACCAGCCTCTTCCCTTCCTTTTAAATCTACAACTTGGAGTGACAGGCACAAGGAAGGAAGTTTGAATTTGACAACTGAGGGCCACACACATGACACAAAGTTCTCATGGCTGCTACAAGGCTTATACATCACACATTTTTGTGATGCAGTCTTGTGTGTACATATGGATCCGGTCTTTCCCCTGTGTGTCAAATACGATAGCGAGGTCCCGACTTTTCCCCAGTGGGGGGATTTGGGGGGCATTCTGGGAGGGGGCAAGACTGTCCTCAATGTGATGATGTCCAGACGTGCACACACACCATTCCCCCCATTTAAAGGGGACTTCCCTTTAGGGGGAAGTGGGCGCCATGCACTCCTACCCTCCAAGCCTTGAGATTGTGGTGTGGAGGTAAGAGCAGGTGCCACGCCACTCAGAAAGAGTGAGCACTGCATGGTCCTACCCTCTAAGACATAAAATCATAGCTTACAGGGCAAGAGCAGGCAGTCTGCTGCTCGGAAAATTGGCAGTGGGGGGTAGGTACCCGTGGGGCCAACAGGCTGGCATTGGCCCCCAAAACTGGGGGATCCCCTGCCCACACCTGGGGACTGGTATCCCTACTTCTAGGCTAGACTACTGTAACTCACTCTGCACAGGGCTACCCAGAAGTTACCGACCCGGAAGTTACAACTGGTCCAGCATGCAGCAACACAGATTCTCACTGGAACCCCATTAACAGCATACATCCACACTGGTGGAACCCTCTGCCAAATGATATCTGTGCCCTGTGGGACTTAGTTTAGTTCTGCAAGGCTTGTAAGGCACCGATGTCTCACCAGGTCTATGGTTGAGTACAGCAATGGCTTTTAATCAGCCTGACTTTTTCTGTTTACTCCGCCTTGGAGTAAGGAAATGTAATTTTAGACACCATCAGCATCAGTTGGTCTTAAAGGTGCAACTTGAATTTGACAACTGAGGGCCACACACATGATACAAAGTTCTCGTGGCTATTACAAGGCTTATACATCACACATTTTTGTGATGCAGTCTTGTGTGTGCATATGGATGTGGTCTTTCCCGTGTATCAAATACGATAGTGAGGTCCCAACTTTTCCCCAGTTAAGGGTGATTAACACGTGGAATTCACTGCCACAGGAGGTGGTGGCGGCTACAAGCATAAACAGCTTCAAGAGGGGAATGGATAAGCATATGGAGCAGAATGATTAAAGGGTTGGAACACTTTCCCTATGAAGCAAGGTTAAAACACTTGGGGCTCTTTAGCTTGGAGAAATGTTGACTGCGGGGTGACATGATAGAGGTTTACAAAATTATGCATGGGATAGAGAAGGTAGAGAAAGAAGTACTTTTCTCCCTTTCTCACAATACAAGAACTCGTGGACATTCAATGAAATTGCTGAGCAGTCGGGTTAGAACTGATAAAAGGAAGTACTTCTTCACCCAAAAGGTGATTAACATGTGGAATTCACTGCCACATAAGGTGGTGGCAGCTACAAGCATAGACAGCTTCAAGAGGGGAATGGATAAGCATATGGACTATGCAGCAGAGGTCCATCAGTGGCTATTAGCCACAGCTTATTGTTGGAACTCTCTGTCTGGGGCAGTGATGCTCTGTATTCTTGTGCTTGGGGGGCACAGTGGAAGGGCTTCTAGCCCCACTGGTGGATCTCTTGATGGCACTTGGGTTTTTTTGGCCACTGTGTGACACAGAGTGTTGGACTGGATGGACCATTGGTCTGATCCAACATGGTTTCTCTTATGTTCTTATTACTATTGTAATTTTGAATGTTGTATACAGCCCTGGGCCCCAAGTTTGAGAAGGGTGACTTAGAACCACCACCACCACCATGGGACCAGTGAATATCTTTTGTTGTATCCATCCAAAGTAATTCAGGCCTAACAACGAGTTGGGGTGCGGTCACACATCACATTAAAAGCGTGTGTATAGCGCTCAAATTTGAATCGCTGAATATTGATTCGATGCAGGGCCATTCAGACGAGCATCCAAGAATGCGACTCGTTCTGTTGTTGAGTGATCAGACATTCAATACTATCACGCTCTTTTCTTGGAGCATGCGTGATCAGATGGTGATTTCTGGGAGGGGGGGTCCATTGAACATGCGCCCAACTGTTTGGAGGTGGGAAATCAAACGTTGCTTCAGAAGCAGGGGGGAAGGGGGGGGAAGTTTCTGGAATTAACATTGCCGATTCAAACCAAGGAACTACCAGGAATTACTTCCCTAGAAACTGGCAGTGACAATGATATCTGGAAATCCTCCACATTGAAAAAAAAAGATTTTTTCCCCTGTTCTGAATAGTGAGATAACGTTCCCCCCCCCCCTCTGATTTTGTGTTGATTGGAGAAGCAGAAGCGTCACCTCAGATTCCCAGATGATCTGGCAATGCACATGTCAGCTGGGGCTTTTTAAAAAAAAAAAAGTGGGAGGGGCAGTAAACATTCCAAGGGGCAGTATCGCGCGTGAGCTGTCCAAACAGGAAAAAGCCGATCTTGTGCTGCTTTTTTGAAAAAGGGCCAGACTTTCTGCGCTGTCAAATTAATGCGGCATTGAGGCGCAGCAAACTGGGATGACCCTGGATGACGCTCGATTGCCAGATGTGGATGTCTGAATGAACACATTTAATCCGTCTGCGAGACAGAGCTGTGTCGCCACTAATGGAACGTCTGACTGCACCCTTGATCTGAGATGTTGCCAACAGTCTTTCTTTTATTCTATCAAATACACAAGATAGGCAACAAATAGCTGCTTTTAATTGGGGGGGGGGGGGTTGCGCGCCGGGCAGAATCGAAATAAATATTTCTTGCTTTTATTATTTGAAATATACAGGAATATCTTTCTTATCTAAGGCTGGGCAAGTCAGCATTATTTCATTAACATGGAATGATCCCAGTGTTAACATGCTAAAAGTCCAGTGAGAATTGCAATAGGTCAGCAAAAGAAATCATTGAAGGCGAATTTAAGTGATAATAGCAAAAGGCTTTTCCACATCTCAAGGAGGATTCAGGCAGGAAACCAGTGACGAAGGAAAGTTAATATAAAGCACTAAGCATCAGAAAGTGCTCCACTAGCCCTGGAGGATGAAATGAGGCGTAGAAATGGGACACAGCAAAAAGAGCTGCCAAGGACAAAGTGGTTGACAGCAAAAAAAAAAAAAAATCCTTGCAAAACCTATCTGAACAGAGAAGTAATTCCAAAGTGTTCTTCTAACCCAGGGGTCCCCAAACTTTTTGAGCCAGCTGGCAAATTTGGAACTCTGACGCTGCGTGGTTGGCACCACAACAAGATGGCTGCCACAAAATAGTTGCTGCAGGAGGTAACAGCCGGTCACAAGATGATTGCCACAGCTTAACTTCAGTAACACACTGCACATCCTTGTGCTGTGGTGGCAGCTGCTGCCACAGCAAAAATTTTAAAAAATCTTCACAGCCAATCAAATGTCCAAGAGCCAATCAGAAGTCTTGTTGGGCAAATGCCTACCAGGCCCAACACACTTTCTAAATCCACTTGGTGGGCAGAAAGGGTTTCAACGGGCCTCTTGTTACCCACAGGCACCACAATTGGGAACCCTATTCTAACCTAACAGGTATGAAGGCCCCAAGGCAACTGCCTTCTCCTTTTACCCACCATGCAACTCTGTTCCTTTGTATAAATACAAACAGACCTGCGCCTCACAGTTGCTGCCATGTCAACAGATCCTGCCAGGAGCCAAAAGAGATAACCCTCTCTTACCTCTTTGCTTCACCAGATATATTTAAATATAGCATTCAGCCATGCATGCCCTATAGGGCTTCCTGAACTCTCGTGAGATCACTTCCTCTTAAGGGAATTTGGCTGCTGAAGAAGAAAGTTAGAGTCCAATTACACCTTTAAGACCAACAAAATTTTATTCAAGGTATGAGCTTGATGTTGAATAAAACTTGGACCCTAATCTTCTTCTATTGCTTCTGACCAATGGCTACCTACCTGGATCTATCTTCAGGGCCACCCTAACCCTAGGCAAGGCTAACTTTTGGCACACACACACCCCACATTGATAACATCACTGAGTCACATGGGGGTCACCCAATTTGGTGCCCCGAGAAGGCTGGCGCCCTAAGCAATCACCTAGTTTGCCTAGTGACAGAGCTGGTCCTGTCTATCTTCTTAGACTGTGCTAATTCGCTTGAGGATTTGGTATAGGAAAGAACAGGGGGAAAGGAAGCTGCATTCACTATAATTCCAGACAGAGAAAGCACTAGACTTATTAAACTGTGCTCCTGTTTGTAACCATGCTGCCTCCTTATTTTGATACCTGGCGTTAACAACACAACACCTCAGTATGAGGCAGCTTTGTGTGTGAAAAGACTCAGAAGCCATTATTGACTGTATGATGTGCAAAATGCATCAGTTTTAGGAGGTGTCATTTTTGTCATGTGAAGTTGTTTACTAGAAATATTTGTAAGCATTTTAGCTGAGCTCATCCCAGGCAGGTACATCACAATCCATATATATCATCTGCTTGGCCATAGAAACAAACTTTCTTAACCAAATGGCCTCTCCTCCCCAAAGTAAACAGCCAATCCCAACTTTCCTCTGCCTCCTCTGTGCTAGGAGGTGCTTCAGTAGAAGTCTTTGCCTCTGCAAGAAGTACCTATTCAGAAGCAGTTGCCTCCATTTTAGGAACTTAGGCTGAAGTTTGGTTTGCATCCTCCAGAGATGTTGTAAATGGCCCTGCCCGTGTGGCAGAAACTTGGTGGTTCTCAAGGTTCATCAAGGTCACTCAGGCACCTCTGAAACAGAGTATGAGAAGATTTTAGTTGAAATATTCTCTGAAAGACACAGCAAGTGGCTGAGGTTCAGAGGTTGGGAGCCTTGAAAAACACAACTGGAAGGAAACAGCCAGAGCGGTATAGGAGTTAGAGTAGCAGACTAAGGAGAACCAGGTTCAAATTTCCCTCTGCTCTGGATGTTCACAGGGTAGTCCTGGGACAGTCATTCTCAGGTTAACCTACCTCATATGGCGGCCCAGAGCTTGCTTCTTCTTTTTTAACAGGAACATACAGGAATGCAGTTCCAGCTGTTTTGGCATTGGGGGTGTGACCTAATATGCAAATGAGTTCCTGCTGGGCTTTTCCTACAAAAAACTCTGTGTGAGCCAATGGTGCCATCAGGGTGTGGCCTTAATATGCAAACGAATTCCTGCTGGGCTTTTTCTACCAAAAAAAAACCCCCTGTGGCGCTCACTGTAAAGGGAATGGGGAATTATATTGTAAGTCCCTATGAATCCCCACCGGGGAGAAAAGTGTAAGATAAGCAGCATTAAAATAAATTAGATGCAGAATGGATAAGTGGAAAGGGAGCCATACCATTTACCTCCTCCCACCCCTGGAAGTTTACTTCTGCTCCCATATCTCTAGAAGAAAAACTAAAAAAAAATACTTCTGAGGGAAAACATTGACTGGGCAAGTATTCAGCCTCCTCAACCCACTAATGCTGCGCATTAATGGTCCACAGATTGTGGACATGTGGTGGCAAACCCAGAGGTCCACCACAGCTACATCTATTCTAGCCCTTAAATAATACAAAATCTGCAAAACAGTTGCTGACCAGAAAAGAAAATAAGCTGAGTCTACCTACACATTACTGCTATCGGTCCCTATTCCAAATCACTTTCAGCTCTCTAAAAACCTATAATCTTTCTCTTGGCCCAAGTCATGTCAGGAAGTTAACTCCTTTTTGACTTTGCCATTTTCTTTACAGTCTGGCTGGCCAAGGCTGCTGCTACTCATGACGACTCCTCAGAACCACATTCATATTCTGCATTGTGAGAATTTTTAAAATATATTTTAAAGTATTTGATGTAACAAGAAAATAGTTCCCAGTTTTTGATTCTCGGATCACATGCCGTGTCCTTCAGAGAATATGCCAAGTAAAATAAGTGTTCAGAAGTAAACAACAATTCTTTCTCCCTAAATTGGCCCTGTCAAAATACATGATGCTATTATTTAGGACATTCTCCTATATAGGCTCTTTCAGTGACTATGATCTCCAAAAGCTTTTTGAGATGATTGCTGCCTGTAAGAAAACTGTGAACAACAACCCAGACACTTCTGGAAACAATAACTTAAATGAAATGTCAGGGCCAGTTTAGCTACAGAGAAATATTGTGCGCCACCAAATTAGAAATATATGTCCCAATTCCTTTGCTTTCTGCCTCTTGGTTTGCAGGACCCTTTAAAAGTTGGACTTGGGAATGATATTCTTGCTGGATTCAAAGAAAAATGGATCATTTTTAAAGCAAGCATGCTAACTGCAGCCCTCACTTGGATAACCAAAGCTAGCCTGATCTCATCAGATCTCAGAAGCTAAGCAGGGGCCAGCCACAGTTACTGCTTGGATGGGAGACCACCTACAAATACCAGGGTCACTACACACTGCTAAGGCTGATTCCCAAAGGAAAAGAATAGAACTGTATCCTTATATGTGTTTTTCTATATTTCTTTTCCACCAGTAAACATATTCCTACAATCAACATGGGCTTCTTCTAATAAAATACCTGCTGCACAATACTTAGTACTATCCCACTTGCCTATACTAGTTCTTGTTCCCTGTTGTCTTTCTTACTCCATATACATGTCAAAAGGCATCCTTATAATGGGTTTCATCCTCATTTAGATTTTGGCTGTAATTCTGCAGGGAAGGGAGTGCATTTAATGTGTTCTGCATCTTTCATTCCATGTCAGTCATTACCTCCAACATATCACCAACAAAGCATAGCCAGTTTACTTCCTTCCCATTTACTTTAATGCCTAAGTCTTCCACTCCTTTTATTTTATTGATTTCACCCTCTATAAATATGTTAAATGGTAGCGAGAACAATAAGCATCCTTGGAAAGGAAAGGTCCCCTGTGCAAGCACCAGTTGTTTCCGACTCTGGGGTGACGTTGCTTTCACAACATTTTCATGGCAGACTTTTTACAGGGTGGTTTGCCATTGCCTTCCCCAGTCATCTACACTTTCCCCCCAGCAAGCTGGGTACTCATTTTACCGACCACAGAAGGATGGAAGGCTGAGTCAACCTTGGGTCAGCTACCTGAATCCAGCTTCCGCCAGAATCAAACTCAGGTCGTGAGCAGAGAGTTCAGACCGCAGTACTGCAGTACTGCTGCTTTACCACTCTGCGCCACGGGGCCGCTAAACATCCTTGAAGGACCTCTTATTTTGGCTCTTTGTTCAATATAATTTACTCTAATAATAGCTTCCTGGGTTTTCTATAAATTGCATATAATTCTTTTGTTCTCATAGCATGTTCCCATTTTTTTTCACGAAGATGAACATTTTATTTCAGCTGAAGCTATCAGTGCATGACTTTCAGGTACAAAATATCAAAAATTAGAAACTGTCAAAGGGGAAATAAATAAAGCTGTAAGCTTCTGCATACCTACTTAGGAGTAAATCCCTATGAACTCTAGAGTTTACCTCTAACCCCCACTCTCCCTATATTTATTTATTTGTTTTATTTATTTATTTATTTATTTATTTATTTATTTATTTATTTATTTATTTATTTGATTTATATGCATGCACGCATGCATTTGGAGGCGGCCTTAGGGCCAAACGAAATGTTACTGCCTGAGAAACTGCAGGCATACAGCAGCTATAGGAGTGGCTACTTTATAAAAGGAGACCCTGAATGGAATCAGCATGGTGCCTCAGGGAGAGGAAGGGATACGTTGTCCTCTAGTGATTCTGTAGCCTTGGGCAAAAAGTCTATGAAGAGGCCCCAGAATCACTGTCACCAGGGCAGGATCTTCGGGGGGGGGGGGGGCAGAAGGTGGTGCTTGTCCCGAGCACCAACAGGGAGGGCGCCAAATTAGGTATGGAGTCCATTGTATTCTATGGGACCATAAAATAGAATGAGCCCATAAGGGGGCTTCGTTTTAAATCCCCCCCTCAAAAAATATGTAGATCCGGTCCTGCTGTCAGCCTCCCTCTGCTAGGGGCAAGCAAGGGGTGGCCTTTGTCCTGTGTGAAGTGGACAAGAGCCACCACTGCTGCAGGGAGTCAGTTGCCCAAGCCCCAGATGGCGCAGTTGCAAGCAGGAACCTGTTCTTCTCCTCCCCACTTTTAGGATCATGAGTGGTTGAGACTCCCCTAGGAACAGGGCTCTGGGGCAGCTGCCCCTGTTGGCTTTTGACCTCTGCATGCAATCAGGTAGCACAGCTGCAAAGCTATGCACAAATGCTGAACACAAGAATTATTTCCATATTAAAACTGGTTGATTTTTTTGGTTGCAATCATAAATCTTTCTTTCTTTCTTTCTTTCTTTCTTTCTTTCTTTCTTTCTTTCTTTCTTTCTTTCTTTCTTTCTTTCTTTCTTTCTTTCTTTCTTTCTTTCTTTCTTTCTTTCTTTCTTTCTTTCTTTCTTTCTTTCTTCCTTCCTTCCTTCCTTCCTTCCTTCCTTCCTTCCTTCCTTCCTTCCTTCCTTCCTTCCTTCCTTCCTTCTTTCTTTCTTTTCATTTGTGGATTAAGCCACACTCCCTGACATCACCATTGTTTTGCACAGAGCTTTTTGGATGAAAAAGTCCAGCAAGAATGTATTTGCATATTAGGCCACACCCCTGACACCAAGCCAGCCAGAACTGCGTTTCTGTGCATTCCTGCTCAAAAAAAGCCCTGTGCAAAACTTTTGAGAAAAAGCTATATTGTCTCTATTTCTGACTCTCCTTTCTTTGACCTTACAAAATGAATCACACCCTTATAAAAAATGCATTTTGCTGTAAATTAAATAACAGATATTAAAGGCTGCACTTTATCATGTTTTCATTTTCTAGGGATAAAAAACACTTTTAATGTAAAATAAACCAAGTATCTGATACATTAAATAAATATGGTAATATTTATGATTTTTCCTTAACTATTAGCAAATGCACTCCATCAAGTGTTTGCCTGATTAGAAAACTGAAGGACAGAGAGCTCCAAAAACTGTTATTGTGGTAAGTCCTACTTTAAGTTTATAAAATAAAAAGGCTTGGAGTTCTGAGATTCTTTGTAAATTCATGATGGTTAGAATATTGCGAGAGTACACATTACTCGTAGAAAAACAAAGAATTTGATATTGGACACTGAAGCACATGCATTGAATTTTAATTTTTAAAATTGTATGTATTGTGGTCTGCAATTCTAAATAAAGCAAGCAGGTGGAAGACTGAATTTAGCACAAGTTACTCCCAAGGAACTTGCAATTCTGGGCAGGAATTAAGCTTGCAGTTCTGAAGCTACTTGCAAGTTTAAAAATAATTCCATTCTTACAACCTGAGAACCAATTCATATGAATAATTCCATAATAGTTAATATACTAATCACTCTTTTTTGAGTAGCTATATCTTGTCTAAATTTCTACACATGTTATGTGCAGAGCTTTTCTGTAGAAAAAGCCCAGCAGGAACTTATTTCCATATTATGCCGCACCCCCTGATGTCACCATTGTTCCACACAGGGTTTTTGTAGATAAGGCCCAGCCAGAACTCATTTCCCTATTAGACCACACCCCCTAATGCCAAGCCAGCCGGAACTGTGTTCCTGTGCATTCCTGCTAAAAAAACCCCAAACCCTGGTTATGTGTAATAATTTTAAACATCTGTTGTGCTTAGTTTCACTGCATAAAACCATAACAAAATAAATTGACAGAAATAGTGCTGGACTGGTTAAAGGAGATTCTAGATGAAATGCCATGGTTTATCAATATATACCACATTCTGTCCAATCATTTAATAATAAATGGACTTTGTAAAGTTCCAGCAGAGACCTGGCTCATTCTGCTGAAGACATATTCCTCATACAACATAAATGTATTTCTGCTTTAAGGATCTTTTAAAAAATACTATTGATGCACATCTCACAGTGTCACATTAAGTACATGTTTGGCAATGTATTACCCACTTTTTTTATTAGTGATTCAGAAAATGCAGAGCTAGGAATGTTGCAGTTTCTCTGAGAAGTCAAGAAAAAATACAGAGGGCCTCAACAGAGTGACCTGAAAACCAATGTCAATCTCCAACACATAGATGCTCTGGGCAGGAAACTCATTGTACAGTTCAGACACGTGCCGAAGTCAAGCAGTCTTTCAGTTACTCTCCTCTATTAAAAACAATGTTTAAGGCAGCAGAGTGGTACTGCAAACACCTTGTGGTTTGTGTTGCCAACATGTTCTTTGCCTTCTCCTGGAAGGAACATGTATTTACTTCGAAAGCAGCAGCAAAAATAAGGGCTTTTGCTTGGCATTTCAAAGACTAGGGAGAGAGATCCTACTCTTCATTTTGGGTATTTTGTGCACCTAGGAGGTTTGGGCGTGGGGAGGAAAGGTGACATTGCTAGCCTTTCGGGGGCGTCTGATGACCTTGTGATATGGATTAAAAACTACAGATGGAAATTGAACTATTCTCTGGAAAGCAACATTTTAAAACTGCTGCTGCAAAAACTAGAGTCAGGAGCCAGAACAATGGCATTACATCTCTTCCAGGGTGGGATGGTGGCTCAGTGGTAGAGCATCTGCTTGGTATCAATCCCCGGCATCTCCAACTAAAAAGGGTCCAGGCAAATAGGCATGAAAAACCTCAGCTTGAGACCCTGAAGAGCCACTGCCAGTCTGATGTTTCTCAGCAGAGTGTAGAGCTCTTTGGGGCACACAGAGGAAGAGGAGGTCCTGCAAATATGTTGGTCCGAGGCTTTGAAGGTCAATACCATAACCTTGAACCAGATCTGGTACTCAATGGACCTGTTCAGACGCACAGTTTAATTAGTTGTTGTTGCTGTTTCCTACTGGATTAAAAGTGGCTGATCATACAGCAACATCTGCCTCCCGGTAGTCAATTGTTGTCACACACACTCACACACCGATCCTTCTCCAAACCTGATTATTTTGTTACCTGCTCCTTTGAGGTGTTTTTTGAGTTGTCCAGTTTCACTTCATAGGTTTCTCCGTCTGGATAGTTCTGCTGCGATATTAACCAACTTCCGAAGGTCTGAAGGTTGTCCCAGAGCAAAAGGAGCCTCAGTCATCCGGTTTACGGTCACCATTTTTTTTTATTACTTAGCGATATGCGCATAGCCACAAAATGCACATAATAGTGGAGGAAACAAAAAAAGAACTGCATGGTGCTGTCATGTGGACAGCAGAAGACGATTTCACCGCGGAGGGATTTGAATTGCAGTATGGAAGTCTGATCGATAATATCCGGAACAAAGATATTCGGAACAGAACTGGGTCAGTTTAACATGGACTCAACACGCTGTGTGAAAAGGGCCAATATGAACTGTATCCATACATCATGGGCTATTGTACTGTCATTGTACTATAGCTATTGTTTATAATTGGATTGTCTTGCCCATAGGGGAAAACGCAGTTGTGAAGGATTGCTATTGCACAGCTGTCCCCAGCATGGTGACCAAAGCTGTCATAGTGTCCACCAGGGCTTTTTTTGGAGCAGGAATGCACAGGAAAGCAGTTCCAGCCGGCTTGGCGCCTAATATGCAAATAAGTTCCTGCTGGGCTTTTCCACAAAAAAAGTCCTGTGTGAAACAATGGTGCTGCCAGGGGTGTGGCCTAACATGCAAATGAGCTCATGCTAGGCTTTTTTCTACAAAAAAAGAGCCCTGATGCCCACCAACACTTTTCCTGGTCCCCTCCCAATGGGGCATTTGCCCAGCAGGGCTCTTGAATGTCCACTGAATATCTGTTTCGCTGTGCAGACTTTTTAAAAAGCTTGCTGTGCCAACAGCTGCCACCATGGCACAAGGATCTTAACTGAAACTGAAGGTAAACTGTGTGTATGTTTGGAAAAAAAACTTTAACAATGTTTTAATTTTAAAAGGCAACCTGTTAACAGGGTTTCTGCCTGAAGTGTTGGAGATCTACTATGAGAGTTGTGCATCGCCTCACTCCCTGATGTTTTGTAGTTGGCTCTAACTCCTGTGGCAGCAATTTTGTGGCTAAGCCCACCCACCCACCTCTTGGTGTCAGAATTCCAAAGGTGTCTGCAGGCTGGAAAAGGTGGGAGATCCCTGCTATAGTACAACAAAAGTGAAATATCCAATGAGGTATGATGCAGCCCCTGTCCATTTATCATTTGAGACATAAAACAGACATTTCTACCTTCACATATCATGTCTGTATTAAGATAAAACTGTACATGCAGAGCTTTATTTGGAATGCAAGAATGCAGTTCTGGTTGGCCCAGGAACTAATAAGTTCCTGCTGGACTTTTTCTTTAAAAAAGAAACCCATGTGAAACAATGGTGATGTCAGGGAGTGTGGCCCAATATGTAAATGAGTTCCTGCTGGGCTTTTTCTACAAAAAATGGTCCTGTGTACATGGGTGATGGTAGGATCACATTTAATGACTTTGTACTAGACAAGGAGGAAATAATGTGTGGGCCCTAAAAACATGTTGAATATTCCATTACCTCAAGGAATGACCATTGGAAGTCGTGATCACAAGAACAGAGTAAGCTCCACATTGAAACAAAGACACCTCAGTTTTGGCATCGGTAAGCGTTTGAGTGGTCAGAAAGACAAGAAAATAATCTGCATCAGAAATGGTAGAAGATGTTGTGCTTTAACTTTTTATTTTTGTTTTTAAAGTACAGGTGTATAGTTCTGGTTTTATATCCTGCACTCACCTCCTAGATCTAAATGTGTTTACAAATGGCACATTCCTTCTTTGCTACTTATTGCTTCATAAATATTGCTTTTCTTGTTTATTGTGTAAGTTCTTGCAATCTAATTGGAATTGCTTGCTTTTGATTGTAACTCTTCCTATTCTGAATAAAAATAAAGAAAGAATTTTAAAAAGAAGATTTTGTGAGGAGAATACTCAAGCCAACCAGAATGAACAAATGCAATTGGGCTAATTAATTTGAGAAACGATTTTTAAATGTGCTTTATTAGTCCAGAGGTGCACTGGAACAGCTATTGTGTTATATAAAAGGCAAATGAAATGATGGAGATTTCAGCAAGCTTGTAAAAAGCTAATAGATGCCTTAACAGCTATTAAAGGACACGTGTGAGACAAAAATATATTTAGCACAAAATAGATAACACAGAAAGTAAATGCAAAAATCTTAAAAGGGCTTTTTTGGGGAGGTGGGAAAAATCACACCGTTAAGTATCTTTGATTTTTTGTTACGCTTCCAAGACGGTGGGATATAATGTAGATTTTGATTTAGGACCTAAGCTTGTATTTCTGAGTGGGGGGTGAGGGAAGAAAGTAATACAAGGACAATAGAAGGAAAGGGAGCATCATTCAAAAATACCGAGAGTTCTCTAAGATCTGGAACAGGCTGCAACCTTACACAGGTCAGCCCGAGTTCTTACAAGATTGCAACGGCTGTGCTGCTTAAAAGATAGCACTTTCTACAATAATGATGGAAACTAAAACTGGCTGGATGCTATCAGAGGTCAGTATAGTGCACTTAAAGGAGTTGTGACATGTTCCTGTAGCCTTACTCATTAAAGCAGCAAAGAGCCGTCGTAGCTATGCTTTAAGGAGGAGGGTAGTGGGGAGACAAGTCTGCGTCTTGATGGAGAAATTCCACTGCAGAACAAAAAAAATCTGTTAAAAGCATAGGGAGTCTGAGGCAGCGATCAGCTCCCCAGAAGCCAAGCCTCACATGCAAGTACATTGTTAGGGCAATCCAGAGAGTGTCAAACTCAGTAGGTCGTTTCTGCTGTAATACATGAGGAATGGAAAAGCAGTGTGTATCCTAGGGAGAAGGAAAAACTCACCACAGGGTACATGAGATTTTTTTTTTTTTTGCATGCTTGTGGGATATTTTCCTCTTTCCTTCCATATGAGGCAGAAAACTCTCATAGGTATGAGGAAGGAAAGGTGACTTGGCCCCTGTTTTGGTCATACACTGAGGTAAGCTGTACTTTGTGGGGAAATAGCCTCCCTTCCTATTATTCTCTATGCAGCAGGGATAGAACAATAGTGTAGGATTTTATGACTTGCAGAAATTGCCAAGGACAGTGTGATTCGGTTCTGACAGAACAAGTCTCCTAGTAACCAGGATATAATTTTCAATCAGGCTTTAACTGCCAAACAAATTGTAACGGTTATGATTAAAAGCAAAAGATAAGCCCCCCCCCCATTATTTAAATCTTCCATCATGTTTCCACCCACAAGCATGACTTCCGTTTTTTAAAGTTTAAAGTTACTAGCTTCATCCAAAAAGTACTTTTTAAAAAATCCAGCTTTATTTTTACTTTAAAGAGCCCTTTCAACCTGTGGCCTGTTTGGCTTTGTTCAGGACCAACTTTTAAAAAGAAACAGAAAGTGGATGTTGTTGCCTGTTCTTCAACCATTTTGTTATTTTTCATCTAAATAAGAATCTAGGCTTTTTTTGCAGCAGGAACTCCTTTGCATATTAGGCCACACCCTTCTTATGTAGCCAATCCTCCAAGAGCTTACAGGGCTCTTTTTTGTAAGCTCTTGGAGGATTGGCTACATCAGGGGTGTGTGACCTAATATGCAAAGGAGTTCCTGCTACAAAAAACAGCCCTGCTAAAGAGGCGTGGCGCCACTTCTAAGTTTTTCATGGAAGTGATGTAATGTTATCACAAAGATGGTGCCCCCCCATGTCCCTGCACTCCGGACTCTCGCAGGTTGGCAACCCTACTGAAACCTCTTCCTCCCATAATTATGGTTGCCAGGTCTCCCCTGGCCACCGGCAGGGAATGGGGGATAGAGTTGCGAGATCCAGGTTGAAAAACTCCTGGAGATATGGGGGTTAGGGTTGCCAAGCCCCTGGTTTGGGCAGGGTTTCCCCTGCCCAGGATGTTTCCAACCCGCCAGCCCATATTGGGCCGGCAGGGGGAAACCTCCACCAACATCCCCGACCCGATGATGTCACCTGGAAGTGACATCATCGTGGCGGTGACATTGCACGGCAATTCTGGGAAAACTCTATGGTTTTCCTGGATGCTTTAGCCATTTGGGAGGCCAAATGGCTAGAACGTCTGGGAAACTCACAGGCTTCCTGGAATTGCCTAGAGAGTCGGCAGGTGATGTTGCTGGCGCGATGACATTACTTCCAAGTGATGTCATCGCGCCACGCGCGCTTCCGCGTGCATGAGGAGAGCCCCCCACCGGGAGCTTAAAGGTACTTGGCAACCCTAATGGGGGTGGAGCTTGGGGAGGACAGGGACTTCAGTGGGATACAAGGCCATAGAATCCACCTTTCAAAGCAGCCATTTTCTCCAGAGAAACTGATCTCTGTAGCATGGAGATGAGCTGTAATTCTGGGGGATCTTCAGGTAGGGGTCCCAAATCCCCCGCTAGGCCTGGAGACCCCCGATTTGGAGCCTCCTCCTCCCGCTGGCCATAAAAGGGAAAGCGGGGGGGGGAGGGGGAGAACGGCAGCCCTTCCCACCCAGCCCCGATCGCAGCAGCCAGAGCTCTTTTCTCAGGCTGCTTCCCGCCCCCAGTCAGCTGGCCGGTGAAGGGAGGGGAGCCCAGCCACGCCCCCAAAGGACCATGTGCCTTTGCACCTCCGGAGGTGAGTGAGTTCTGTCTCCTGCATCAGATTTCCCAGAAAGGGAGGGGGCGGGTGGGGGGAGGGGGGGGAGAGGGAAACGTCTTCTCATAGGGTATAATGGGGAATTGATCTGGAGGTTTCGGGGGCTCTGGGGGAGCTGTTTTTTGAGGTAGAGGCACCAAATTTTCAATATAGTATCTAGTGCCTCTCCCCAAAGTATCCCCCAAATTTCAAAACGATTGGACCAGGGGGTCCAATTCTATGAGCCCCAAAAGAAGGTGCCCTTATCCTTCATTATTTCCTATGGAAGGAAGACATTTAAAAAGGTGTGCTGTCCCTTTAAATGTGATGGCCAGAACTCTCTTGGAGTTCAATTATGCTTGTCACACTCTTGTTCCTGGCTCCGCCCCAATGTCTCCTGGCTCCACCCCCAAAGTCTTCTGGCTCCACCCCCAAAGTTCCCAGATATTTCTTGAATTGGACTTGGCAACCCTATCTTCAGGTCTCAACTGGATGGTGGCATCCTTATCACCAGGAACTATTTATTTACAAATTAAGATTAGAAGAAGTGACTTTGGGGGGAGATGGTACTGTTCTCTCAACATAACAGGAACAACTTGAGCCTATGAACAAGCACACTGGTATGTGTACACCAATTTGGTGTAGTGATTAAATGTGCAAATTCTTATCTGGGAGAACCAGGTCTGATTCCCCACTCCTTCACATGCAACTGCTGGAGTGACCTTGGGTCAGTCATGACTCTGTCAGAGCTGTTCTTTCAAGAGCAGTTTCTGTCAGAGCTCTCTCAGCCTGAACTACTTCACAGAGTTGACAGTGTAATTGTAAACAGAGTTGCAGCCTTCTCATCCCATTAACTTCAGTGGACTTAACAGGAGTGTAAGTCTTCTTAGGATTGCACTATAAAAGATTTCCTTGTAAGGGAAAAACCTATGGTCAGGGACCTGCCTATCTACGGGACCTCCTTTCCCCATACGTCCCCCAGAGAGCACTGCGATCAGGGACAAAAAATCTGTTGTCTGCCCCTGGCCCAAAAGAAGCCAGGCTATGTATAACAAGATCAAGGGTTTTTTCGGTGGCAGCACCAGAACTTTGGAACACCCTCCCAGAAGCTATAAGGGCCCTGCGGGATTTGTCTGCGTTCCGCAGGGCCTGTAAGACCGAATTGTTTAAACAGGCTTTTGCAGTCTAATTGAAAAAGGGCTGCCACCGGACATCCTACAGAATGCTGGCGATCATAGTCGAGAAGTCAATACCGCCTATACTGGACTGAAATAGTGCTATGGAATGGTTTTAAAGTGGATATGTAAATTATGGTTTTATATGTTTTATTGGACTGATTGTTTTTATAATGTTGTAAGCCACCCTGAGTCCGCTTGCGGAAAGGGCGGGATATAAATGGAAAGTAATAAATAAATAAATAAAATTAGTGTTTTACCAAATAAAAGAGCATTTTCCCCACACAGAAAAATTCTCAGGAGAGCTGAGGGCAACAGCCAGTGTATATATATGTTCCCGCTTTTAATTATAGATGCATATTTGCGGGGGCCATTTTGTAGAAAAATAGGTGGTGGAGCTCATCCGGGGATTGTTATGCAGCTGCACCTACTATTCAATGGACAAGGTGGGGAGAAGGAGGGGGAACCCTCAAAAAGTTTCAGGAGCTGCGCTCCTGTTAGCTCCTGCTAATCCGAGGCCTGTATATTTGTATCTCAACCAAAGAACAGTAATTACAGACATTTCCCCCCTTACTTCTTGTTTATATTTTGTTTGGTTTATTTCTAATGCTGGTTTTCAGCTCAAAAGACACCCCAAGCAATTGAAGCTTTTTATCATGTGTCATTAACAAGCTGCTAAGAAATCATGTCTCGTCCCTATAGACAGAAGAGGTGATGCTGGGCTCCCATTTTTATGGAAGTGCAGTTAGGAATGCTTCTGAAGACACCACACCACTATTGCTCTGCGGCACACAGTCATCATGGTGGCTTGATCCATTCTTTCCCCCTGGTGTTGGGTTATCAACCTCCCAGCAGGGTCTGGGGTTCTCCCAGAACTACAGCTGATCTCCATCCAGACCTCAGAGGTCATGGAGGAAATGGTATCTTCAGAGACTGAATACAATGGTATACCATATATATCACATCCAGGGCTTTTTTTGTAGAAAAACCTAGCAGGGATTCATTTGCATATTAGGCCACACACCCCGATGTCACCATTGTTTTGCACAAGGATTTTTTTGAGAGAAAGACCAGCAGGCACTCATTTGTATATTAGGCCACACCCCCAATATGCCAAGCCAGCCAGAACTGTGTTCCTGTGCGTTCCTGCTAAAAAAAAAAAAAAAGTCCTGGTTCAATATAATTATAGAACTGCATCATATGGTTCCTTTTGAATTTAATATTTGTCAGTCACACAGACTGGAGAATGTACTCAGCTTTATCCCTTTGTGTTTAAGACTAGGGGCGTTTTCGCACTGACCTTAATCGGCAGCGACGTCCCTCTTCACCGCGCAGGATCTGCGCGGATTTCGCACCAATTGCTGCGGAGCACCCAGAAGAGCCGCAAAGTCCCGCGGCTTTTGCGGCGCAAATGGAAACTGCCAAAAACCAGTTTCCATTTGCGCCGCAAAAGCCGCGGGACTTTGCGGCTCTTCCGGGTGCTCCGCAGCAATTGGTGCGAAATCCGCGCAGATCCTGCGCGGTGAAGAGGGACGTCGCTGCCGATTAAGGTCAGTGCGAAAACGCCCTAGGATTTTCCTACTAGACTCTTTTCTCTAGCAAGATTGTTATTATCTTTTTAAGATCAATAACCTGGTTTTTTGGTGTGTTTAGGGCCTTTCAATGCCACCAAACCATTTGCCAAATCCTTATCTCCCAGACTGACAAGTCTCTTAAAGCTGGATATTAAGCTTATAAATGGAGAACTAATTCCCTTCTCAAGCTGTGTTTCTTTGTTTTACATACAGAGACTGATTAAACTATTGGAACAATCTCCTCCAGAGTCTATCCTTTTTCCAGAGCCTATCCTTTTTAGGGTTGCCAAGTCCAGCTCAGAAAATACCTGGGGACTTTGGGGGTGGAGCCAGGAGATTTTCCCATTCTGTAAAATTCTGTAAATAAAAATACAGCAGTGCAATTCCCCAGAATAGTCTTCATTTCCTTGTCCCCAACACCAGTAAATGAAAGTGAATGCACACTAACAAAGCAGCCAAAATAAACAGAGCTTGCAAGCACACATTTTTGTGACTTCATTGGGGCTTTACACACAGGAGCTGTTGTATTTCCAACCAACTTCTTCAGATTAAAAGAGGCAAATGAAAAAAGAGACCCTTGGACCGGAGCTGACTGTAAGCTCCAGGAGGATTGGCTACATCAGGGGTACGTGGCCTAATATGCAAAGGAGTTCCTGCTACAAAAAAAGCCCTGCTGAGGAGAAGAAGATGACAGATTTACACCCCGCCCTTCTCTTTGAATCAGAGACTCAGAGCGGCTTACAAACTCCTATATCTTCTCCCCCCACAACAGACACCCTGTGAGGTGGGTGGGGCTAAGAGAGCTCTCACAGCAGCTCCCCTTTCAAGGACAGCCTCTGTGAGAGCTATGGCTATGGCTGACCCAAGGCCATTCCAGCAGCTGCAAGTGGAGGAGTGGGGAATCAAACCTGGTTCTCCCAGACAAAAGTCCGCACACTTAACCACCACATCAAACTGGCTCTCCCTCCTCTTCCCAAACCCTGCCATCCCTGAGCTCCATCCTCAAAATCCCCAGGTATTTTCCAACCCAGAGCAGCAACCCTATATTGAACCTCCTGCACAAGACCTTACAAGCCTACAGACTGTATTGCATGTTGAGATAGGATAGGGAAAAAACAAGCAAGCAAGCAAGATCTTCCTCTGTATCCTACTGCTTTCCACCTATTCACAACAGTTGTGAGGCGATGTGAGGGGAAGTCAGTGATTGCCATTCCTCCCATTTAGGTTTAGGAGTCATATTGTAATTGTTTATAAGCCCGCTTGTAGCTATGTAATGATTTTGTGTGTGTGTGTGTGTGTGTGCAAATGCCCTTCATTTTCCTGATGGTCTTGTGATCCAATCTACAATCTATTTAAAAGAAAAATGTTTTGTGTACCACTTAGTGCTTCTGTGGCCATTTGGGAGTTCTATTTCAGTTTCATTAATATGGATGGGCCTAGACTCCTGGCTTATTCGGCAGTAGATTTGTTGAAATTAATCTTTCAGCATTTGTGGTGATTTGTTTCTGGGTTGTGCTTCAGCTCTTCATTCAGCTCTCCTCAAGTTAATTTTGTTTTTCCCCTATTTTCAGGCAATGGCAGTTCTCTTGCTTGTCCTCTCAGGGAATGTCAGGTCCTTTTATGGGATCTCTGTTTCCTCTGGGTTTGTCACTGTGATTTTCCATCATTACGGGCCTCTTGAATAAAAATGTAGCCCTTGTTTCTGACAAAGTCCGTGTTTTCTTTTCTTTTCTTTCTGTGTGATTTTCCATCATCATGGTTCTTAAATTTCCTGAATAATGATATATACTATGAACAAATGGATGCAGCAGTAATGGCTTCATCAGTGTTTTTCTAAAATGTGTATACTGCTATTAGAGCACCAACGCTGTAACAAAGTCTCTGCCATGTTTGCAAAAATTATGCTTTGTTTAAACAAAACTGTAGTCGCTTTGGGATCATGCATTAAGAACATAAGAACATAAGAAAATAAGAGAAGCCATGTTAGATCAGGCCAATGGCCCATCCAGTCCAACATTCTGTGTCACACAGTGGCCAAATATATATATATATACACACACACACACACACACTGTGGCTAATAGCCACTGATGGACCTGTGCTCCATATTTTTATCTAACCCCTTCTTGAAGGTGGCTATGCTTGTGGACGCCACCACCTCCTGTGGCAGTGAATTCCACATGTTAATCACCCTTTGGGTGAAGAAGTACTTCCTTTTATCCGTTTTAACCTGTCTGCTCAGCAATTTCATCGAATGCCCACGAGTTCTTGTATTGTGAGAAAGGAGAAAAGTACTTCTTTCTCTACTTTCTCCATCCCATGCATTATCTTGTAAACTTCTATCATGTTACCCCTCAGTCGACGTTTCTCCAAGCTAAAGAGCCCTAAGCGTTTCAACCTTTCTTCATAGGGAAGGTGTTCCAGCCCTTTAATCATTTTAGTTGCCCTTTTCTGAACTTTCTCCAATGCTATAATATCCTTTTTGAGGTGTGGCGACCAGAACTGCACACAGTACTCCAAATGAGACCGCACCATCGATTTATACAGAGGCATTATGATACTGGCTGATTTGTTTTCAATTCCCTTCCTAATAATTCCCAGCATGGCGTTGGCCTTTTTTATTGCAAACGCACACTGTCTTGACATTTTCAGTGAATTATCTACCATGACCCCAAGATCTCTCTCTTGGTCTGTCTCTGCCAGTTCACACCCCATCAACTTGTATTTGTAGCTGGGATTCTTGGCCCCAATGTGCATTACTTTGCACTTGGCCACATTGAACCGCATCTGCCACGTTGACGCCCACTCACCCAGCCTCAACAGATCCCTTTGGAGTTCCTCACAATCCTCTCTGGTTCTCACCACCCTGAACAATTTAGTGTCATCCGCAAATTTGGCCACTTCACTGCTCACTCCCAACTCTAAATCATTTATGAACAAGTTAAAGAGGATGGGACCCAGTACCGAGCCCTGCGGCACCCCACTGCTTACTGTCCTCCACTGCGAAGACTGCCCATTTATACTCACTCTCTGCTTCCTATTACTCAGCCAGTTTTTGATCCACAAGAGGACCTGTCCTTTTACTCCATGACTCTCAAGCTTTCTAAGGAGCCTTTGATGAGGAACTTTATCAAAAGCTTTCTGGAAGTCAAGGTAAACAACATCTATCGGGTCTCCTTTGTCCACATGTTTGTTCACCCCCTCAAAGAAATGTAACAGGTTAGTGAGGCAAGATCTTCCCTTGCAGAACCCATGCTGAGTCTTCCTCAATAACCCGTGTTCATCAATGTGCCTACTCATTCTGTCCTTGATAATGGTTTCTACCAACTTTCCCGGTATTGAAGTCAGACTGACTGGCCTGTAATTTCCCGGATCTCCTCTGGAACCCTTTTTAAAGATGGGGGTGACATTTGCTACCTTCCAGTCCTCAGGAACGGAGGCAGATTTCAATGAAAGATTACAGATTTTTGTTAGAAGATCCACAAGTTCAACTTTGAGTTCTTTCAGAACTCTCGGATGTATGCCATCTGGACCCGGTGACTTATTAGTTTTTAATTTGTCTATTAGTTGTAGGACCTCCTCTTTTGTCACCTCAATCTGACTCAGGTCTTTCAACACCCCTTCCAATATTAGTGGTTCTGGGGCGGGCAAACACTTCTCATCTTCCACGGTGAAGACGGAGGCAAAAAATGCATTCAGCTTCTCAGCCATTTCCCCATCCTCCTTCAGTAATCCTTTTACCCCATGGTCATCCAAGGGCCCCACTGCTTCCCTGGCTGGTTTCCTACTTCTAATATATTTGAAGAAATTTTTATTGTTGGTCTTTATGTTTTTTGCAATATGCTCCTCATAGTCCCTTTTTGCCTGCCTGATCACAGTCTTGCATTTGATTTGCCACTGCCTGTGTTCCCTTTTATTAATCTCACTTGGACTGGTTTTCCATTGCTTAAAGGAGTCCTTCTTACCTTTTACAGCTTCCATTACTTTGTTTGTTAACCATGCTGGCCTCTTCTTATACCTGTTTGTGCCTTTCCTAACTTGTGGTATGTATTTTATCTGAGCTTCTAGGATTATAGTTTTAAATAGTCTCCAAGCTTCCCCAAGGGTTTTGACCGTATTTACCTTTCCTTTCAGTTTCCTCCTCACATGCCTCCTCATCTCAGAGAATTTACCCCTTTTAAAGTTAAATGTGGTTGTGGCGGTCTTTTTGGGCAACTCCCTATTTATACAAATGGTGAAATCAATAACATTATGGTCACTGTTCCCAAGCGGCGCAATCACTTTTACGTCTCTCACCAAGTCTTGGGCATTACTTAGGACCAGATCCAGGATCGCCCCACCCCTGGTAGGTTCTGAGGCCATCTGCTCCATAGCACAGTCATTGAGAGCATCAAGAAACTCAATCTCTTTCTCTCGACCAGAACACATTGATCATTCCATTTCTTTGCAATATACCTGGGATACTGGTTCCAACAATCACATTTGGGTTAGCAAATTAAAGATTAGATGTGAACGTATGAACGTACGTATGAACGTATGAAGCTGCCTTATACTGAATCAGACCCTTGGTCCATCAAAGTCAGTATTGTCTTCTCAGACTGGCAGCGGCTCTCCAGGGTCTCAAGCTGAGGTTTTTCACACCTATTTGCCTGGACCCTTTTTTGGAGATGCCAGGGATTGAACCTGGGACCTTCTGCTTCCCAAGCAGATGCTCTACCACTGAGCCACCGTCCCTCCCCCTGAACATCTGTGAAGTGGAAGGGTAAAAAGGTATGCCATGTAGGTTGAGAAATACCTGGAGACTCTGGGTGTGGAGCCTAGGAAGTAGGGTTCCCAGCTTCCTGCCAGGGGCAAGGGTTCCCCCAGTTTTGGGGGCCCCAACCCGCTGTCACACAACTGGCAAGCAAGAAGCCCCACACCTAAAGAGCAGCAGCATGCTGCAATGTGCCTGGCACGATGACGTCACCCAGAAGTAAGATTGCCAATCCCCAGGTGGGGCAGGGGAAAAGGTAACGGAACCCTCCATGAAAACCAGCCTCCACAAATAATAACGCAAAAAGGTTATAAAGGTATCAAAAACAGTTCGTTCCAATATAAGTATGAGAATCGATACATAAGGGACCACAATCCCACACCCAAAGTCACTTGAATACAAATAAATGTCCAAACTTTAAAAGAGGTGCAGGCAGTAGTTCCCATGGTAAAGTCATCCACGGAGCACAAGGCTTCCAAAAGTTCTAACTCCGTACAGCAAGGCACGATGAAATGAAAGCGACGCGGCAGTACTTGATCCGTCGTTTTGCTATAGCTTCTACGAGCTGTACATAAATATAAACAATTAAACCATCCATAAAATATAAAGCATAACACAAACGGGAATTGTCATCATCAGAAGCAGGGTGGAACCATACCTTACAGACAGTCTCATGAAATTTACATGCTGGTGCTAACAAACACTTGTATCCAATATGCTTACAGTCGTTACTATCCGGTATGGTCGATTTCCTAGCCTGTTACATCCAACATTCATTTATCAAGACCCGCAGGTGCAAACCATCTTAAAATTTCATCGTGCCTTGCTGTACGGACTTTTGGAAGCCTTGTGCTCCATGGATGACTTTGGGTGTGGGTTTGTGGTTCCTTATGTATTGATTCTCATACTTATATTGGAACAAACTGTTTTTGATACCTTTATAACTTTTTTGCATTATTATTTGTGGAGGTTGGTTTTCGTGGAGGGTTCCTTTACCTTTTCCCCTGCTCCATTATCCGCGTAGCTCTTTGTTGGTTTGCACAATCCCCATGTGGGGGCAGGGAATCCCCTGGTTTGGAGCCCCTCCTCCCACTTCAGGGTCATCAGAAAGCAGTGGGGGGGACGGAAATGTCTGCTGGGAATTCTATTATTCCCTATGGATGCCTATTCCCATAGGAAATAATAGAGAATTTATCCATGGGTATCTGGGGCTCTGCAGGAGCTGCTGTTTGAGGTAGAAGCAGCAAATTTTTAGTATAGCATCCAGTGCCTCTCCCCAAAATACCCCCCAGGTTTCAAAAAGATTGGACCAGGGGGTCCAATTCTATGAGCCCCAAAAGAAGGTGCCCTTATCCTTCATTATTTCCTATGGAAGGAAGACATTTTAAAAGGTGTGCGGTCCCTTTAAATGTGATGGGGAGAACTTCTTTTGGAGTTCAATTATGCTTGTCACACTATCATTCCTGGCTCCACCCCCAATGGCTCTTGGCTCCACCCCCAAAGTCCTCAGATATTTCTTGACTTGGCAACCCTACTCAGAATTGCCATTTATGTCAGGCATGTTGCCGGGGGCACTCTATCTAGGGTTGCCAAGTCCAATTAGAGAAAAATCTGGGGACTTTGGGGGCGGAGCCAGGAGACTTTGGGGGTGGAGCCAGGAGACATTGGGGGTGGAGCCAAGAACAAGGATGTGACAAGCATAATTGAACTCCAAGGGAGTTCTGGCCATCACATTTAAAGGGACAGCACACCTTTTAAAATGCCTTTCTTCCATAGGAAATAATGAAGGATAGGGGCACCATCTTTGGGGGCTCATAGAATTGGACCCTCTGGTCCAATCGTTTTGAAACATGGGGGGTATTTTGGGGAGAGGCACTAGATGCTATACTAAAAATTTGGTGCCTCTACCTCAAAAAATAGACCCCCCCAGAGCCCCCAATACCCACGGATGAATTCCCTATTATTCCCTATGGGAATCGTTCTCCATAGGGAATAATAGAGTGCCCAGTAGACATTTCCCTCCCCCCCACACTTTCTAAAGGGGGGAGGGCCTCCAAACCAGGGAACCCCTGCCCCCTCCCTCTCTCTCACACACAAATACTTACCAGATCTTTTTCCGGAGAACTCTTGCTGTGAAAACGAAAGCAAAAGAAAGGGAGGGGCCGTTCTCCCAAGCCCTTCCTGCTTCTTGCCCAGCCTTAAAGGGGCATACATTTTACAAACGGCTCAGGAGCTCTATAATAACATGAAGCCTACAGGTATGTTCTCCCCCCGCCTCCACCCCCCACCCCCCTCTTCCCAATTTTTGAAGAGCGGGAGATGAGGCTGCGAACCCAGGGGTCTCCCGCCAGAGCGGGAGGTTTGGGAAGCCTAACTCTATCACTTGGGGGGAAACTCTACGGTTATCAGAGTTTTTTCCAAAGTGATAGAGTGTCCCCCCACCAACATGCCTGGCATGATAACGTCACTTCCGGATGCCATCATTGTGCTGCATGTGCAAAGTATGCATGAGGAAGATCCCCTGCCAGGACCAAGGTAGGACCTGGCAACCCTACTAGGAAGGGCAAGGTTTGAGGAGGAAGGGACCTCAGTGGCAGCCATTTTCTCCAGGGAACTGATCTCTGTAACCTGGAGACCAGCTAATAGGAGCATGTTCCACCAGGCCCTGGCTTTAGTTGAGGCAAGGCAGACATCCTTTGGGACAGAGATAAGAAGCAGATTGTGATTGACTGAATGTAAGGTCCTTTGGAGCGCATATGGGAGGAGGCAGTCCCTCAGATTTGTCAGTCCCAGGCTGCGCAGCGCTTTAAATGTCAGTACCAAAACCTTAAAGTGAATCTGTGTGTGTATGTGTGTATATATATGGATATATGTATTATTGGCAGCAGAGAGGAACACCAAAACATTAATGCATTGTGCCTACATGACCCAGACTTCATGTAGGCACATGTGGAGGTTGATGCTCTCTCCCTCCTCAACGTGCCTATGTGGCTATCAGGACTGGCGTGTGGGAGTAAGCCAAGTAGGCGGCCGCCTCGGGCAGCACTTGGCCTAGGGGCGCCATGAGGCGCCCCCTCCCCCCACCTCCGCTGCCTCCCCGCAGCCGTCGCTCCCCTCCTGCCGCCTCCTTGCAGCCGTCGCTGCCTTCTCACCGCCCTCCACTGCCTTCTCGCAGCTACCGCTTCCTTCCCGCTGCCTCCCCACCGCCACTGCCTTCCCGCCGCCTCCTCGCAGCCACCGCTGCCTTCCCGCTGCCTCCTTGCAGCCACTGCTGCCTTCCCGCCACCTCCCCGCAGCCACCACTGCCTTCCCACCACCTCCTCGCAGCCGCCGCTGCCTTCCCACCGCCTCCCAGCAGCCACCAAAGTCTTCCCACTGCCTTCCCACGGCCACCTTCCACCCCCCCACCCCCGGACAGCTTCCCTGTTTCAAAGGGAGCCAGCCAGCTGAGAGCTCGCGTGTAGTGCAGGCAGCCCGATGACGTTACCTTCAGTGACATCATCGAGCCGAAAGACACGGTGGGGCAGCCGTAGGCTAAGGAGCGCCAGAACCCTTAGCGCCGGGCCTGATCGCTATCTCCTTCCCCTACGTGCCTACGTTGAGCTCCCTCCCCAATGTGCCTACATCACTTTTGGGTCAAGTAGACTTATCGGATTAATTTCTGGCATTCCTCCTTTTTTGTGAGTGTAATTCCCCCCTGCTGACCAGCTGACCAGTGCCAGAGAAGTGGGGGCTGAAAGTGGGAGACCCCTACCCCCACCAGAGAGTCTGGCATCCCCAATGCACAGATTGCCTGCATCAGGGGTCTTGCTTTATCTGCAGCTTGCTAGGCACGAGGGTTCAATTTATCCTTATTCCATTTCCAAATTATCTTGGAGTGCTTAGGCTGCTGGCTCCACTCTCAACTCTATCTTATCTTAACTTATCTTAACCAGGTTTGCCAGAATGGCTACCATTCCCCTGAAACGGGCAAAGAACTCTCTGCCCCCAGCACCTGAGGTATGGTGGAAGTAGGCTTCCCAATCCCCAGGTCCCAGCAGAGGATCCCCCGTTTTTACAGGCTTTCCCCCACCCCAGCCAGCTGGCCGGCAGGGGAAGCCCCACCCCCACAGTCACCATGTACCTTTAGAGTTTGGGCAGGTTTAGAAACCTGCAAACAGGTCCGTTTTTAAAATGTGTGCCTTTAAAGCTGAGCAGGAATAGGAAACGGGAATCGCTTCATGGGAAAGGGTCAGTAACAGTTTCAGAGAACAGCCCCTCCCTTTGTTTTGCTTTCGTTTTCAGAGCAAGTAAAGTTGTGCAGGAACCAGACCCAGTAAGTGTTTGTGTGTGAAAGAGAGGGAGGGGGCAGGGGATTCCCTGGTTTGGAGGCCCTCCTCCAGCTTTAGAAAGTGGGGCAGGGGGAAGGAAACGTCTTTTGGGCACTCTATTATTCCCTATGGAGAACAGTTCTCATAGGGAATGGGGACTTGATCTGCAGGTATCGGGGGCTCTGAGAGGGAGCTGCTTTTTGAGGTAGAGGCACCAAATTTTCAGTATAGCATCTAGTGCCTCTCCCCAAAATACCCCCTAAGTTTCAAAAAGATTGCACCAGGGGGTCCAATTTTATAAGCCCCAAAAGAAGGTGCCCCTATCCTTCATTATCTCCTATGGAAGGAAGGCATTTAAAAAGGTGTGCTGTTCCTTTAAATGTGATGGCCACAACTCCCTTGGAGTTCAATTATGCTTGTCACACTCTTGTTCCTGGCTCCACCCCCAAAGTCTCCTGGCTCCATCCCCAAAGTCCCCAGATATTTCTTGAATTGGACTTGGCAACCCTAGATGGAAGAAAAAAAATAAAAATGACTGTTGGGGCAAGAGCATGACTTCACCTCTTTTTGGAGAAATCCAAAAGCGATGTCAGTTGCCTCTAGGAACTGCCAGATATGCTGTGGTTTTACCATAGGTTTTCCAACAATTCCTAGAGAGGCATGATGTCATTTCTGGTTTTCCTGGAAGTGAGGTCAGGCCATTGCCAATGGCTGCTACTCTTTTCTTTACCCTTCCCCAGTATCCTGCTGGTTGCTAAGCCTAGCAAACCTGATTTTCAGCATCATTTCAGCTAGGGTTAATGTTGCCAGCTCCAACTCAGAAAATACCTGAGGACTTTGGGGGATCCCCAGAGTTTTGCCCAAAAACCAGAGTATCACCGTAAATGAAAGTGAACACACACGCACAAAACAAACAAACATGAAAATGAACACACATACTCACAAAGCAGCCAAAATAGACAGTTTGCATTCCCACACTTTTGTGATCTCCCTGGGGCAATGTATAGATACCTTTTCTAACTGGAGTTGCTGAATATAACAATCTGCTGTATTTCAAACCAACTTAAGGAGAGAGGTCTAGGGGGTGGAATTTTCTGCTGTCCCATAATCAGGTTCTAGTTATCTCTTTACTACCCAAACAGCTTCTGAAAGAAACGCAAAAGGAGCAGAGTAACTGGGCTCCATCAAATGCAATCTTGGGCTGTATCAGCAGAAGTATAGTGTCCAGATCATGTGAAGTGATGGTATTGCTTTATTCTGCTCTGGTAAGACCTCACCTGGAGTATTGTGTTCAGTTTTGGGCACCACATTTTAAGAAGAATATAGACAAGCTGGAATGGGTCCAGAGGAGGGCGACGAAGATGGTGAGAGGTTTGGAGACCAAGTCCTACAAAGAAAGGTTGAAGGAGCTGGGCATGTTTAGCCTGGAGAGGAGGCGGCTGAGAGGTGATATGATCACCATCTTCAAGTACTTGAAGGGCTGTCATATAGAGGATGGTGTGGAATTGTTCTCTGTGGCCCCAGAAGGTAGGACCAGAACCAGTGGGTTGAAATTAAATCAAAAGAGTTTCCGGCTCAACATTAGGAAGAACTTCCTGACTGCTAGAGCGGTTCCTCAGTGGAACAGGCTTCCTCGGGAGGTGGTGGGCTCTCTTCCTTGGAGGTTTTTAGACAGAGACTAGATGGCCATCTGACAGCAATGCAGATCCTGTGAATTTAGGGGGAGGTATTTGTGAGTTTCCTGCATTGTGCAGGAGGTTGGACTAGATGACCCTGTAGGTACCTTCCAATTCTATGATTCTGTGATTCTCACACATGTGGCTCTGCCTTCTCACCCCGCCCCTCTGCAGCTTCAGTCTCACAGAGATTTAAAGGCACAGACACATACCTTCCAAATCAGAAGTAGTTTGCAAGCTTCTAATCCTGCCTGAGATCTAAAGGCATATTGTTGCTTTTGGGGGCAGGGTTCCCTCACAAGCCAATTGGCTGGTGGCAGGGAGGAGCCTATAGAACCAGGGGATCCCCCACCTGAACCTGGGGACTGGCAAGTCTACTTGAGAAACTTGGGATGCCTGGGGAGATCTAAATTCAGATAGGGGAGGGATGCAATGGCATACAGTCTGCCCTCCAAAGATACCCTGTCATCCAGGGTAACTGATCTCTGTAGTCTACAGATCAGCAGTACTTCCTGGACAACTATGAACCTCACCTGGGACTAAGTAGAGAGTGTGATTCTATTTAGGATGGTGCTGTAAATGAAATAATTAACTAACTAAGAAGAAGGAAGAAAGGGAGAGAACAAGAAATTGTCTTCTATGTTTGTAGGGGTTTTTTCCTGTTTCTTTAATTTGATTTGATTGTTGTCATTGATTGTTTTTAAGGAACAGCCTGGCTTCTTATGAAACCCCCAAGTCCACTGTAAAATAATAATAATAATAATAATAATAATAATAATAATAATAATAATAATAATAATAATAATAATAATAATAATAATAATAATAATAATAATAATAATAATAATATTTCCACGGTACAAAATATGGCTGTATACTGAAATAAGCTCCACCTGCCTAGTGCATTTACATTAAAATGTCCAGCTAAAAATAATGCAACTTCCTTCCATTTCAGTATGTTAGCATTATGGTATACATGTGCCAAGCCCATAACAATAAGGACTTGAGCAGCTATCTGCAAATATTGTTGCAAACTCAAGGCAAAATAATATTTTTTAAAAAGTAGGAGTGTAAATATATGCTCTGTTTTGGAAGTGAGGTTCTCTTTTTTATATATGTTATAATTGTGAGCCATTGTATTCTATCCATTTTATTACTGATCCTCCTGGTTGGTTGGTTTGTTTCACATTTTAATGTAATTTTAATACCATTTCCAACCAATTTTTTCAGCATTAATGTTATACACTATTTATAAGCAATTGATGCAAAACTTAATATGTTGCATAAATTTAACTGGAACATTTTGACAAAAAAAAAAAGAACTTTTTGGGTACTATTCACACAAAGGAAAAGCACTGAGATTTTAAAACTTGAAACAGGGGTCTGCAAAAATTGATAGCATCTTACGTTACATTCAGAGCTTCAGCATTATGATGTGGGAAAAGATGCAACCAATTTCTGCATAAAAGAGGTTCATGCAGAATTATCAAATCCAGGCAGTGACTTGCCACTGATTTCAACAAAACATGGGTTTAACTGATAGACCATAACGTCACGGCTCCCATTAGCAGCTTATGTACAGCTGAGAAGCTGAAAACAAAAAATTAGACCTAAGCTTGAATGAAAGAGAAGGGCATGTATATTGCAATTATTAAGTATCTTACTGGAAGTCTGTAGACTCTGCTTAAAATAGCCATCTAGTCCTACCACCTATTCCACAGTTCTAACATACACACCCAGGGCTGCCAAGTCTCTAAAATGGGCAGGAGATACCCCACCTTTGGCAGAGAGCAGCAACTGAAGAAAAATAAGAAATAAATTGACAGTGAGCCAACAGCATGTTGTTATTTCTGGGGGGAACCACAGAGTTTCTGGCAATTCCTAGAGAGGACTGACATCACTTCTGGGTTTTCCCCAGAAGTGAAATTATGCCATTGCTGACAGTACCTTCCCGTGCCCACTCTGACCTCCCACTGGTTGCCAGGTTGTGCCTAGCAAAGATTCCTCATACTGAGTCGAATCACAGACAAGTTCAGTATTGTCTAGTCTGATTGACAATGGCTCTTTTCAGGGTCTCAGGCAAAGATTTTTCACATCAACTATTGGGTTCAGTTAACGGTTGCCCCCCTCTTTCTCCTCTGCATGCCCCCAGACTCCTTCTCATTCCTCCCTTCCCACCTGCTGACTCCTGTGCCAATGCAACCTTCCCCCCACCCACTCAAAAGCCTTCTCACCACCAGCAGTGGTGCATGGCCACACCACCCACATGCCCATTCCCTGATTATGAGCAGTATGTAGGGCTTTTTTTGTAGAAAAAGCCCAGCAAGAACTCATTTGCATGTTAGGCCACACCCCCTGACATCACCATGGTTTCACACAAGGGTTTTTTGTCGAAAAAGCCCAGCAGGAACTCATTTGCATGTTAGGCCACACCCGACATCACCATTGTTTCACACAATTTTTTTTGTAGAAAAAGCCCAACAGGAACTTACGTGCATATTAAGCCACACCCCCTGATGCCAAGCCAGACAGAACTGTGTTCCTGTGCATTCCTGCTCAACAAAAAGCCCCGGCAGGGAGCAAAGCTGGCAGAGGGTTTGAAAGCATGTAGGTGGGCAGCAGAGGAGGTAGATGGTCAGTGGCAGTGGGCCCTGGGCCCCAGCAGCTGCCCCGCCCTGTCTCCTATTATTCAATCCTTTTAACTGGAAATGCCAGAGATTAAGCCTAGGACCTTCTGCATGCAAAGCATTTGTTCTACCACTAAGCCACAACCTCTGGCTGTTTGTGTGTGTGTGTGTGTGTCTATAACATACTCAGAATATACCAAAGCAAACGTGGACAATGTACAGGAGTCGCTGAGAAAAAAAATATTTTTCCAGATTAAGCAGCAATTAGCAACTAAGAATAAATTGCAACATACTCTCTGGGAACTGCATTCCTAGTAAATATGCACAGGAATAGATTGCAATCCTACACAGGAAGCATAAGATGCATATGCACTCAATACTCCCTCTAAACTGTGGAGTCCTATGAGCAAAAATTCTACTTTGTGAGCTACTGGCATTAAAGTTGTGAGCTGCTGCATAAATTGGCTTGCTCTGGGGCTTTTTCCTGAGCTAAGACAAAAGTGTGTGAGCTGGAGGCTAAAAACTGTGAGCTAGCTCATATTAATTAAGTTTAGCGGGAACACTGCATGCGCTTGGAGATGCCTTTTTAATTTCAGCTGCAGCTCCCTAACAAACCACTTTTGCAGCTGGTCTGTTCCGTCATGTGACTGTCTGCAGGAGAAACTGAAGAAATTGTGAGAGGATCTCACAGGGCCATTGGGGGGGTGGATTCCATGGGGCCATGTACATCACATTCTCTGAATTCTCAGCTTTCATTTTTAAAAATAGCTAGACCAATATAGTAGTGCCAAGGCATCTCGATGGTGCTGCCGCTATAGCACTGAAGTGCTTTATTAGTCTCACCTTTTCCATTGCAGAGACATGCCTTTCCCCTTATTTCAGTGCAACAGAAAAAGTTAGAGGAGGAGGGGGGGAGGAGGAGGAGAAGATGGTGATGGTGATGATGATGGATTTCTATCCCACCCTTCACTCTGAATCTCAGAGTCGCTCACAATCTCCTTTACCTTCCTCCCCCACAACAGACACCCTGTCAGGTGGGTGGGGTTGAGAGAGCTCTCACAGAACCTGCCCTTTCAAGGACAACTTCTGTGAGAGCTATGGTTGTTGGCCATTCCAGCAGCTGCAAGTGAAAGAGTGGGGAATCAGACCCCTGGTTCTCCCAGATAAGAGTCCGGAAATCACTACATCAAACTGGCTCTGGAATTCAGCGAAACTCACTCACTACTCCAACAAAGTCTGCTTCGCATCACACTACGTAGGTACTTGCGCTTATGTTGATTTAACACTGAATTGACAAATAATTGTTTAAATACCTTCAGCCTCATATTGGATGACTGTACAATGGCATAAAAGATAGTTCAAACTATCTTTATTTTTTTTTTTAATTCGTCACCAATCATAACAAGTAAAATAAAATGTACTTCTGAGTAAATTATGCATAGATTAAAAACCTTCATTGTTTGCAGAGAGGCTCAGGATTTTCTCGCTGGCTTTTAGGTCTCATTAAATTGCAGTGGCAAGCGTGCATAAAAATGCATTCTAACCGTGCCTTGAGGCCTATATGAGCACCCGAATGTCTCTTACTGGATCAAGGCAAATGTATTTAGTATCACAGGGTTCAAATCCTTTACAAATCACATAGACCTAAATAATGTCATAAATGTGGTTATATTTAACCTTCACTTAAATAGGTATATATTTTTAAAATCAACACGAACAAATTTCTTACAGGCATAGACTCCAAAACAGTCAACGGAGAATGATTTATTTAAAAAAAAATATGAAGCTTCCCTTCCCTTCGAGTTGTCTGTGTCTCTAAAATGGTTTTTCTCTCTCAATCTAACCCCCAAAACCTCTATCCCAGCTAGAGATAATAAACCTCCAGTCAATTTTCTATTTTAAAGCAAACTTTTTAGGTACTTTCTTTTTTGCCGAGGTAATATAATAGTTCTTCAGCTAGGGACTGCTGCCAGATCAAAACTTTTAAAATAATGGATTATATACTGTAGATCTGCAGTATTTCACTCAGTGGAATTCTATAGAGCGGAAGTAGCTGACATCTCTGAACAATACCGATTACAGAGCATTTTTGGCAAATCTTCCCCCCCTGGTTCTGTCTCAGATCTGAATGCGAGCTGTCTTCCCCATTCATTTGCAACTTGCTCCTACATAGCACAATGAGTATGTGGGGTGCTGAGCCATGCTATCTACATAAATAGGCCAGCATATTCTCTTAGTTGCTTCCAGAGAGGACCAAAGTCCCAAATTCAAGATGAGGTGACAGCAAAGGGGCTTTATTCTACTTTCATTAATGATGGATGTATATCCGCACTTCAGTATGATTCACAGTCAAATGCAGAGTCCCTGATCTTTCCACTGCAATCTGTATATCTAGAGCTCAGTCATGGGTCATGATATTGGTGAGAATAGTACCTTGAAATGCCTACATTATCACAGAGGATCTTGGGAATTGTAGTCCAGTTGCTGTTGCACATGCATTGTAGCCTAGTGTCAGAATATATGGTGAATTTCACACTGCATGAAGTCGTGCGACTTTAGTGAACTGTGGAAATGGTTAAAAATTCACCATCAAAGCTGTAACTTTTAAAAAAAAATGTATAACTTTTTGTCAGATCTCAGAAGCTAAACAGGATTGGTACTTGGATAGGAGAGCACCAAAGAAGGTTCTGCAGACAAAAGCTTCTCACTTGCCTTAAAAGTCCCTTGCCGAGGTTGCCATAAATTGGTTGCTATGTCAAGAACTCTTGCCATTTAGATTGTTTGTGCTATAATTGTTTTGCCTGCGTGCTCTGACTAGATAAACCAAAACTTAAGCACCCCACGAGGGAGACCAGCATTCCCATTTCCTCTTGACCTTCAACGTTCATGTTATCTCGTGATTTTAACTGTTGTTTTTGTGGGAGAAGAAAGTGTAATCATTTGAGTGGACTTTTGCGTTTGAAAAAAACCCGTGCCTGAAACAAGGCACAATTATAATGGTCACAAAGAGGGTATATAGTCATTATTCAGTTCTGATTCTCGCTCCAAGAGTGTCTACGATGCTATTTTACAATAAACGCTTATCCTGAATCCTGGAGAGTGTTCCTTATTGAAGATAGTCCCTAGACCTGACATGCTAAGGATGGGCGCAAACCAGCTCACAAACTAAAGTTTGTCATGAATTTTGGCCGGTTTGTGGTTCGCAGAGCAATGTTCACAAACTGAAGAACCACCATGAACTTCCATGAATTTGATGAAGTTTATGGTGGTTCATGAAGAGCAGAAAGCAGGGGTTTAAGCCGTTTAAACCCTTCCATTCTGCTCTTCAGGAAAAACAGCTGTTATTTGGTTTAAATGGCTCAGAGCCATTTAAACCACTGCTTTCTGCTTCTTGTGAAAAGGTGTGGGAAGCAGAAAGTAGGATTTTAAACTTTAAATGGCCCACAAACCTAATATGAACCGGTTCAGCTCACAAACCAGCATTATCAGTTCATGGTTCAGCCATTAACTACAAACTGAACTGAACCACAAAAAATACAGGACATGCCCACCCCTACTGGTTGCAACTTGACTGCATGGATATAAAACTTTTTACAAATTAGGGGCCTGGTTAAGCAGAACTGTAAATGTCTGTATTAAAATTTAACATCATAATCAGCATGCAACTATATGCCCAAAAGGCATGAAGCTGGCTGCAGAGTTATTCTATTATCATTAATTTTATTTTAACAACCACCAGCGGCAGAGCATTGAGCGCACCTGCTCCTTAGCCTCTGCTCACCAAAGCCACTGCATGGCAATCACCTTTCTTGGTTCCCCCTTCCCTACAAAGCCAGTTCAGGTCTTTGCAGGAAGAGGGCAGCACCTGCACTTGCCCCAGCTAATGGGCAGGCAGTAAACAAGCTGGCAGTCTCCCTCCGGTCAACAGTATGCCCCGCCACGCTGGCTGGTGAGCCACTGCCAAGGTGGAGCGAGAGCCCTCACCTGCCTGGCAGGCCTGGGTTCTGGGGCTCAACAAGGGCACAGGGAGGCAGGTCGGCCTGGGCCTGGATCAGCAGGGCTTTGCATCGCTGTGAGGAGAGAAGCTGTGTGGAGCCTCAGTCCATGGCTGCCAGCTCAGTCCAGACTGGGCTCTTGGGGCACATTGGAGCAAAGGGGAAGGGGAAATGAAAGGCGTACAGAAGCGGCAGAACTATGAACTACAATAAAAGGATGGTCAGGGGGCATAATTCTAAAATAAGCTAAGAGGGAGGTTATTTATTTTAATTCAATTAGTGCCCCTGGCACCCCTCCCCAAAAATCCCTGGCTATGGGACTGTTTTTCACATACATTCTGCCTTCTTTAGTGAAGACAAACCAAAGCAGTGCACAATGTGCAGCACAATCAAAATCAAAATTTAAGTTTCAAAACTTTTTGAGGAGTGGTGAGGCGTATAGCTATATATGTGTCAGCAATCTGTAGCTAAGTAGTTTGAGTCTGGCAGTCTAACTAAGTTGGAAGGGGAAGGAAACTAGCTTAATAAAAGAAAACATAGTCTGCCCAGTGTCCAATGTTAGGCTCTGGTACTTCCAGTCAAAGGATATCAGAATGCAGGGCTGGGAAAGAGTACGCCTGAATTGTGCTGGTTACTGCACATCTTTGGCCTCCTGTGGAGACAGGGTTTGGGAAGGCCTTGTGTCAAGTTCTTCAGTAGGGGTAGATCAAATATGATCCAGTTAGGGATAGGATCTTGATTCCACAGAAGTTTGGTTCCTGTTCTTTCTGACACCAGAAATGGGTAGATACTAACTATCCAAAATCCCCTGCTTCTTGGGACTGTTTCCTAACTATAAACTGAATGAATCCTTAAGAATTCTTTGTTTGCATCTGGTGGGGTGCACTAGTCAATCACGCAATGACTGAGTGAACTGAATGACATTTTCTTTAGGATACTTCCACACATCTGTGCCATGGATTTAAAGCAGTTTAATTGTTATTCCCTGCCCCCAAAGAATCTAAAGATGTTGTGAAGGGCCCTGACCTGGATAGCTAAGGCAAGCCTGATCTTGTCAGATCTCAGAAGCTAAGCAGGGCTGACCATGACAAGTACTTGGATGGGAGATCTCCAAAGAATACCAGGGACGGGATGCAGAGGCAGGCAAGCAAGTCAGTTTGGTGTAATGATTACGAGAGCCAGTTTGGTGTAGTGGTTAAGAGCGTGGTTTGATTCCCCACTCCTCCACATGCAACTGCAGGAGTGACCTTGGGTCAGTCATAACTCTGGCAGAACTGTTCTCTCAAGAGCAGTTTCTCTCAGAGCTCTCTCAGCCTCACCTGCCTTACAGGGTGTCTGTTGTGCGGAGGGGAAGGGAAAGTAGATTGTAAGCTGCTCTGGAACTCCAAGTGAAGAGCAGGGCATAAATCCAATCTCTTCTTCTCTCTGAAATGTCCAAGCCCCACTACGGATTGCCAGAAGTCAGCCATGACTTCCAGGCATGCACACGTGTTCACATACACACAAATACTCACAGGATAGCCAAGGCAAGCCTGATCTTGTCAGATCTCAGAAGCTGAGCAGAGCTGACCATGACAAGTACTTGGATGGGAGACCTCCAAGGAATACCAGGGATGGAACACAGAGGCAGGCAAGCAAATCAGTTTGATGTAATGGTTTAAGAGAGCCAGTTTGGTGTAGTGGTTAAGAGCGTGGTTTGATTCCCCACTCCTCCACATGCAACTGCAGGAGTGACCTTGGGTCAGTCATAACTCTGGCAGAGCTGTTCTCTCAAGAGCAGTTTCTCTCAGAGCTCTCTTAGCCTCACCTGCCTCACAGGGTGTCTGTTGTGGGGAGGGGAAGGGAAAGGAGATTGTAAATTGCTCCGAAACGCCAAGTGAAGAACAGGGTATAAATCCAATTCTTCTTCTCTCTGAAATGTCCAAGCCCCACTATGGGTTGCCAAAAGTCAGCCATGACTTCCAGGCATGCACACATGTGCGTACACACATACAGATACTCACAAAAGTATAAAAATAAAGATTTTATGAAGGGAAACTAGAGGTCTGTAGCGAATAACTGTCAATACCCTCACCAAACTGCAATTTATGAGATTCAAGGGAAGCCAAACTGCTATAGTCATACTGGTATTACTGCTACCATCCATATTTAGCATGATGCAATAGCTCTGTCTCCCAGGTCAATCCATGTGGTACTATAGCAAAAAAAATGGAGCAGGGTACTTTATAAAAACATAAGAGCAGGCAGGCTGGATCAGACCATTGGTCCATGTAGTCCAGCATCCTGTTTTGCATGGTGACCAAGCAGATGATCCGTTTTGCATGGTGACCAAGCAGATGATTCTGACCTGGTAAATTTTCTCAGTAGAATCAGAGCACTGATCATCTACAAACCAGGGCTTTTTTTTTTAGCAGGAACGCACAGGAACGATGTTCCAGCTGGCTTGGTGTCAGGGGGTGTGGCCTAGTATGTAAATGAATTCCTGCTGGGGGGGTTTCTACAAAAAGCCCTATGTGAAACAATGGTGCCATCGATGTGTGTGGCCTAATATGCAAATGAGTTCCTGCTGCTGCTACAAACTATATCATTACGAGCTCTGTGCACATTCACATGGCTAAACAAGGAAGAATTAAACCAGAAGTAAACCATAAAGTGCTGGTACTTGTGGTAAGTACTAACACTCAAAGCCTTTAAAATGCATAAGGAGGTCTGTACAGTCCCTTCCTGTGAGCTGCTTAATTCTGGTAGCAGTTACCGCATCTACATCCAATTCACAGGACTCAGCTATAAGACTAGTGGAATTCTGTAGGAGCAATCTGAGCAATCACTCAGGAAGATATCGAGGGGTATCTTAACCAAGGATAACTTTATTCAGAACAAACAAAAGAACTCAAGGCCTACCAGCCTAGCCAGTTTACCCAGAGCTGCAATCTAAGCCTAGTCCGGAACTGGTGCCTTGGAATTAATATAAAACATAAAATGGACACCTCAGTATTACAAATACTAACAGAAAAAAAAACCCCAAGAAATGTTATTGTTTTAATTCTTTGATTCCATGATGTCACCTTCTGCAGATGACTGCCAATGGATTACAGAAGAAACACATTTCTGCAAAGACGGCATAAAAAACTACCCACCAAAAAGAAAGCCTAATTCCATGCTGTGGGCCCCCTTTACACTGTACACATCTGCTTGGCCTTATAACTATTTTCAGTCCATATGCCAACTTCACATTGATATCAATGACGGGCGCTTGTATGAATGGCTCAAATGCAGCATTTCATCCTTTGTGTTGGAATCATTATGCTATATCTGGTCAATGGGAGTGCTGTATTTGCACATTTTCAATGACAACATATTGTGCCTTCACAAAGGCCATTTTTTTTGTCAAATGTAATAACTAGTCAGAATTTGTATCCATAATAGAAGAAGCAGTTTAGTTTGTACCAAAAAAAAATCCCCATTTTTATCATATGATCTAATTTTTTAAAGAGCACAGGTGCAATTTTACTTAAAAAATAAAGTTTCAGCATCTTCATAAATAAAATGTTACACATCTAATGACTCAAGATACAGGATTGAATACTAAATTGGTATTAATTGATCTTTAACGAGAATATACAATTAACGCAATCCATCTTTTGCCAAACTGAGGTTTCAAAGATTAAACACAAATACAGCATTTTCTTTTGCAGAATTAAGAAAAATGTTGAAGCCAACATTAAGATCCAAAAATACAAGTATTTAAAATTTTAGTTTGAAACACAGTGTTTAATTTCCATGGGATTTACCTCCAGTTGTACTCATAAATCAGAACTCTAGGCTGTTGTCATCTACCAGCATTCTTGCCTGTCCTTTACCAATGACATTTTAATATAAACACACCCTACCCTTCTACTATCTTTCCAAAACAATTTCTTCATTGTTTACAGAGCCATCTTAAGCAGTGTTATGCCCTTCTGAGTTCCATGGCTGAGTAGGAATTTGAACCCAGGTCTCCCACATCCTAATATAACCATATAAGGCAGATAGGAACAGAAAACAGTTTAAATATTGCTTGTCAGTTTCCTTAGATCTGTAGACAGATTGTTACTGATACAGGATCCTGATAACACCAAAGCAGCAAATAAAAGCTGATGGATTTGCAATGAAATATATTGTTAATATTATCAGTCTTTCCAATTCACAGCAGGTTTGAGTACCACCTTCGCCTTTTTATTTTAAAGTGACAAAAATGAACAAAAAGTATTAGCTCAAGCTTCTCACAGTAGTATTTATGATCTTGAAGGAGAAACTCCAGTAGACTATAATTCCTGGCATGCTGTTATTCATCTCGAGATCAGCATTCTTAAAAGCTGCAATGTATTACCCAGAATGGATTTTAGTGATATTTGGAAATGGAGAAATTCATGTAACTCAAAGTTTTACATCAAATCTGAGAGGGGGGGGGGAGTTATATACTATAATGACTAAACCCTGCCCCATGAAACTTTGTTCTGAATGCACCTGTTTTGAAGATTTCCACTAGATAACAGCACATATGAACATATGAAGCTGCCTTATACTAAATCAGACCCTTGATCCATCAAGGTCAGTATTGTCTACTCAGACTGGCAGCGGCTCTCCAGGGTCTCAAGCTGAGGTTTTTCACGCCTGGATCCTTTTTAGTTGAAGATGCCAGGGATTGAACCTGGGACCTGCATACCAAGCAGATGCTCTACCACTGAGCCACTGCAATTAGAGACTAAAATCTAGTTTTGTATATTTGGTCTTTTACATTTCACACTCATTGTGCATAGTGCATCTACAATATGATGACCTTTGTCCTGCGAAATTCAATCCAGAAAAAAAAATATGTTCTGTAAGAATCAACCTGTCTTGGACTGTGTCCATATGATAGTGGAGAGTGTGCTGTCACAGTGACTCACTCTAGCCTAGATCTCCCTGTGTGGACATAAATATATCTGGAAAGTTAATTATAATGATAGTGCAATATCCAGTGATATGCGGGTCCAGCTATAAACAGGGCTGCATTCTGCTTAAAACAATACATCCAAAGCTTGAGAGGGTTTTTAGACCCATATTTGCAGATGAAGGCCCAGGTGTCTTCTGCAGCTCAAAATAGCTTTGGCCACTATTCTCTGCTTCACCAACTACAGCCCTTATTTTAATACCATCAGCCCAGTTTAGAGGGCTGGTTAGGGTTTAGGTACCCCATAACACCTCCTATGCCTGATATGATATTGCTCATCTCTTGCAATCAGCAGAGGAGGCTCAGCTTTGTGAAATAAGACAGGGGGAGGGGGGGAGAGATACAAAGTGAAGAACTTTCTCCGTTGTCTTGCTTACCTCTGAAATGCCTTCACTGCAGCTGTCTGATGAATTGCTGGCACAGGTGAAGACATTTCTTGTCAATCCTGTGCACCTATTTTTGATTACTAGAGTAGCTCTGGGTTTTTTATTCATGTTCCATGGAGGAAAAACTACAATCCTGTATAAAATGCTTAATATTTAGATATTATCATGTTATGAGATAACTGTGAGGTGATTTTCTGTGAGGGAAGCAAAGCTATGAAGTATCTTATATATGTATAAAAGCCCAGGCGTATTGGTGCTTTGTGACTCTCCTATTGGCCCATGACACTCACCTCCTCACCCATTGGCCCATCAACTGCCACTCTTGTACTTATGTCACATTGGTTGGGCCCGCTCTTCTTTCCCGCCCACTGCCAGCCCAGCCACATCTTCCCTGGCTGAAAAAAACGCCGGTCTCTCCTCAAATGGCGGCAAGCCTGGCAGGAAGCAACCATCCAGAAAAGGCCTGGGCTACACAAAGAGGCTGCTGTTGCTGGCTGGTCTGGGGAAGCCGCCTTCACGTTCTATTGGCCTGTCCCTCCAGGTCTTCCATTTTCCCTCAGCAGCTGTTGCTAGATAACCATAGTATTTCAAGCTTGGTTCTTTCAGTACAATGTAGGGGGAGCCCTTTCCAGGCCTTTGAGGAAGCAGCAGCCCCTCTATAACAGCCAGTGTGACTTAGCAGTTAGAGCTTCAGAGCAGGGTCTGCCAGACCAGGTTCTTGCTATGGAAGCTGACTGGGTGATTTCAGACCATTAACAGACTTTCAGCCTAACCTACCTCAAAGGGTTGTTGTGCAGATCAAAAGGGAAAAAGGAGAATGATGTAAGCTGCATTGGTCCCCACAGTGTCTGTGTAACTGTCATCATGCCCACCCCATACTGCCCATAAATATTCTTATCTTCATTCTGGGCCTGTTTCAGGGCTTTGAGCCAACACAGGCATGGGGACGCACACATGTGGGGGGGAAGCCAACATCTGTTTCAGCTGCAGGGTGGGTGGGAAGACAGCAAGGGTGGGGGTAAGTGAAGACCAAGAGTTGGAGGTGGGTGAGAAGTCAGCAAGGGTGAGTGTCACAGGTAGAGGTCAAGGGTGTGGGCTTAGTTGAGAGGAAGAGGTGGAGTAGTGGGTAGATGAGTGAGAAGTTGGGGGGAGACACCAAGGGTTGGGGGGACTGAATGCCTCCACTTGGGTGGATGGGAAGACAGCAAGGGTAGGACAACACTCAACCAGAGCCTGTTTCTAGAGCCCATTGTATTTTTCCTCACAACAGGCCTTATTTCTAGTGTGCTATAAAAGGATAAATATTACCTTAGAGCAGGGGTCCTCAAACTACGGCCCGCGGGCCAGATGCGGCCCGCTGAGGACGTTTATGCGGCCCGCCGGGTTATGGCAAAATCAGACCGGAAGTGACATTCGACCTAAACTCGCGTTAGCAACGCACACTTCCGGCACTGGGCTGAGGCGGCGGAGACAGAGTGTGAGGTGATACCGAGGTTAGGTGAGTTCCCAGGCTGGGGTGTGTGGTGTGGGGAAGGGAGAGAGATGCAGAAGACGGAGAACTGACGGCCCGCGGCCTTGTACAGTAACGGCAGTCCGGCCCTCCAACAGTCTGAGGGACAGTGAACTGGCCCCCTATTTAAAAAGTTTGAGGACCCCTGCCTTAGAGGAACACAGTTTATATACTGGGATGGGGGAGCAATTAAAGTTACATCTCAGGAAGGGGAGAAACAGGTACTGTATATGGTAATCTATGAGATAATGAAAGAAAACTGCATCCCAGCTTCTATTTGCCATGTGGCCAAGTACTGCAATGGATCATAATCCCCCTACCTTTGGCACATTAGTCTGTTGTTCAGACATTTGAAGTGATTGGTCAAGAGCAGACTTGGAGGGAAACTTTGACCCTTACATTTTGATTGGGTTAACAAAAGAAACTCCCATACTCTTGGAAAATCTATAAAACTGTTACCCTGCATTGGTGTTGTATTGTCAGGGTACTGATATCACAGAAAAGCCCTGTCAGACTGTGCCAAGGTGCTTGGCCTTGGACCAGTTCATGGGAAGGGAATGTTGAGGCTCTTTATAAGTACAGGCAGGGCTTTTTTTGAGCAGGAACCCACAGGAATTCAGTTCCAGCTGGCTTGGCACCAGGGGGTATGGCCTAACATGCAAAAGAGCTCCTGCTGGGCTTTTTCTACAAAAAGCCCTGTGTGAAACAATGGTGACGTCAGGGGGTGTGGCCTAATATGCAAATGAGTTCCTGCTGGGCTTTTGCTACAAAAAGAGCCCTGAGTACAGGATTAGTTGGCAAGATACATGTTACTATTTCTTTTCAGAATTCTGCCCAATACTGCTTATTAACTGTTTCCAAGGATCTGTGCTTTCTAGGATTTACACAGTTATTAAAATGTATGTTATTCATGATTTGGGGGTGCAACCCCTAACTGCTTAGAAAATCCAGCCCACAACACTGGAAGCCATTGGGTTATGCTGACATGAATTCTTGTAAGTACTGAACAGAGCTTATATATATATATTTATATATACAATCTCCACACAGACACAGTTTGGTGTAGTAATTAACAGTACACACTCTAAACTGGGATTCTCCATTCCTCCACATGCAGCGCTGGTGTGATCTTGAATCAGTCACAGTTCTCTCAGAGCTGTTTTCTCAAGAGCAGTTCTCAAAAGAGTTCTCTCAGCCCCACCTACCTCACAGGGTACCTGTTGTGGGGAAGGGGAAGGAGATTGTAAACTGCTCTGAGACTCCGAGTGAAAGGCAGGGTATAATCCAATCTCCTCTTCTTCTAAATTTCTGGTACACAAAAAGATATAAACAGGAACCATTCTCTTGATGATGGCATCTTAACTACAACCCTAAGCAAAGGCTGGATGGGAAGAAAAAGGTTTTTAAACAGGCAGGCCCTCTTGGTTCTTGGCAAACCTCAGTACAGAACAGCTGAGGACCAAAAGAACAGTATTTGTGACTGTATGTAGTGCTCTGGGCAGCCTGCCAAGTGTTAGAGCTTAGATATTGTTATCAAGAGTCTAGTTTTCGGTCTGAGGTTTTAAGTGCGATTCTTTTTATATTTATAGGTTCAAGACCAGGGCACCTAAAAACCAAAAAGATATGCATGGAGCAAAAGGTTCAAAGTATTAATATCACTTGTTTGAATGTTTCATTATTTAACTAACGTATGTGGATTTAATTATTGGTATTCCTTGGTCCTGGTATCTGACTATTCTAGGGTTACTATAAACCAAGAAGTCTTTTCAGGTAAATGGCGGTGACAGAAAATAAGGTAATATATAAAAAGACATAAGATCCTATTCTCCTCATAGCAGTACTATGGCTGAGGCAAGGAACAAGTAAAACTAAAAGTCCTTTTGAATCAGTTCATCATACAGTGAGGGGGATGCATGTTTCACATCAAATATGTGAAACACTAATTTAGTCTCAGATCAATAAAGCTAGGTATGGATTTTATATCGAGATAAGCAGCAAAGTGCAAAAAACACACACTGGCTCTTCTTGATAAAACAGATGAGATGGACAGTGCTGCTTGTTGTTAAGCGGTCACTGAGGTGATTGATGCTTTCTCAGTTGTTGATGATGGCCATGCGTTGGAAACCGTGCATACAGTACAGAGAAATACCATACATGCAGCCCCAAAGGATGGCACACAATATATTTTTTTAATCCCACTGTTGCCATTTGTTCATGTGCTGAGGGAGATATTCTCCAAGTAGGAAATGACAATCAAACAACAAAAAAGCAACAAAAACCTTCCACTGCCCTCCTCCCTTATATGAGATCAAATCATAAGATACAAATCATAAGATATGTGTTTATCTATATGAGTGCATGCACACATAAATCAGGGTTATTCCAAAGTGATCATATCTCCCTGATGAGTGTATTTATTTACTACATTTATATCCTGCCTTTCTCCCCAGTGGGGACCTAAAGTAGCTTACATTGATCTCCTCTCCTCCATTTTATCTCATAACAACCCTGTGAGGTAAGTTAGGATGACACTGCACGAGTCAGACAGACAGCCTTTATTGGCATGTTAAAAGATATAAGCTACTATAAAAACTGTTATGTATGTGGACTCAAGGGAAGACTTTGGTGTTTCCACCTGGCTCATTGGAGCCATACGGACTGAGCTTGAGAACTTGGGAACAAAGGGCTGTAGGATTCAAACCTCCACAGCCCAGGACCAATCACAAGCCCCCACCGGTTTGAATGACCCAATAACATGCTTTCGCTGGAACCCTGGGATCTATATAAGTTCGGCCCTGGGCCCCAAAGCCAGTCTTGTACTGTGATCTTTTACTATGTGATTCCTATTAAAGAGCTTGTTCTCACTTACTCCAAGACTCTGCCATGCATAGAACCCATTATATTTTAAAAACAGTACAAAAAAATGGACAAGACACAGCACGAGTCTAGGGCTGCCAATCTCCAGTTGGGGGTAGGAGATTCCCCAGTTTGAAGGCCCTCTCCCTGCTTCAGGGAGGGGGAGAGAAATGTCTGCTGGGCACTTCATTATGCCCTATGGAGACCAATTTCCATAGGGCAGGGATGGACAATGGTAGCTCTCCAGATGTTTTTTGCCTACAACTCCCATCAGCCCCAGCCATTGGCCATGCTGGCTGGGGCTGATGGGAGTTGTAGGCAAAAAAAAAAATCTGGAGAGCTACCGTTGGCCATCCTGCCATAGGGTATAATGGCGAATTGGTCCACGGGTATCTGGGGCTCGGGGGGGGGCTGTTTTTTTTTTAGGTTGAAGGTGCCAAATTTTCAGCATAGCATTTGGTGCCTTTCCTCAAAACAGACTGGACAAAAAAAAAACCCAGATTGGACCAGGGGGTCCAATTCTATGAGCTCCAAAAGAAGGTGTCCCTATCCTTCATTATTTCCAATGGAGGGAAGGCATTTAAAAGGTGTTCAGTCCCTTTAAATGTGATTGCCAGAACTCCCTTTGGAGTTCAATTGTGCTTGCCACACCCTTGCTCCTGGCTCCACCCCCAAAGTCCCAGATATTTCTTGAGTTGGACCTGGGAACCCTATGCACGACTGGCCCAAGGTCACCCCACAAGTTCCCATGGCAGTATGGGGATTTGAAACGTGGGGTTCCTAGATCCTAGTTGGACACTCTAACCACTATATTACATCTGGCTTTCTCTTAAGAAACACAAACTGCAGAATGTATACTGGGCCTAGGATACACTATGTTCTGAGCTTCAGTGTATCCTTAGTGGAGGAGAAACTTGATTTGATCCACAGAGCCTACTGTCAAGCCCTGCTCTCTACATCCAGCATTTAGCTTTACAACAGGAACATTTGCACATTTGAGATTATAATATCCTGCCTTCCATGAGATCATAAGGCTGTTTTTAGAGCTCAAAAATACTGACTTTAAAAATCAACATTTTCATTTAGGAGGGGAAAATGTTTCTGTCCTTTCTGGATGCAGAGAAAATCTTATGAATGTAAATAGCTGCAGTAATTAGGTTCGTTGAATATGTAATACCAGGGAAAGTAGAGTTCATGAAATTTTCATATCAATGAGTAAACTATATTTGACATTTTTCAAATGTGAAATTATCGTGTTTGTATGCACAGAATGCAAATGCAAAAGTGAAATGTAAAATTGCCACACTCTCTATTTCATTCTTATGGCCTGATCCTAACCCTTGCCATGTATCCAAGTGAGGTCTTAGGATGAGAAACTACAGAAGCACAGTACAAAACTATGACATTATGTCCATATTGCAGGAACATTGGCATCTCTCCAATCAATAAATAATTATCAGGCTGACTCTCAAGAAAAGCTGAATTTAAACATATAACCTGCTTTATGCAGAGACCATCTGGCTCAGTATTGGCTAGCTGGCATTGGAAACCTTTCAGGATCTCAAGCAGGCAATAATCTTTCCCAATACCCATGAACCTTTTAACTGGAGATACATTGATACATTTTTTATCCCATCCTTCCTCAAATGAATTCAAGGCAGGCAGCATACACTGGTATCTCATCTTCCATTTTATTTTCACAACAACCCTGTGAAGTAGGTTAGGCTGGGAGTGTGTAACTGGCCCAAGGTCACCCAGCAAGCCTCCATGGATCCTAGTTTGACTCTTTAACCACTATGTGAAGCTTCTGTTTTTGCCTTGCTAATTTATTCTGTAGATAAGCAGATGTAGTTTTGCTTATATTGCTTTGTAGTGATGCTACAGTTTTGCTGGTTGCAATCCCATCCTTATATTGCACAAATCTTGCCAATTTTTCCATTCACTCTCACCCAATTCCCATCTTTATTATAGTCTCCTGTTTCGTGATTAGACTTTTGTCTATTCATGTCCCATGACTCCTGACATAGCCTTTTTAGTAGTCAAAGCATGGCTGTCTTAACGCATGGGCCTGATGGGCACTTGCCTGTGGGCCCCACGAGCATAGGGGCCCCATACTAATCTGTGTATGATGCAGTACTTATCAACCATTTACATTTTTATTCCTGTGAGTAGTTGTAGGGGCCCAGTACACTGCTTTGTCCAGGACCCATAATGCTGTTAAGATGGCCCTGAGTCAAAGGGGACTCCTCCTATTTTCACTAGGCAAGAAAATGGTTGGAGCCAACCCAGACATTTGCTCTGATAGGCACCAATATATAATTTGGAATTCAGCCCCATGGACACCATGAGGTTTTTGTCGATGAATACACTAAGGATAAGGATATTAGTGTAGGACCAGTGGTATAAGTAGTATAGACATTAAAGCGATGCCACATTTTGGAACATATGTCTGGCCTGTTGATGTATCCAGGGACACAGGTCTAATTTTTGCACCAAAAGAGGAGATATATTTTCTCTTGCCTGAATTCTCCATACTCTACTGTCTCAGAGACTTCCCTTACACATGTCCATATGAATGGGCCCAATTTCTGATTTGGTCCCAACTTATTTATTAAAATATCTAGCCCATTCCCCAAAAGAAGGAAGGGTAAAAGCAGGCACTTCACCTTAAGGCAGACGGGTCCAAGTGGGCAGCTGTGTTGGTCTGAAGCAGTAGAACAAAGTAGGAGTCAAGCGCACCTTTTTGTGTGTTTGGAGCACATGAAAGCTTACGTTCTGAATAAAACTTTGTTGGTCTTGACTCCTACTTTATTAAGGAAGATAGTACTGGGTTAAATGTAGATAGAAAAATCATTTGTGTTGGAAGCAGAGAAACTTTATGTAGTATCCCTGATCCTCCATGTTTCCCAATGAAGGGGGAAATGCTGTTCAACCAAATTACAAAGATGATATGACTCCTAGGGTCACAAGACAAAGAAATTCTAAGCACATCTTATATGACATTTTCATGTAGGTACATTTAACGTATTGTGAACAGATTAACTTCAAAAAGGTTAACTTGCTACAGCTCCAAGTCTAGGTAGGGTTGCCAAGTCTGTGTTGGAAAATACCTGGAGACTTTGGGGGTGGATCCAGGAGAGAGCAGGGTTTGGGAAGGGGAGGGCCTCAGCAGGGTACAATGCCATACAGTCCACCTTTCAAAGCAGCAGTTTTCTTCCAGAGGAGCTGATCTCTGCCAGCAGGAGATTAGTTGTAAAAGCGAGGGGTCTCCAGGTCCTACCAGGAGGCTGGTAGCCCTAAGTCCAGATAAGAGAGAAGAAGAGAGGCCTATATACAATGAAACAGAAAGAAAAGCAATGGCCAAAGAGGCTCAACATCTAACTGATGAGAGGCTGGGTTCAACTGCCAAGTGTATCTGAGTGAGAGAATCCTTTTAACCTTTCCTTCCCAGATCCTCTTGCACACAGCGTTACAATATCCAACAGACAGAACATATGGAAGATCACCTTCCTTCGGCTACTTTTCACCCCTAGGATCCTGTGGCTGAAGTTTTACTTCTGACTACATGATTGTACCCAGTTTGGGCCATGATGACCCATATGATCAGCAACCAAGGAATCTGCAATAAAGTGATGATGCTCCCCAGCCAGGACCAGCCCTAGGGCCTGCAGCGCCCCAGGAAGCCTTGCCGCCCGCTCCCCCCATCCTCACTCTCCCTGCCGCCCCCTCACAGTTCAGCTGTGGGGAGAAGTGGCGATAAAGGGGAAGACAGCAGTGATCAGGGGGGGGAAGGAGGCGGGGAGAAGCAGTGGCAACAGGGGGAAGAAGCAGTGATTGTGGCGGAGTGGGAGGGGAAGGAGGCGGGGAGAAGCGGTGGTAAGGCAAGGGGGGAAGACAGCAGCAATTCGGGGAGGGAGGGGAAGAAATTTTTTAAACAAAAGGTGGGGGCACCCAATTTGGCACCCCTCCAGGGCCGGCGCCCTAGGCAAGCGCCTAGTTTGCCTAGTGGAAGAGCCAGCCCTGCTCCTAGCACAGGTGTGAAAGAAGTTCTGAGATCTTAAGCTGCAAGTTTAAGCAGCCTAGAAATGTGCTGTTGAAAGCAATGAGACTTTCTTCCTCATAAATGTCTTTTGGGACAGTGTTCAAGGCCAGAGTGAGCTTTGCCAGCGCTCCATTCCAGTAACTGTGTTGAGTGCCAGGGTATATAAGAAGACAGCATATCTGAACCTGTGCACAATGCCTTCCATTCACTACTGAGTAACCAGGGACACCATCACACACCTGGGATTAAGACCAAGTGCTTCCAGGTCAAAGGGTGTGACTTCCAGCCAAGTTTAAGCCCTGGCGCTTCTCATGTGAGAAATCTCCACCAAATGAGCAACACCATTCAAACAGAAGCCTGTGAATGGTGCCGTTTTTGACAGCCCAGTCCCAAACAAATACTGTCTGACATCAAAAATTGTATTTCCAGGCATGGTTACATAAAATTCCATTTTGAATGCCCTTTAAAACATAAGTTTTCTGATTTAAATTTATTGGGATATCATATACCTTCAACTCCTAACCCACAATATTAGGCCAGTTTTACTGCCAACCTACTACTGTGATTTTGTTGTTGTTGTTCAGTCGCACATACTGTGATAGCCTGCCAAAATTCCTAAGACATTCATGCAGGGACTCATTTGCATATTAGGCCATGCCCCCTGACATCACCATTTTTTCACAGAGCTTTTGGGGTAGAAAAAGCCCAGCAGGAACTTATTGGCATAGTAGGCCACACTCCCAGATGGCAAGCCAGCTGGAACTGCGTTCCTGCTCAAAAAAAGCCCTGCCTAACCTACGCCAGGTGCCTTAAATAGGAAAGGGCTAGGGTCTGATGTTGATTTACAAGACTGGATAAACAAGGGGCTCTGTAATTTATAGGGGCTGGAGATCTCAAAGGGCTGGATCTTTGTCACTTTTGTCATAAACACAAACAATACTCCCTCCCCAAAGTCCTTCAAGGTTGCCTTCTTATGTAAACTGTGCAAAGCTGGCTGCCGGTGAATCCAACCCATGACTAATATCTTTGGGTAGCTGTCAAATCTGCTTTTTTCCCTCTAGGTCAGAAAGGGCCAAAATCATTTCCAGGTCTATTTTGCTCAAAAAAAAAAAAAGCCATTTCCCTTTAATCTGTCCTTTCCAAATGGTAAGTTTAATGAGAACTTCAGCATATCTCAGGCGAAAATGTGTTGTTGGGGAAAGGGAGGGGGTTCTTCCCTTCTCTTTTTCTTTCTCCCCCCCCCCTTTAAGCCTTGGTGTCTATGTATTCAATTCAAATGTATTTCAAATAAGCAACAAACCTGGACACTATTGAAACACTCCTGGAGTACTGCCGAAATAATAGGTGTGTTCGCCAAGGAAACCTGCTTTTTCTTTTCAAGTGACTGTATGCATTATTGCAGCTTCTCCTGATAATGGCTGATTTAATGCCACAGCCAAGATGCAATCTGTCTTTTATTTTTTTTCTTCTCCCCCCCCCCCCTCCTTCCTCTCCTCTCTTTTCCTTGGTGGATTGCTCTGCTTGGCTGCCAGTGCTCACCTCCTTCGCCTGGGGGTAGAGTGACTGCTACTGCTTGACCTCTGTAGCTTTAGGGGGGTTGGAGGGAGAGAAAGGAGAGGGAGTTTGCCAAGAGAGAGACAGAGAGGGAGAGAGAAAGATCCTGACTGCTGGTGGTGAAGTGAACAGTTTTGCCTTCCTCTGTAATTAGAGCCTCCCTGAACTCTTTACAGTTGACTTAAGTTACTTGGAGCCTCTCTGCTGTGGCCGCTTGATTGGAACCCCCCCCCTCCCCTGCCCCATTGATGAAATGCAGCATCTCTTTCCCTCAAAACAATAAAGGAGGGGAAAGAAGATTAGTAAAAGTTCACTTGATCACAATGTGAAGGCTGATCATTAAAGGGCAATGCAAGCCAGATGGGAGAAGGAACGCTGTGAGAGGCATCCAGGCCCCAGCTCCAACAGGCCGGGGGGAGCTTGAGAAAGGGAGGAGAGACAGGGAGGCGAAGTCTGGCTTTGGAGGGCACTGCCCTGGTCTTTCTTCAGTCCCAGCAGAAGGCAAGCAGGGCCTAAGTTCTGGAGGGGTTTTGATTCCAAGCTACTGTTGTGGGGAAGTGGAATTGAGAGAATCTTTACTTTTTGTGAGGATTTTTTCCTCTCTCCATGAAATGAAGAGAAACTGGTTAAGAAACTTAGATCTGGGGTCTGTGTATCCTGTGAGGTTAGCCACCTTTTGCTTTAGGCAGCAGCATTTCCAGCTGTTTTGGAGAGAAAAAAATATCCTGTCCTAATGCAATTTACCAAGTGATGTTCTTTGCCACCACACCATTAAATGTTTCAGCTCTTTATTTCATCGCATTAAGACTCTACGAAAAGGACAAGGTTTTTTTCCCCTCTCCGGCACAGATGGCAACCCAGCTTTCCCTTAGTTTTGCACAATATGGTATCGAAAGCAAACCAGAATGGAGTGTCAGCTATATTGTTTATCTAGACACATATTTAATTAAGGGAAAGGTCTTTTTTGGCCCACATTTCAGCCAAAATCTGCATTCAAACTGACTTAAAACAATTACAGTCCAAAACAACCTTTAATTTATAGCTATTTGTCATATTATAGAAATTCTGCAAAGCTATCTCATTAGAATGTGTTCCCCATACACTAATTTCCAACTGACAAAACATGAGGTAATTCAGAATTACTGCACTTTGGTTTAGCTAATTGTAACCAAATCTTACATATGATCATTCAGAAATATTTCAGGGTTTTACTTTCAGTGAGCATAGACTTTGGCAGCCCCAATCCAGGACCACTTCCTTAGAAGTAAATTCTGTTGTGATATTGCCTAGGACGGCAGAATAGAAAGAGCTTAAACCACCACTCGGTTAAATCCAGGAACTTGGTTGTCCTGAAATAAATTATTCCAAAATATGTGTTTTTGAGAAGACTCACTGGAAAAAAAACAATAATGAGATTGATTGACTCAACCAAGGAAGCTGCACCCCTCAGTTTGCAAGACTTGAGCAAGGCTGTTAATCAGGGGTGGAATTCTAGCAGGAGCTCCTTTGCATATTAGGCCACACACCCCGATGTAGCCAATACTCTGAGAGCTTACAAGGCTCTTTTTTGTAAGCTCTTGGAGGATTGGCTATATCAGTGGGGTTGGCCTAATATGCAAGGGAGCTCCTGCTAGAATTCCACCACTGCTGTTAATGATAGGGAGTTTGGGAGATCATAGGGTCAGCATAACTTGGAAGTAACTTGATGGCACTTAACACACACACACACCTTTACGTTCTAGATGTTGAATCTAATAGACTTGTGGATCTGGTTGTCTAAGAAAGAGGTTCAGAAAATCAATAGAACCGCCCCGATCTGAATAGCCCAGCAAACCCGATCCTGTCAGGTCTTGGAAGGTAAGCAGGATCAATTCTGCCAAATACTTGGATGGGAGACCTCCTTGGAATACCAGAGCCAGGGGCAGGCTCTCTGAATATCCTCCAGGCCCCCAGGAGGGGTCAGTCATCAGAGGTTGATATGACTTCCAGGTGTGCACACACAAATACTAAAATACAAAAAAAAAAGGCCAATAGAACTAGTGCTGAGGGCTATTTCACACATTGTGCTGAAGTAAACCAGTGAGCATGCTCAGCGGGGAAAACTGCAGATTCTCCGTCTAGTATGGTATATACATATCTGCAAATACATACTTGTTACGTTCACACCTTACACTTCAGGTATTCTCTAAGGCCTAGCTCCCACAAAAAGCAAATTGAATCTGGCCTATGCCACTTCAAATTGCAGGTGGCGGTGGAGCGTGCAATTCCCTGCACAGCAGAAATTAAATAGCTCCTCCTTCCGTCATTTTATCTTTGCAACAAATCCATGAGGTAAGTGTGAAGAAGAAATCTGTACCCGAGACTTTACCTCAATATTTCAGTCATCACGTCTGCACTCTATGCATGCTCTAGAAACTTTAATGTTGGTAAAAGACTGGCAAAAAGAAAGCTACAGGAGATGAGCAAGACAAAGGAAGGTTTGACTATCGAACACTTATACCCTGGAAATCTTGTTGATATCTAAGATGCTATGGGATGAAAAACTTGCCTTTCTACTGCGGACCACCTGGAACTTATCTACAAGATACTTCCTTCGTTGCATCACCCCTCCCGCCTTCTGATTGAGATAGAAAGACTCAGAGATCTCTATTTAAACTTGTATCTGATGAAGGAAACTTGACTCTTGAAAGCTGGCATCCCAAAAATCTTGTTGGTCTCTTAGCTGCTACTGGACTCCAATCTGGCTAGCCTATCTCAGTTGAACACCATTTCAGATAAGTAGGGTCAAGAGAGGATTGCATATATTCACTTTTTCTTTGTATCCTTGCTCAGCTTGATGCTTGTACCGACGGTGTGCAGTCTCTTTAACTGTTTATTAAACCATGTGTCGTAAAAACAGGAGCCTCGTGGCGCAGAGTGGTAAGCTGCAGTACTGCAGTCCAAGCTCTGCTCATGACCTGAGTTCAATCCCGATGGAAACTGGGTTCAGGTAGCCAGCTTGAGGTTGACTCAGCCTTCCATCCTTCCAAGGGTGGTAAAATGAGTACCCAGCTTGCTGGGGGTAAAGTGTAGGTGATGGAGAAGGTAATGGCAAATCAACCCATAACAAAAAGTCTGCCAAGAAAACATCATGATGTGACATCACCCCATGGGTTGGTAACAACTCAGTGCTTGCACAGGGATTACCTTTACCTTTTAGTCTCTTTAACAGTACATTAAACTTCCTTATATGTTGAATGCCTGATGCCCTGTCTCTCTCTGTAACCACACCATGCTTATTCAGTCCTGCTTTCCACAGAGCAAAAAAGGGAGAGACATTTAAACTCACCATCTCCGAAGTGCAATAGATCATTCCCAGGCTAGCTAGTAAAAGCAAAGTAGATGTGGCAATTAGGTGGAGCCTTGAAAAAGAAATGCCACTCCCATGGGCTAGATGTACAGATCCATCTAGCAGGGGATTTTCTTTTAGCTTTGTCAGGGGCAGCACTTACTACCCAAAGAGGTTACCCCCTGGAAGTGAGGGGAAGGGGCATCATCACTGAATGGATAGCTGCAGGACTTTTCTGAGCACACAAAACCCACATGAACAGAGTTTGCGAGACCCTTCCTTCACTGTAGGTTAAGTAAGTGACATTACATCCCTGTTATAACATGAGAAACCCTGATCTGTGTACCCCAGGCTAGCCCAGTTCTATCAGATTCAGAAGCTAAGCAGGGTTGGCCCTGATGGGGAGACCACCAAGGAATACTAGGGTTGCTACACAGAGGCAGGCAATGGCTCTCTTTGCCTCTTGCTTTCAGGCCTGTATCTGTCCCCCCCCCCTCTGGAGGATGCTAATTTAATTCATAAAACTAATTAAATTAGCTCCATTAATTAAATTAAGGGAGCTGGAAGCACCAGTGAGGCTTGGCGGGCAGGCAGGGCAGAAAAAAGGAAAAAGAAAAAGTGGGAAGGGAAAAAGAATGAGGGAAGCAGCTGCTAGTGGGCGGGAAGGAGAGAACCACTGCCGTCATCACCAGTCTCCTTCTCCATCCCCAGCATCGTGGCTCGGTACGAGGAACCCAGAGGAACCAGCTCTGAGCCATGTGGAGGGCGTGCAGTGTAGCAAACTCAACAACCCCAAGCAGCTGACCTAGCTGCTTAGCAGGCCCATGGGGTCGTAGGCCTCTGGTTGCACCTGGTACCCACACGTAGGACTGGCCCTCCCACTAGGAAAACTAGGCTGTTGCTTAGGGCGCTGAGGCAGGGGGTGGCAAATTGGGCTCTCGCCCCCCCCTCTGGTGCCCCAGGCAAATGCTTAGCTTGCCTCCCTCCCCCCTCTCCGCTGCTGGCCTTCTCTGGGTCACCATCCCCCCCCCCATAGCATCCCGCTTGCCCCCACCTCCCTGGCGCTCTGTTGGCCTGCCTGCCGCCACTAAAAATGGTGGTGCTCTGCTAACTCCCTCCCTGGGGCTCACGTGCTAAAAGTAAGCTGAGCTGGCGAGCAGTCTGCACCTGTGTGTTTTGTCTCTTAATGGGGGGGAGCTGTGTGGGGGTGCTTGGGGGATGTGCCAGGCAACAAGTCTGCCTGGGGCGCCCCAGGATGTTGGGCCGGCCCTGCCCACACAGGCCATTGGGTGGCACCACAATGGTGCAGGAGCTGCCTGTCTTCCTCAGTGGGCCAGTGGCAAGCTGCCTTGGCATAAACAAGCTAAGCTCACCTGCCTGCACTTCCCATCCCTTCCTCCTCCTCCTGCCGCTGCTGCCACTGCCTCCTGTTTGGTGTAGTGGTTATGTGCATGGACTCTTATCTGGGAGAACCAGGTTCGATTCCCTACTCCACTTGCAGCTGCTGGAATGGCCTTGCATCAGCCATAGTTCTCGCAAGAGTTGTCCTTGAAAGGGCAGCTTCTGTGAGAACTCTCTCAGCCGCACCCACCTCACGGGGTGTCTGTTGTGGGGGAGGAAGGTAAAAGAGATTGTAAACCACTCAGACTCTGATTTCAGAGAGAAGGGCGGGGTATAAATCTACAATCTTCTTCCTGTTAAGGGCTTGCTAGTGCAGCTGGAGGAGTCATTCAAGCCAGTGGGCAGTGGGGGTGAGAAGAGGGGGGTGGGGGACCAGGAGAGGGGTGCGTGGCAGATCTGAGAGGAGGCGCCACCCCCACCATCCAGCCTAGTTACAGCCCTGGTTGCTTGCCTGGATAACCCTATGGGGTCACCATAAGTCATCTGCAACATGAGGGGCCCCCTTTACATACTTACTCACACGCACATGCAATACCTGTGATCTGAGATGGTACAGACCAGCATCTGTTGTTTGCCTCAGTGGTGGGAATTAGGTCTGAATCTCACTGAGAGGAGTCCTAATAATTAAAGGATACTGCAAGGCAGATGAAACAGACATCTCTGGAGAGGCAGCGAAAAACTAAAAGTCATGTGTGAATTGGCCCTTAGACCCAGGAGGCCTGTGGCCACAGAGCTCTTCATAGAGCTGCAAGTCTCCCGTTGGAGAAGCTTCTCCTTAAAATGATGTTTGTGCAAAAGCAACACAGGGTGGATCCTGGGTTTGAAGAGAGATTAATCTGGGTTAATTGAATGCAGGCCCCAGAGTCCTTCAGGAGTTAATATTTCCCTTCATGAATGGGCTGGGTAAGATTTCCAGCTGATGGAACGGCTGCTAATCTGGAATGTGCCTTTGTTTTCTCCCCATCAGTTTCTACTTTGGAGAGTTGAAAGCATTCTGAGCTGCGTGTGTTTGTTTGTTTGCTTTGTAACTTCCCCCCCACCATCCCTCTTCTTCAGAGCATCGTAGGAAACTTGGCAACCAGTCCAATCTCTCCCTCCTTCCTCTTTCTAAGAGTAAAGTCAGAAGACAGAAGAAGATCCCTGCAGGATCAGACCAGTGAGACATCTAGTCCATCATCCTGTTTCCTGCAATAGCCAGCCAGGTGGTCCACAAAGCTCAAGGCCTCTTGGTTTTGTCCTCCCTCCACCCCAGGAATTGGTATTCAGAGATAACCTGTCTCTAAACATTTAGCTAAGAGTCTCTGATGAATCAATCCTTCATAAATATATCGAGGGGTGGAATTCTAGCAGGAGCTCCTTTGCATATTAGGCCACACACCCCTGATGTAGCCAATCCTCCAGGAGCTTACAAAAAAGAGCCTTGTAAGCTCTTGGAGGATTGGCTACATCAGGGGTGTGTGGCCTAATATGCAAAGGAGCTCCTGCTAGAATCCCACCCCTGAATATATCTAACCCCTTTATAAAGGTGAGCTAGTGGCCATCCATGTATCATGTGGCAGTGGGTTTCACACTTTAATTAGGCATCCTATTTAAAAAAAACCCTACTTTCTCTTTCCAACCCCATTGACTCCTACTGAAGGAAGAAGGCCCCCAATAATTCTTGTGGTTCCTTTCTCTTTAGGACTGCAATCCTAGATCAGTGTGATAGAGAGGGTGGCGTTGGAACTCCTGGGTTCAAATCCCACTTGTGCCATGAAGTTTGTTGAATGACTCTGGACCAGTCATCTGCTCATTCTAACCAACTCGGCAAGGTTGTTCTGGGGAAATTGTTCTGGACTACTGCAACTCGCTCTCCTCAGGGCTACCCTTGACCCTGTTCCGGAAACTTCAGCTGGTTTAAAATGTGGTGGCATGCCTGCTGACCGGGTCATCTTTGCAGACACACATGAAGCCAGTGCTTCACCAGCTGCATTGGCTGCCAGATGAGTACCAGATCAGGTTCAAAGTTATGGTATTAACCTTGAAAGCCCTATGCAGTCTGGGACTGTCATATCTGCAGGACTGACTCTCCCTCTATGCAAGGCCGGCCCTAGACTGTCTGGGACCCCCCCTAGGTGAGGCTAATTTCTAGTGCCCCCTCTTGCACTGATAACATCACCAAGTCACATGGGGGACACCCATTTGGCACCCTCAGAAGGCTGGCGCCCTAGGTAATCACCTAGTTTGCCTAGTGAAAGGGCCGGCTCTGCCTCTATGTCTCCATCGAGCTTTGAGCTCCTCTGAACAGCATCACCTGGTAGTCCCCAGTTCCAAAGACATCTTCCTAGACTTGGCCTGGATCTTTTCAGCCCTGGCTCTAGCCTAGTGGAACTCTCTACCAAGTGAGATTGGGGCCCTGCGGGACTTACTACACGTGTCACAAAACAGAGTTGTTCTGCCAGGCCTTTGGTTGAGGTGGCAGGTGTTCAGCTACATCAGTCTGCCCTGCTCCACTCTCCCTCCTCATTCCACCTCACTAGTGTGTCACAGTCTGTCCTCAAATACCTGTTCCAATTGGTATACCCACAGCGACCTCTGGGAACTTTATTTGCCATCTTGTGTTGAATTATGGGGTTTTAACTGGATTACAGTGTAACTGCTTTTAATTGTTTTATCTGATCACATTTGTTGTGAACTGCCCTGAGCCCAGTGGGTGTAGGGTTGCCAGGTCTGTGCTGGAAAATACCTGGAGATTTTGGGGGTGGATCTGGGAGAGGGTGGGATTTGAGGGAGGGGAGGGGATTCAGCATGGTACAATGCCATAGAGTCCACCTTTCAAAGCAGCCATTCTCTCCAGGGGAGCTGATATCTGCCAGCTGGAGATCAGTTGTAAATGCCGGAGATCTCCAGGCCTCACCTGGAGGCTGGCAACCCTAAATAAATATGACAGGGAGAATATAATGGAGGAAATGAGGCTGTCACAAGTGGCTTTTGGGAAGAAGGGTGGGGTATATACACGACTACACATATTCTATGCACACTTGCAGTTTCGTGGGCCTTCTTCTAAGTATGCATAGGACGGCACTACAAGAATGCAATTCAATGTCCAAGGACATGGGGGGTGGAGTCCACTGAACCCTTTAATTTGCTCATTTGCCGCCCCCAACCCAGCTACCTCTGCAGGTAAATAAAAGCTGAAGCTTCGTAAAGTGCTTTTCAACAGTGACATACAAACAAAATCCAACAGTGCAGATTTTGTGGAGGGAGAGAGGAAAGCAAACCAGGGAGCAAACCAGCGTCTCTCTGTCCTTTTTGAATCTGCACAGGAGCAACCCAAATTGGGGGCGAGGCAGGGGCTGTCAGGTAAGCGCCCTCCGCTCTGCCTCCAGCTGCGCCTATCCAAGGCACCGGGTCTTGAGAAGAAGAAGAAGACCCTGACTGCAAAGTGGGCCTCGACTTCCGAATACACAGGCAGAGGCCAAGCCGCTTCGTTTGTTTGCTTGACTCTTCTGGAAAACAAACGGAGCTGCTTTCCCTGGGCTGCTGGGAAATCTTTCAGCCAGGCTCTTCCTTGTAAAAAGACAGCAGGGGGTGGGTGAAGATACCCAGAGCTCAGCGTCCTTGCAAGAAGACAAACGGGAGTCTGGGGCTTTTCCTCTTCCTAACTAAACGGCCCTCTTCCGGTTGTGCGTCCGTCCCTCCCTCCCTCCCCAAAGGCTTTCCGGAGCGCCACCAGGGGTGCCAGAGGAGTTCTGGGGCAGAGTAAATCAGGCACATCGTTTCAGGGACACTGATCAGTGTAATGGCTGGTAAGAGACTCCTAATTGCTGCGAGGACCCGCCCCTTGCCGCGGGAGGAGGCTGGGAGGTGGAATTCACCTCCAGGCCGCAGACAAGGAAGCCGGACGGCAAGGGAAAGACGAGAGGAAGTTCTGCTGCCGGCGTCCCTACCCGGCCCATTCGGCCTGCAGGAAGAGTCCCAGCTAAGGCTGGCGGCAGAAGCAAAGCCGATCTTGTGGGCCTCGGTCTTGATTCTGGTTCGCAACCAGCTTCAGCCTCCAGGCTGGGTTGGGAGAAAAGGGGCCTGCGGGGACGCTTCGGGTCAGTTCCCCCGCCGAGCCAGAAGCGCTCCGGATGGCGCCCTTGGGAATGAACGCGCCTTGCCTTGCCTTGCCTGGGGGAGAACTATTTCGGAGGGGCTCACAGCTGCCCGGAAATCCATTGGCGGAAGGGGACCAGAGGCTGTTTTGTAAAGGGGTCGGGACTGGACTGGTTGGCTGAGTCAGGAATGCCTCTCCCTCCCGCCTTCCGAGGGCAGGCCTTCCCCTCCAGCGCCTGGCGGGGCTTGGATTCCCCTTCAGCAGTCTGACTTTGCACTGGGTCGGCGGAGGGGCTGGGCCAGCTGGCGGGCCTCTCGGTGGCCTTTTGGCCTCTGCCCTGCATGGCTGGGCTCCTGGCCGGAGCACGTGGCGCTCGGAGGCTCTACGGAAATTCAGTGGCGGGAGCCCTTCCACATCGGGGCTTCGCTCTGAAAAGAACGATCCTAGGCAGGTCAACTGGGGAGTAGGCCCCTCTGTATTCAGTCAATATGCTGCAAAGGGGAGGTCAGGAAAACACATCCCAGGAGGCTCAGGTCAGGCCCCCGCCCGAGGAGTTTCTGTCCTGGCTGAGAGGGCCCTGCGTCACCCACCCGGACCCAGGACGCTGTGCCGGATTAAACCTTGTGGAGGCCCCCCAGGCAGTCAAAATCTTGGGAGCCCCTTTCAGATTATCTCAGAGTCTGAGCACCTGCCCCGCTGCCCATGGCCCCAGCTGCAGCCACCTTCTTAAAAGAGCTTTTTACTAAATTGTGGGGGAGAGGCAGAGTGAAAACTTGGTAACAATGCCAGCAGCAGCCACGCCAGGCAAATCGGGCAAGGAGCAGCTCAGTTGCTGGCTGCGTGTGCAGACTGGGAGGGCTCCAAGCAGGAGGAAAACGGAGGAAATGCCAGCCCGGGGCCCCTAAAGTGCCTGCTCGGCCTAATTGTTAATCCAGCCCTGCCAGGACGGCAGCCAGCGTTTGTCCCCGTTGCCCCCGCAAACCTGCACGCTGCCCGAGCTGCTCCAAGACGTCCGCAAGGATCTGGGCCCTCCCGCCGTCTGGATCTGGCTCCTCGGCTTGTGGATCGCACCGCCGGGCTCAGCGGGAAGATTCACGCCCTCCGCTCGAGGGGAAGCCAGCTGGCATCCCGCTTAATGGAGGGGGGGGAGGCCCTGGCCCGGCCGAGGGTCCGCAGAGCAGCCTCGACGCCGCCGTCGCCCCCCCCCCCCCGGGCGCTGGAAAGCCGCCTTTTCAGGAGGCGACCCCGGCGACGTCTTTCTCCCAGGGCAGTAAACAAGCCTAAAGACGTTTTGTTGAATAATCCCCAATAATTGTAGTAATTAAAATCATCATCCAGTCACCTTCCTTTGACACAACAGAGTCTTCCCTTTTAATTGTTCACGTGCCTTCTGCCGGAGAGGAGAGGAGCGGGGAGGGAGGAGGTGCCCGCGGGGGGTGGGGGGACAGACCTCTGCCCCGGGAGGGGGGGTCGGATCCAGATCCCCGCCAGCCGGCCCGAAAGGGAGGAGGGGGTGGTGGGGTGGGCGCCTGCTGCCGGGAGGGAGAGGCGCCCGTGGAGAGAGAGCCTCGATCCCGCAGGTTTCCCCCAGCCGAGGAGAGGCGCAGCTCGGCCTCTCGCCGCTGCAGCCCCGAACCCGGGAGAGATGAAAGCCCCGTCCATCAAATGCTTCGGCTTGAGGGGCTTTCTTTGCAGGGGGTGGAAGGAAGGGCGTCGTAGGAACAAATCTGAAATGAAAGCTGAGACAGGCGCGGCTCAAGAGTCCTGTAATTTCCCCCTTTCATTCCCGCGATCTGTTTGATCCCCAGCTGCTTCCTCCTTTCTTTCTTTCCTTCTCTCTCTCTCCCCCCCCCTTTTTGTTTATTGCCTAGAAGACCAGATTTCTCCCCCCCCCCCCTCCAAAGCGACGCGTTGCCGTCGGCCTCCGAAAGGCAAACTGTTTGCAGCGCGAAGAAAGGGATTCGCTTCGGGGGTGAGGGGAAACCTCAGGGATTCTCTATCCCCCCTGCCCCATACGACAGTATCTCGCTGCTCACCCCCATCTTTAAATCTAACTCTTTGAGAGACAAGAGAGGAGAAGCCTTTTTAAAACCAAAGTTCTTAATTCGTCTCTTTTCTGCGCTTCTCTGTTAAACCAGTGGCAGTTTCTGTATCATGTAAATGGAAAGCGTAATTGAGACCAGGGTTCAGAAGGGAGAGCCCTCGCTTTCTTTTTTTAAAAAAGGGGGGGGAATGCAATCATCTTTACAAACGATTGGGGGGGGGCTGCTTTCAGTCCACTCCCACCCTTCTCCGAGCCCCCGACGCTGTTTGGCACACAGCACGTGTTTTGCGCCTTCGAGAAATGGGTAAGGCGCGCAGACGACGCCGGTTCCCAACCCCGCTGCTTCGGATTCCCGGGGCACTGCTCTTCAGTAATTTGGACCAAGCGAAACCCGGTTTGAGCGAAACAAGCGTTTCATTTGGAGCTCTTGAACGTGAACCCGCGAGCCCCCCAATCATCTCTAATGAACCGATTGTTTCCCAGTTCTACCTCCCGAAGACTGCAACTTTGGGGGTTGATCAAAAGAGCCATGGAAAAGGCGTGGGGGGGAGGGAAGAGAGAGAATCGAGGAAACCAAATTTTCTGAAAAGAAGGAGGGCTGTTGCCTTTAATTAGACCATTTTTCTTTATTAGTATTCATATTGAGATTTAAGGGTGGGAGGAGGGGGGAAGAGACGCATGTTGATTTAGCCACGGCGTTATTTACGATGTAAATATATTCCGAGACAAAAAAAAACGTCACGGATCAATTGTGAAAGACCCGGATACATAATTTTCAAAAAATCAGTTTCAGTTTATATGAGGTTCTCACCCCACTTTCGCTTCTTAGTCAGATTTGTTTATGCAGAATCGACATTTAATAGTGCTAATTGCACTCCAGTTAAATTGCCCTGATTGCAGAAAGGGAAGCAATTTTCGTGCTCTCTGTCTGGGTTTGGAAGAAATTGTTTTATATTCACCTCTTTATAAAGAAGTAGAGATAAGGCACCAAGCCTTTGCACAAATTGCACTTATGGTCTGACTGGCAGCATTCAGGCGCTATAATAGAGCATTATTTGGCCGTTTTGAATAATGTAAAGCGTTTGCTGAAAGCCATTCTCCTGAAAATTGCTTTAACTTTTAAAAGGGTGATGATTCACTCCAAACCAGGCCCTTTGTTACGTTGTCATTATCACCCCCAAATGTTTTAACAGTCAGCTCAACACTTCAGCATAACACGCTGATCTTTGTTTAAAAACTCGGATTTTTTTTCCCCCTCCCTTTTTGGAGTATGAAGAAATCTGACAGAAAATGCTTGACCCTCTAAAGATTCGGGAGTAGAGATTTTTCTCTATCTCATCCCCCCTCGAGTACTGGATTGCTTACTCCCTTTGTCAGACACACACGCGGAATTCGTCAATTTCACTTATTTACTAAAAAAAAAAATCACCCAAAATAAAATATGGCTGGAGACGCGCGCAATACACAACGCCCATGTGTTCCAAAAACAAGGCGGAAAGAAAATGCAATTAGGTTTGCTGGTGGGGGGGGGGGGGGAGCCGCGTGTGTTTGCTGTATTAAGAGCGGATTGGGTGGGCAAATCCGAGATGGGTGCCCTCAGACGCGAGATTTAAGATGAATGGTTTAAAAACCTAGGCGCGCGGGGTGGGGGGGGGAGAGAGCAAGCCCACCCACTTACCTACCCCCCCCTCCGCTGGCAATGGGTGTAGGGGGATTATTTCACCGCGAGCCTTCCTTAAAGAGAGGGTGGGAAGGACTCTCCCTCTCTCCTCCTCGAGCTGCCCCCTGGTTGGCCAGAAACGCCCCAGCGCCACTTAACCATCACCTCTATTAGCGAAGGCGTCGGCGGGCTTTTCTATAAATAAACAGGAGAGCGCGTCTGTCTCCCGCCCCGGGCTAAGAGGGATGGAAAGAAAAAGACTTTTCACCTGTTGGCTGGGCGAAAGCCTCCTGGCCCGAGGTCCCTGTGGGACTTCCTGCCTCAGCTGGACTGCAGCAGCTCAGGGTTACTTCTCAATAAGTCCCCAGCCACAGTGACCTCGTTTCTGTTTCCCTGGGCGCATTTTGCCTTCCTCTTACTCCGCCATCCCTTCTCTTCCCCAGCCCCAGATCTCAGTGTAGGTCAAGGTGCAAAGACTGGGCAGGGGGGGGGGGGGTGCAGAGAAGCAGGAGAGCCCTCCGACTTCTGCAGTTCTTGCGTTTGGAGCACTGCAGCCACCCGGAACAAAATAGAGGCAGGCTAATGCTTTCTAAGGAAGGGTCTTTCCAGCTGTTGTCCTAGCTGGTTTGGATTCGAGTGACTTGGGCTCTAAGTCCTGCGTTTTTAGAGGTGCCCCCAAATCTTATTTTATTACACAAAGGTTTGGGGAGTTGTTGTTAAAGGATGACATAAGAAAAGCAGGCGGGCAGGTTGGGTGGGGGGGATCGTGATTCCCCCTCCCCTCCTTGCCTTTCAACCACGTGTATTTTGCATCTGCGAACTAGTGAGACTGGGAGGTCGCAGATGTGGCAGAAAAGAAGATTTTAGCAGGAGAAAGAGCCCAAGTTTTCTCTCCGCCTTGCCATCTTCCCATTCCTCACAACCGCTGTGAGGGAGTAACAGGAGGGACCGACAGGAGGGAGTAACCCCGGCAGTACAGAGCGCATCGCAAGGTTTTGGGGTTGTTTGTTTGTTCAAAGTTGATCTTTCGCCCGGACAGAGATCGGGTGAGTTTGATACAATTCCTTTAAGCGAATCGGCTCCTTTGCCGTCATGGCCAGGAGCTGCGTAAAGTTAACATTCTGGACTCATGCAGTTCTAGAATAAGTAGTTGGAACTCCTCGGTCGTTGGTATGCTCGTGTGTGTGTGCGGGGGGGGGGGGGAGAGATAAGCCCCACAGGTGCGTCTTCCTCCCAAGGGATCCACGGGGACTTAAGAAAAAAAAAACCCGTTTCGGGCAGATATGCAAACTTGGGGAGGGGCGAGACTTTATTGTGCACACCTTTGCGATCTAGGTGTTCTTTCCAGGTTCAAAAATACAATGCGACCCAGAGTACCAGAATTAGTTCTTTTCCTTTTTTGAACAATTATATAATCTCATTGAAATGTCTCTTTAGTTTAAATCTTCCTTCCAAACGAAACAAATAAATGTATGGTTGCGGCGAAGACGCCAATGTCATTGCTGAGAACTAAGGTAGGCTATGCACTGACGACGGTTCTTCAAATGCTTTTCTTACAATTTGCATCATGCAATATAGTACTGCCACCCCCCACCCCCCCCACTTTAGAGACCGGGGAGACAGTGAAGGCCTGTGGGGTAAAAGCCTCCCTCTGTGGCAATTGCATATTTACTGCGACCGCTATTTCTGCTGAATGAACTGGTGGATTAATGAGATCCTGTGAAGTTCAGAGTATAAAAGGAGAATTGAACGCAGGGTGGGGGAACGGAGAGAGAATAAAATTTGCAGCAAAAAAAAATCCAGGTTGCGTTCTTCCATGCCTTCTCTCCCCACCCCCCCTTACTTGCCGAAACGGTTTAAAAGAGGGACTGCTATCCTTATATTTCTTCGGTGCATAACCTTAAAAATATTTAAACCCAGGCTTTATGTATTTTTTTAAAGTTAATTGCAATATAATGCTTTTAAAAGACCAAAGCACACTGGCGAGATATATACATTTTTTCTCCTTATGCCTTTGAGTGGCACGCGCCCAGAGCCCTGGGTTCTTGCACCTCCAAGTTTCTGATTGGCTGTAGGGCAGCTCCTGCTTGTTCTTTCTGCGCCCTCATTGGGCGAGAGTCTCAGCCAGCGGTACTTCAAAGCAGGCGCTCCCCACGCTTAGGCTGAGTTTAGCTGTCCAGAGCCAGGAGTGTACTTAGTGGTAGTGGCGTACAGCGGGGAGCTGGGAGGACGTCGCGCAAACTCGCTCCTCTGCGCGCAAGGTAGAGCCCCCCTTCCGATCCCATCGCCCATCCGTGGGTCTTGGCTATGGCTACGTCTATTCTCGGGGTAAGTCCAAAGATCCGTCTCCATCCCCCGAGCACGGTTGTTGTTTTAAGTTTTGTTTACGCATGTTATTTTTCTTCTTCTGAGGCGCCAGGACTAAAACTGTTGCTGTAGCACGAAGCGGGCGCTGTCCACCTGGCAAAGAGGGATGGGTGGTCTGAAGGCGGCTTTTCAAATCCGCTTTCCTTGGAAGATGGGAGCAGGATCTTTTTGCTGGCCGCTTTGATTTGTCCTGACTCGATTGGCGTACCTCCTCCCTAACTCACCACCCCCCCGGGCTTCTTTTCTTAAATTTGCTGCGTTTGAATGGCTTCCTACCTCAGATTTACCGGCAACGTCTGCCAGGAAACCCAGTTGGCTATATTTAAGTTTCCCTGCCGTTTCTTTTTTGGGCTAGATAATGGCTTTAGAGAGCGCGCGTAGTTTTTCTCTCGCTCCTTAGCTCGGTATCTTTGCTTCCAAAGACCGGCGTGTGTTCAATCGCCACATCACATCAAAAAAAGAATTGCAGTCCTGCCTTGCAAATCTTATATGGAGGATCAGGCGTACTTTTAAAAAATAAAACGGGTGCCTTTATTGCAACTTAGCGCAGGGTGTCGCGGAGGTGGGCATAACATTCGGTGCGCCAGGGTTTTTTTCTTCTCAAGTGCCTGGGAAGTGGTAGGGCGCTAATCCTAAATTAAGTCGAAGCTAAACAGGATGGACCCGAACGGGAGTTTCTTCTTTCCCCCCCAAATAAAACCAAAGGCATTCCGGGGCGCCCAACTTGTCGCACGGGGAAGCGTCTGGCAGGGGTGCGCGTGTGGCCTCTTGGGTGCGGGAAAGGAACGCGGATGGCACGTCCGATCGTGTGCGTGTGTGATCGGGGGTGAAGTTGACAAGCTCCATCTTGTGTCTCCCTCCCCCCCCTCCCCCTCCCCAGGAAGAGCCACGCTTTGGAACCACACCCTTGGCCATGCTGGCCGCCACCTGCAATAAGATCGGCAACACCAGCCCGCTGACCACCTTGCCGGAGTCCAGCGCCTTCGCCAAGGGCAGCTTCCACCCGTGGAAGCGCTCCACCTCCAGCTGCAACCTGGGCTCCAGCCTGTCGGGCTTCACGGTGGCCACGAGCCGCGGCTCCAGCGGCTTGGCCAGCGGCAGCGGCACGGCCAACAGCGCCTTCTGCCTGGCCTCCACCTCGCCCACCTCGTCGGCCTTCAGCAGCGACTACAGCGGCCTCTTTTCCAACTCGGCGGCGGCGGCGGCGGCAGCGGGGGTGTCGCCGCAGGAGGCGAGCGGGCAGTCGGCCTTCATCTCCAAGGTGCACAGCTCGGCGGCCGAGAGCCTGTACCCGCGCGTGGGCATGGCGCACCCCTACGAGTCGTGGTACAAGTCGGGCTTCCACTCCACGCTGGCGGCGGGCGAGGTGGCCAACGGCGCGGCCTCGTCGTGGTGGGACGTGCACACCAACCCGGGCTCGTGGCTGGAGGTGCAGAACCCGGCGGGCGGCTTGCAGGGCTCGCTGCACTCGGGCGCCCCCCAGGCCTCCCTCCACTCGCAGCTGGGCACCTACAACCCGGCCGACTTCAGCTCGCTCACGCACTCGGCCTTCAGCTCCACGGGCCTGGGCTCCACGGCCGCCTCGCACCTGCTCTCCACCAGCCAGCACCTGCTCAGCCAGGAGGGCTTCAAGCCGGTGCTGCCCTCCTACACGGACTCCAGCGCCGCCGTGGCCGCCGCCAGCGCCATGATCTCCGGGGCAGCCGCCGCCGCCGCCGCCGGGGGCAGCTCGGCGCGCTCGGCCCGCCGCTACTCCGGCCGGGCCACCTGCGACTGCCCCAACTGCCAGGAGGCCGAGCGGCTGGGGCCGGCGGGGGCCAGCCTGAGGCGCAAAGGCCTGCACAGCTGCCACATCCCCGGCTGCGGCAAGGTGTACGGCAAGACGTCGCACCTCAAGGCGCACCTGCGCTGGCACACGGGCGAGCGGCCCTTCGTGTGCAACTGGCTCTTCTGCGGCAAGCGCTTCACCCGCTCCGACGAGCTCCAGCGGCACCTGCGGACTCACACCGGCGAGAAGCGCTTCGCCTGCCCGGTCTGCAACAAGCGCTTCATGCGCAGCGACCACCTGAGCAAACACATTAAGACGCACAACGGGGGAGGCGGGGGCAAAAAGGGCAGCGACAGCGACACGGACGCCAGCAACTTGGAGACGCCCCGCTCCGAGTCGCCCGACCTCATCCTGCACGAGGCGCGAGGCAAGGACTCCACAGCCGGCCCCAATGACTCGTAGGGCCTGGCGGCGGCGGGAGAGGTTTTGGCGGGAACGGGGGCGCGCCAAAAAAAAAATGAGCGCAAAAGCAGCCTGGGGGAGATGAGGCGCCTCGGCCGGAGAGAGCGGACGTGCGCTTTGGGGCAAGGGGGACTGAATGGCGACCGCCCCCCTCCACTCCAGCACCGCCACTTTGGGCTCCCATTCTCCAGCAGCTCTTGGGGGGGGGGGGAGAGAACTGGGGAGTGGGGGAGGGAAGCGAAGCGTCGCTCCAAAGGCGCGCTTTTAAGACATTTCAGACTGTTGTTTGGAGAGAGTGACTTGAACCCGGCTGGAAAGGGCACAGACGCAGACAAAACAAGCCAACCTCTCGAAACAATCACAGACAGACGACCTTTATCTTCCTGGCGAAGAGCAATAGAGGCGGCTGGAGAACAACCCCACCCACCCCCCAGTCCCACCCTCAACCTCCTGCCCCCCCCCCCCCAAAGCAGACTCGGCAGAGCAGAGCCCCCCCCCCACTTCCCTCTCACGGGACCGCGACGCAGCCCCCCTTGGGGAGTGGATTATTCTCATATAGCTATTCGCATAGAAAGCAAACAAACAAGCAAAAAGAACTGCTGCAGACTAGAGCAAGTCCTGTTTGACGGAAATCGATGACGGCGCTTTTATATTTAATACCCGGGGGAAAGGAGAAATCGTCCTTTACACACACACACACGCACATACACACACACACACGCACACATGCAAAAAAAGGCTCAAGGTGAGAAATTAAACAGGAAAAAGGTCTGAGACAGTTTCTCTTTTCATTCATAAAGCATATGTATAAATAGGGTTCTTAAAACACACACTCGAAGGGACTGTGATCTCTTTTTCCTTCCCCCTCCTCCCTTGTAAATGTCAATTCTGATCGGGTTTTTGGGGGTGAATTCCTGAAATTCAGGGGAATTTTTTTTAAATATTATTATTAATTATTATTATTATTTCTGATGCACTTTGTGGAGGTCGGTATATATGTAAAAGATATTTAAAATGTTGAGTTTAACATTTCACTCACACCAGTAAGTTAAGGTTGTTTAAAAAAAAATTAAATGCGTTTTATCTGTATTGGAAAAGAAAATCTTGACATAATATTTTCAGGTTTTTTTTGGTATTATTAAAGGACTCTGAACGACGCACGGATTGTTTGCTTCCCCCCCCCAGTCAGTTCCACACTTCGACGAACTTTTTTTTAAAAAATGGAATCCGCAAACAGCTCTTTTCACCTAGTAGTAATGAGTTGCATCAGATGGAAAGGTTACATGAATGGAGGCCGAATTAAAAAGCCCTGGCAGACACGCTGACGATCTGCGCCCCCCCCCCCCCATAAACACCGGGAAATCCAGATAAACGAGTGTGTGTGTGTGTGTGTGCGGTGTCTTAAAGTGTTCTTAAAGGGGGCTTTAAGAACACCATTTCAGGATTGCAATCCATAGCTCTATTGAAATCAACGACAAAATAAATCCCCATTGGATTGAAAGGATTGGCTCTTGAAACAGCCTTAATCTGAAAGCCGATTTACTCAAACGGCTGTCTCTTAAAATCGAATTTCCCTCCCCGCTAGAAGAGGAGAGGGACTAAAAGTCCACCCCCAGCAGATTTTTATAAACTACGGTCAAGATAAAACTGCCTCCAAGCAAATATTTATTGAAAAAAACCCAAGTCTTGTGGAGGCGCTAGGAAGGTCCCCTCCGGTTGAGGAAGGCAGTCCCGACGGAATAAATTGCTAGAGTCAATACTCCGGAAAAGGCATTTCATGCCTAAATGAAAATCTTGTTAAATGTTATTAATTTTGACTTGGAGCACATAGCAGCCCCCTGTGCCTTGTATTCCCTTATTAGGGATTCATGTCTTATCAAATATCTAATTAATCTCCTAGACATCATTTGTTCTGGCCAACTTTATCTCAGCTGGTCCGCAGGGAAAACCCTTAGAATATTCCGGGCGACAAAAGCTTTCCCTTGAAGATCCTTTTAATTGTCTAAATTAACTGCACTGAATTTGCATGTCAAACGGTAAAAGGGCAACCTGAGATAAAATGTAAACGTTTTAAAAAGCCTTCCAAACCGAAGCACTTGATTTGATAACTGGGCTTTAAAAAAAACACACACGCACAAAACGATGGAAAGACAACTGCTACCCTTTCCTTTTTTCAAAAGACAGTTGATCTATGCAAATAGAGAATCGCTTCTGGTCTCTCCCCCCCCCCCCCCCCCGCAGTCAAATAGTCCTTGCAAGTTATTTGAATATCAGTGGCTGGGCTATTGAAAAGGTTCGAGGATACTCTCCGGTTTCTTTGTGATTACTCAGTCCAGCGTCTTATTCTGAAGGAGGGAGGGGGGGAAAAACCTCAGGAATAATTAAAGGATAGGATAAGGCCTGGGAACACATTTGGGACAGGAATCTCATTTAGGCGAGCTCTTTCAAAATAAGGCACAGTTAAATTGACCAGAAGGCAATTATTGAAATGAAAATTATTTTCACTCCCTTTGTCTTCTGGCCACCAACTTAACAGTCACAGTATCTCTCTCTCTCTCTCTTTTAAAAAAGGGGAAATCGTTCCAATGAGATAATTGCGCTACTTTTAAAGGGAGGGGGGAGACTCGGGGAAGGAAAGAGAAAGGGAGGGAGGGGGGGAAAGTTAATTCAGATAGCTGGCTGTGGAATGAAAGACTAAAATATATTTCAAGTCCTTTTTTTTTCTTCCAAAAGCAAAATTGGGCATGTAAATTTTCCGAGGGGGGGATTATCCGGGAAAAGGGGGTGTTGTGGGCAGCCGCAAACTAGACCCCGAAGAAGCTTCTGAATAAAAAACATCTGTTGTGTCTAGCGAGACTCGTATTTAGGCTTTGCTGGGTAATTGCGCTTAAAACGCAGGCAACAGAAATTGGCGGGGCTCGATTATTTCTCCTCTCCCCCCCCCCCCAACCCGCACCCCCCAGAAAAGGAATATAATGTAATATAGTAGCGGGTGCAAACGCGGGCACTGTAAAGCCGGGTCAGAAAAGAGGGGACAGAAGGAATGCGAGGAAAGGGCCGCTTTCTGTGGGGTGGATCTTTTAAGACGAGTTTGTTGTCTTTTGTTTTCCTCCCGCCGGTCCGACGTGCGTCTCTCCTCCTCCCTCTCTCTCTCTCTCTCGAGCTGGCGGGTTTATCCTCTCCTCGCCTTCACGTTGCGAGCTTAACTTTGTGCAAAGCACTTGTTTGTGCAAAGCACTTGTTAAGCTTGTGTATCTCTTCTCTCCCTTCCACACCCACCCGGCGCTTGCCCCTTCAGAAAGCATGGTGAGCATTCCTTAGCGGTGCGCTTTCTTCTGGCGGCTGGGCCGGAGCGGGAGGATGCGCTCGGCCAGGAGACCAGCAAACAGAGCGCTTTACGAGCTCCAGGATGCGGCTCCCCCCCCCCCCTCCTTACCCCCCCCCCCCCCTCCGCCGCAGTCGTAGCTGTTGTTGGGGCGTTGCTGGGGAATGCCTCCTGGCCGGGTGTTGGGCAGAAGTCAGCATTGTTTCCCCTCGGTAATAAAAAAACCAAAAACCCCAGATCAAAGGCTCTCATCGCCGTCCAGTTTCTGCCCGGGCTCAGGGTGACCATTCGCAGCTCAGTGATCAAGGCCCTCTGTGCCCCCGCGGGTCACAGCACGTCCATCATCGGCGGACTCCCCAGAAACTGAGCTGCAAACTTTGGAGCTCGCTGCGGAGCCCTTTGTGCCGGCAGCAGAAGCGGAGAGCGGGCGCTGCACTGCAGAGCGAACCGCCCTCGCCTGGCCTGGAGGCTGGAAAGAAACCCCCGAGATCAGCCTCCGCCGCCCACCGGGAAGAGAGAAAGGGGTCTTCTAGTCACGGGTGGGTGAAGGCAGAGAGGAAAGGAAGGACTGTTTTAGGACTTCCCCCCAGCCGCAGCTGAGAAGGAAAAAGGGATCTCTGTGATTCATAGCTTTGCACTGGTGTTATTTCTTTGATATCTGGGCACCAGCGCCGAGTCGACTTTGTCCCTACACAAAAGGTGGGGAAACACGTTCTCTCAAGTCACCCACGCATGGAGGCGAGATTGGAGATGCGTCTGTGTGGGTTTGATCTACAGGAAGAAATCTATCTCCTCACCTGCCACTTCAACTCTTCTAAGCTTTACAATATGTTTCTTCCCTCCCCCACCCCACCCCTTCTCTGCGAAGTTTTTAATATGTACGTTCTGATATGAGAGACAGCTGATTTTTTTTTTCTGACTTAATTTTTTTTTATATACACACTTGGGAAGTTTTTCATCTCTAATTTATTTGCAGCCGTTCTCTGTATTCACCCAAGATTCTTTTTTTTCCCTTTGCACTTTCAAAAAAAAAATGCAGATGAAGAAAGTGTTACAGAAAATCCGGCCTATTTGGGTAATTGGTATACTAAGTGTTTATTTTAAGTGAGAATAATTTAGCTACAAATTTTCTTAAGAAATAACATTCTTTACATATTAAAAAAAAAACCCGAAAACTCTGATTCGCTTTTATGTTTGATAGTCACTTCCCAGTCCTTTGAGAATGGGGGGGGGGGGGTTACTTTCTAATTTTTTACTCTTTGGTGCCATCTAGAGGCTGTGGAGCGAACACTTTCCCGGAAACTGCTTGTTTCTGCTCTGTTGTCTTGTCTATTCCCTAAAAGAATGGATTCAAGAACAAAACTCTGCGCTGTGCATCAGCGAGAGAAGGTTTTTCTTTAACTCATGCGAATCTTATTTTATTTGTTAAACGCGTTCCTTTTTCAAAGTCGAGAAGGAATTTAATTCTTGCTTTAGGCCAATCCTCCCCCGCCGCGTTCATCCCTCTATGTCTTAAGAGTCTCACTCTAGAGCTTTCTAGCATTTCTGTCGGCAGGTGGGCGATATCTGCCGCAGAGGGTTATTTATACGAACAAGACGTGAGGGTTTTTGTTTTTGTTTTTTTTAGAAAACCCTGCTTTTAAAAGCTGCTTTTGATCCTATTCCAGCCACGTGAAAACGCTGCTGCTATTGCGGGGCAGGATGCGGAAGAAGCAAACTGAAGCACACATTCCTTTATGGCCCCCGCTGTAGGTGTCCGCGTTGCAGATCGATTTTTAAGAAAGAAACGCCGATTTAAACATTGCATTAAAAAAAACAAACACACAACTCCCTAAGAATGAAGCGGAAACCGGCCTCTTTTGTTAACTCCCGTCTCCCTCCCTCGCCTTACAAGTTCAAGGCTCCTAGCTAGGAAATGAGACCGCCAGCTCCATAGATTGGCCGCGCTTATTACGCTTAATAGGTCCCGCACCCGGCGCGCTAGCCCCGCAGTGGCCCTCCAGCGATTTTACCCGCATTAGGAGCTGCTGCAATTGGGGTATGGAGTGGGGACGGAAGAGTGTTAATTCCTCTAAAGTAAGACCTCCAAATGAGGCTACTCCAGAATTACAGAAGAATAAAAAGGCCCGTAAAGGAGGATTTTGCTGGAAGAGCAGCCCTTACCTAAACTTTGGTTTGCGCAAGAAAGTATATATATAAGGCGCTACCTCTGCCCCCCCTCCCCCCTTAACCCGCCTTGCAAACTCTTCATCTCCGCTAAAGTAGAATAGATGCAACTGCAAGCACACACACACCACCGGTGCCAAGACGCATCTAGCGCTGGCTTGACCTGGATAGCCTTGCCTAACCCGGATCTTATCAGATCCCGGAAGCTAAGCAAGGTGGGCCCAGGTTAGTAGTTGGATGGGAGAGACCTCCAAGGAAGTCAAGCATAGACAGCTTCAAGAGGGGATTGGATAAGCATATGGAGCAGAGGTCCATCAGTGACTATTAGCCCCACGTATTGATGGAACTCTCTGTCTGGGGCAGTGATGCTCGGTATTCTTGTGCTTGGGGGTGGGGGGGGAGTGGACAGTGGGAGGGCTTCCAGTTTCCTGGCCCCACTGATGGAGCTCTTGGTGGCACTTGGGAATCTTTTGGCCACTGTGTGACACAGAGTGTTGGACTGGATGGGCCATTGGGTTGATCCAGCATTGCTTCTCTTATGTTCCTATGTTAAGTCCCGGGTGGCGACGCAGAGGTAGGCGATGGCCAACCACCTGGGAAAGTCCCCTGCCTTGGAAACCCGGCGGCGTCGCCATCAGCCCGCTGTGCCTCGACGGCCCTTTCCGCCACCAGCTCGCGCGCTCACCCAGTCCGACCCAATCCAGGGGGCGCCCAAGCGCGCTTTCCATCCCGCGAGGAGGAGTTCGGCGGGGCCCCCTCTGCTCCACAGGCCCTGCCCGGCCCCCCAGCCAGTCGGCAGGCTCCGCCTCCCCAGCGCCTGCGGCTCCCCTAGCGCAGCCGCGGGCGGAGCTGGGGCTGCGGCGTCTCCATCTCCCGTGCGGGGGAGTTAGCCAGTCTTGGAACCGGTGGGCTGATTGCTACTTGGCGGAGCGGGGCGCAAAGTCCTTGTCCGTTTCCCGCTTACAAAGCGAGGTTTTGCTCCGGGAGGGAGGCGCGCGGAGGGGGAGGGGGGGTGGGGGTGGAGGCGATTTTTTTTTTTTTGAAAATGCCTTTCAGCCTAAAGCTGCCTTACCTGAATGTCATAATTACAGTAATTATGTACATCCAAATTACATGCTAATTAAATTAGAATCAAATCGTTCTAAATCGAAATCAAATGAGGTAGCGCGAATTAATCAATGACAACATAAATAGAGAGCTTCCTTCGGGGGATATTTATTGTAACGATCCAAGAGGGAATCCGGGCTGGGAAGGGGGGGGGGGGAGTCACCTGTTTATTTACTTTTCAATTAGTAAGAATTTATTCTCTCACCCTCCACCCCCCCTCCCGCCGTCTAAATTTTAAAAGCTGTCGTCTGATTCTTTCTCCTCCCCAGACTCTATAAAATCAAACAGAGGAGTGGAAGAGGATAATCCGCATTTTCCTCCCAGCACGACTCTAAAGACCGGAGCGGCAAGCCCAGACTGGTGCCAAGTTTAGAGGTGCCCCAACGTCCCCCTCGGGGTGGGTGGGTGCTCCTAAGCGCCTTGGCCGCCGCAGTGGATTGCCAGGGGCCCCTGCAGAATCCGGAGTAGAGAGGGAACCTGCTGTTCTTCCCCCGGGTTCACCAGCCAATTCAGGCTCCTTATTGACGCCAAGGGGGGACGGAGACGCATGGGGTTGCTTTCCTGTCGTTCCTCAAGTTCAGAGGTTCCCGCCTTCCCGGCCCGACGGCTAAAACCGGAGCTCCTTTCTCCGGACGGCAGGCTCTGTGTTTCCTGCGCCCTTGGGTGGCCCTCAGACATTTTTCAGCCTGGATGGAAAGTCACTCCGGAGTAGGTGGCGCCAGGATGCCGTACTGCTCCTGATGACCCAAGGGGGTGGCGGTGGTGGTTTGAGCAGAAGTACGCAGAATCACAGACGGTTTGGCGATTATCCCGCCAGCCTCTTGGACCAGATTTGCTGCGAGAAGCCAGAGAAACCCACCCTTGTTTCAAGCTGGCATCCTTCTTCCCAGCTTGGCACCCCCTTCCAGGAGACTAGTTTTTCCTATCCTTAGGTCTCATTTCCTAGGCTTCCTGCAGCGCGCAATCCCATGCATGTTTACTCACGAGTAAATCCCACGTCATTCAATCCCAGATTACATGGGTGTAGGATTGCACTAAGGCCTCGTTCGGCGGCATGCCTCAAACCACTTGCTCCGGAGTAATCTTATTGGGTCTATACCAGCTTGAAAGAGGACCCTCATCCCCCCTGCCTCCTGTTCCGCATCCCGAGCCTAACAGTCTTTACTGTGAGGTAAACCCGGCACATTCAATGGGGCTACTTTATAACGAAGGGGAGATGGATGATCCGCCTCGACGGGTTTCTGTGTGCTTGCATGGACGGCTTCGAGGCAGGAGAGAAGAAGTGAATTAGACCATTTCCTCACCGCCTCTCGCAAGGTCACCGCCGGGCGATTGGCTCGGCTGTCTAGACCAGCCCCACAGCAGCGACCGCGCTGATCCAGGCGCCTCTTCCTCTCCGTCTGATTTCCATACCCCCCACCTATTCGAGCATTGGGCCAGCCTTCCTCCTTCTCAAGGGAGGTCCCCACCCTCCCCGGGATGGGTGGGTGGGGGTCATGTTTAAACCATGATAATGTTGCCATTGTTATTTAACTTTTTGAAAAATGGCTTTGCTGGCAGCTTTTCCCCAGGAGAAAAAAGTCTACTCGGTCGCCCCGTCTACCAAACTCTGGCTTCGTGGGCGGGATGGTGGGCTAGGCGCTTTCTCTTTGCCAGCTTGACTTTTTCATGAAAGCTTCTTGGCTTTGGACTGACCCAAGCAGTGTTCCCTCTAAACTGAGTTGGTGTGAGCTAGCTCACAGATTTATAGCCTCCGGCTCACACATAGCTCCGGAAAAATGCCCCCAAAGCAAACTGCCCAGCAGCTCACAACATTAATGCTGGTAGCTCACGAAGAAGAATTTTTGCTCACCAGACTCCACAGCTTAGACGGAGCATTGGACACAAGTCCTCAACCAAGCGATCCTGCCAGCAGGAAAAGAGATGAAGGCCGCCAAGAAACGCACGCCTTGTAGGTCATTTTACATACATATTCTGCCACGAGCAGGGTTATACTTTCAGACCAATTTTATGCCATGCTCACTCGGGAAATTAGCCACGACTGAAGGATCTGCGCGTTTTGGCGCGCGTTCCACGACGTGAGCTGGCGGGAGACCTCCAGTTTCTCAGCATCGTGTTCCCTACTCGCTACTCTGACCCTGAGCTGAAGCCTTTTCCGGGATTCACTCTTTATCTCGTCTCCAAAGGCCTCTCCTGGCCTCCTCCAGCCTTGTCTTAACAGCGCAGTTTCGTGTCCCTCGCGCAACTGGTGGGGGGGCTCTGTGGCTGGCGACGGGCCTGCGTTGCTTAGGCGCGCGGCTGTGGGTGATGATTGCCCAACTCTGGGTTTCGCGACAGGCAGAGCAGCCGCTTGTGGTCATTTGTAAACCAACAGCACCTCCTACAGGGTGCCGTTTGCTATTGTCAAACGAACGCCGAAGTTAGCACTTCAGAGCTATTTTTAGGATCCAGCTAACCAGATTCAGAAGCAAAGTCTCCCTTTAGGCTTTAAGTCATGCTTTTTGAACAACAGTCCCCTAGAGTGGGACTTTACAAGTCCTGTCCCCTCCACCCTAATGGATTTGCAACTAACAATTCTAGGCAGTGTTCTCTTTTAAGCTTAGTGTGAGCTAGCTCATAATTTTTTAGCCTCCAGCTCACATATTTTTGCCTCAGCTCAGGAAAAATGGCCCTTGAGCAAACTAATTTATGCAATAGTTCACAACTTTAATGCCAGTAGCTCACAAAGTAGATTTTTTGCTCACAAGACTCCACAGCTTAGAGGGAACATTGATTCTAGGTAACAGAGGCAAGCTTGTTTTGTGTTGTTTGCAGTAGAAAAGAAAGCTTTGAGACCAGGAGCTCAACGCAACACAATTTTTTGGGGTCTAAGCTTTGGAGAACCTTCATCAGATGCCAAGTTGGTACACCTAAGCCGCATGAAACACACTCCACTTCCAGTTTACAATTTCACTTTTACCCTTAAAACTTCTCTTAAAATGCAATGCGTGAAGAAATCCAGGTGCAAGCTGTCCTTCAGCCAGGGACAAAGACTGAGACAGATGGACAGACAGCCTGGGAGAAAGCTACTACACTGCAGTACTGTTGCAGTACTAAGGGGGCCACTTGTCTCTGCCTGAGGCCACGCTGAAGATAGGAACAGATCAGCTTAGCTTGATGCCAGCTGCAGGCGCATCAGGAAGCCAAAGGGCTGGCCTGCTTTGGCCATCAACACATTTCCATCTCCTTTTCCAAGCAGCAGTCAAAACACTTCTACACTTTTCTTACAACCATAGGTCAATGAAACCCAACATCTTCTCTGGCTGCTCGGTTCCCTAGGTTTGAGTTACTCCAGCCTGTTGGGACAATAAAGGAATTGCAAAAGATCAGAGTCCGTTGGTAAGTGCTGTTTCAGACTAGGGCATTGCCCTCAAGCTGAGCCCATGGAGTGTTAGGAGACTGGCATGATGAAAGAGACTACCCGCTGGCAGCAGAAAAACCCCTCCGTTCAAGCCAGATCTACACCAGAAAAACTGCAGGCACATGCATGCAGCAGCCTTCTCTAACAGGAGCCAAACCTAGAGTGCCTAGAAATGCTAAAAATACATGAGGGAAAGAGGAGACAGCTTTTTTATAGGGGAAAAGAGACATCTGGAACCATTTATGGGGTTATTCTAAAAGGCTCTTTCAGAGTGGGGTCAGTAATTTTTTCTGGGCTGAAATAAATTCGCAGTTGGTGCCAAAAGAGCATCCCCTCTTATTCCTGCGTTCTTGAGCATAAACTCTGGAGAGAGACACTGGCTGTTTCACTCCTCTCTCTGCTTAGAAAACAAAGACCAGCACAGTGTTGATGGACAGGGTATCGAAGCACCAGTTATTGCCTCTCTAGAAACCATAGAGCAGGGGTACCTGTGGGCACCTTTAGGCTTCTGACTCAGGGTGGTGTGCACAACCACAGAATGGCTACCATGGGTGATGAGGCCACATGCATAGACGAAGCCTAAGTGCAACAGGGGTAATAAAATACACTGGGAAAGAGGGGTGAGAAAGATTAAACCAAACAGACCGATTCCGCATTTAGCACTCGCCTCCCTTCTGTGCAGGGCTCCTCACGGTGCTTTTCCCGGATTCTGCAATGGCATCTCTGGAGTGGGGCTGCGTGTTCCCTGCTTGCACCCTGCCCTGCACAAACTCAAGAGCCAAGAACAAGACCCAGGACATGGCAGCTGCCACTTGAACAATGTTATTTTAATCAGTATAGCTGATGAGGTCTTCAGCAGTCCATCAGAAACTCTACTGGGCAAAAGCCCCACCCTGACAACACTTTGGGGCACCCAGAAAGGTATTGGCAGACACCATGGTGCTGTTGGGCATCACGTTGGGGACCCCTGCCTTAGAGCACCTATTTACAATCACCTATGGCCAAAAAAAAAAGGCAAATGCACGATGGATTATATACCCTCCCTGCAAAAGTGCTTGCCTTTTCCTTGGGGTCCCATTGCAACCCTTCAGAGTCAATTGCCAACACCTTATAATAAACAATACTGCTTTGGGAGCAGGAAGGGTAAGAGTGCCAAAGCTTTGGGAGCACATGCTTTATAACTCTGGAAGACCTTTGCCTTCCTAAAGACAACAACTAAAGATTGTTCAGGAAAGAACGTAAGCTAGTTTTCAGCAGATGGGTTAAAGTTTTTATGGGAGGGTGGTAAATGGCTGATTTTAAATAGGTGTTTTATATGACTATTCTTCATTTTCCTGTCTTCTATCAAGTCCTTGGGAGCTTGGGCAAGTCTGCGATATTATTTTTGAGTTACAGAAATGCTAATGTGTGCTATCACCAGCCAAAGACTAACTGTTCTCACTATTTGCAACAGCCCAGAAACTATCCTACAAACACCTTCCGTGCAGCAAAATCCTGTGGGTCTTACTTCTCTGTGTGTGAACACAGACTGGGGACCCTGATGCCATCCAGCCTTACTTCTTTTAATGATTGTTTTAACAAGTTAATGTAGACCTCAATGTTGTTTATACTTAGTATTTAATGCATTCATTATCTTTAGTACTTCTCATGGAAAATACTTAGATGATGGTGTAACAAGCATCAAAGGCTGAACTAGGCAAATAGCAGTGAAATCAGCTTCTACAACCAACAGGAATGGGTAAAAGATTCTGCATATTGATACAAAATAACTTGAGAGGGCTCCATTCACGCTGCAGTAGAAATGGGAGAGCTGGAAAAGTCACTTGCTTACACCCTGAATTCAATTGTCTAATTTTTCCCCTTTAACAAATGAGTTTTCCCATCTTACCGTAAAACACAAAAGAACACCAGCCTCTGCATTTCCTAGGCATGCTTTTGAAATGGCTGAAATAGCCCACAAGGCAAAGCAATCCAACTTTTGGAATCAAAGTTTATTTAATCCAGGGAGGGCATAAGAAATATAAGTACTGTCTTGTCTGAAAAGGTAACTGTGGAGTTGGCATTAGATTCCTATAGCATATGGTCCCAAGAAACCCTTAAGTAAATAGTCTTTCCACATCTCAAGAAATTATTTAACAATAACTTGACAGTGTACAGAGACATATCAACGGGGGCTCAAAATGCCCGGACAGGGTTGACTAAGTTGTGCTCTGCAAGGGGTCAAAAATGTTAGCTACACATTTATGTGGAACCCTGTGGCTCTCTTGTTTTAACTCACGAAATTGTCCTCTTTAGGTGGAACTTGGGAGGAACCCCCCCCCCCACCACCATTACTGTTCTAAAACAAGCAAGTGTTCTGTATTCCCAAATAGTAATTTTATCCAGAGCTATGTCAAATGCTGTTTCCCCCACACACCTCACCAAACCATTTACATCCACCGGAAAAGCAAGGAGAAAGAAGAATGACTCGCAAAGCTCTACTTTTTTTCCAGAGGCATGCCAAGTATTTGTTTTGCACTTGAGTTTTTATAAAACCAAAGAAGAAAAACTGGTTTATCAAATAATTTCAAAAATGAAATGAAACAGAGTGGCTTGAGACAAACACACACAGATAAGACACAGTTCAGGTTAAAAAGCTTGCATTTTGTTTACTACATCCTTACAAAATATACAGGGCTACTGAAAGCAGGTGAGTGCATTTTATGGGAAACAACCAATTCGTTAGAGAAGAGTGCCAGCAGCCTTCGCTAAAGGTGTTCAACAACAAAAGGAACAGAGGAGACGAGAGGTTGCTTCTGCCTCCCACATGATCTATTTTTTCCTCTCTCTGCTCCGGCTTCTCTCTCTCGGCTCCCTTTTCACGGACTCCTCTCTCTCACAGTCCCTGCGTTTGCGCTGCTCTCTGGAAAGGCCCAAGTGGCAGCTTTCGGTTTTGTATCTCTCGTGCCACTCCGTTGGGGGGCTGTGGCTTCGGTGCCTTGCATGAGAACCTCTCCCGCTCCTCTCCTCCCAGCTTCTGCTTGCGCTCCTGTGACTTTCAGATTCCCTTCTCTTGTCTGTGCCGTTGTCATTTCTGCTCGTGGGCTCTCTTCTACTCTCCCGGGAGCTCCGTTTGTTGTTCTCCCCAGAACTCTCTCGCTTTAAAAGTCTACACTTCTCCCTACCTTTGTCCTTGTTACCATGACTGCTGGAGCGCTCACCGTAAAGTTTCCCCTTCGTCTTCGCCTCCCCTTCAGAGTCACTGCTGCTAGCCTCTGAAAACTTGCCTTTTCTTCTTGCCTTAGAATCCATCTTCTTTTGTGCCACTTTATCTGGGCTGTCAGTCTCTCCACTGCTGCTGCTCAGGGAAGACTCACTGGAGGATGGGGAAGAGCATCTGCTCTTATGTTTCCTGTGTTTACTTTTTCTCTTCTGCTGCTTTTTTTTCTTCCGGTCCTTCTTCTTTTTCTTCTTCTTTTTCTCCAGGCGGTCCAGTTTCCTTTCATTTTGAACATAGAAAAAGCAGAGCTATTAGGCAAAGAGACTTTTTAAAAAAAGCTCGAAGGAACGCTACTGCTGTGTCTCTTGCAGGTCAGTAATTAAGCAGGATAATACACAATACATTCCAGACAGTGATGAGTTTATTTATTTTTTAAATACCTACCTGGCCTTTCAAACTTACCACCTCAGCCTTTTTAAAGATACCTATTCTTACTAGAAAAACCAACCAATTGTTATCTTATGTACTTGGGGGGGGGCGGAGAGAGAAAGCAGAGGAAAGGACCTAAACCTAGGCAAAAAATTTAATTAGAACCAGAAGATTAGTCTGTTTTTTGATGGTGAAGTTTTCAATTAAAGGATGTAACCATGCCCTAAATAACTTCTACTTTTATTTTAGTTTATTTTTTTAAAAAAACCCTTCATTTATATATAGATGCCTTCAGTCATTATTGTGTAAGACTGCAATAGTAGGAATGTCTACTCAGAACTAAGAGTAGAAAAGAGAATGAGTCCAGTAGCATTATAGAGACTGACACAATTTGTGGCAGGGGATGAACTTTTGTGAGTCACTGCTCACGTCTTCAGATACTCATAACCAAGTTCTACTTTATACAGCGGGTTAGTCCCAAGGTAAGTGTGCATAAGACTGAAACCATATTGCTTTTATTTCACATTTTTTTCCCCTGTAGAGAAGGATGGGAGTGCTGATGCAAGCCATGGTAGACTTTGCCTGCAAAGTTCTCCCGGTAACTGGGGTGAAAGATTTCAGAACTTCAGCTTAAATTCCCCAACCCTAACGGGAACTCTGCCACTAAGATTGTGGTTTTGTGTTTTAGTCTTTTTTACTATCAAGTCACAGTGGACTTATGGCAACCCGGTGGGGTTTTCAAGGCAAGAAACATTCAGAGGAGGTTTGCCAATGCCTGCCTCTGCAGTGAAATACAATGGATCACTTGGTGGTCTCCATTCCAAACAGTGACCATGGTTGACCCTGCTTGGCTTCCAAGATCTGACAAGACTGGGCTAGCCTGGGCTTATCTAGGTTAGGGCAAGATTGGGTTAAATAATCTAAATTAGTGTTCTAGTAGAAACAGACCTTACTTTTTAAACCTCACTTATACCCCACTCTTCTCTTCAACAGGGGCCCAAAGCGACTTACACTGTTCTCCTCTCCTGCGTTTTGTTCTCTTAATCTCCATTTTATTCTCATAACAAACCTGTGTGTGTGTGACTGACCCAAGGTCACCCAGCAAGTTTCCATGGCAGAGTGGGGATTTCCTAGTCTGACACTTTAACCACTTAACTACGCTGGCTCTACAGGACTTTTTTTTGTAGCAGGAATTCTTTGGCATATTAGGCTACACATGCCTGATGTAGCCAATCCTCCAAGAGCTTACAATAGGCCCCATAAGAAGAGTAAGGGCCTACTGTAAGCTCCTGGAGGCTTGGCTACATCAAGGGTGTGTGGCCTAATATGCAAAGGAGTTCCTGCTACAAAAAAAGCCCTGATAATATGATTATCTGTTACAAACAGAGATGGCATTCTTGACTAGAGATGTGCTTACCTCAAAAGTTTTTGTTTCTGTTTAGTCGTCAAGGACTTTAAAAATTCCACTTCTGGGTCATCTTCTCCTTCACTTGCAACAAATTCCTATAAAGAAGAAAGGAAGTGTTTTGCTTTGAGCTATGAATACTGGGCGAGGGGGAGAGCTACACTGAGCATTAGGGCAATAATCTACATAATACATTTGTTCTTTAAGGATGATATGTGAGTGAAACATGGGCATTGGGGACTAGAAAATTGCCAGAACGTTGCAAAGAAGGGATTCCTATTGAAAGAGTGCTTGAAATACATTTCTCCAAACAGCTCCTTCAAGGAGGACAAAGGATAAGCATCCATATACCTGAGGCAACCCAGGGATGGAATTCTAGCAGGAGCTCCTTTGCATATTAGGCCACACAGCCTTGATGTAGCCAATCGTCTAAGAGCTTACAGGACGCTTTTTTGTAAGCTCTTGGAGGATTGGCTACATCAGGGGTGTGTGGCCTAATATGCAAAGGAGCTCCTGCTAGAATTCCACCCCTGAGGCAACCCCATACTGACTCAGTAGAAAAGTGGGCTATATCCAGCTGGCTTTTTCACTCAGTCTCACCTTATTCTCCTTTTGACTGCAGCAGTTAACCTACATGACTTTTGTCCACACTGGTCTCATGATCTCAAAGATATCTTACTTGGTGTCTACAGGGGTCTTCCCCCACCTAGTTGGCTCTAGCCTCACACCCACCATGGAAAAAGTACTGGCTTGAAGATATGTACTCCACTGCTTTTCATAAGTTTTAGTTTTCAAAGCTTTTAAAGTTAATAAGTGCTTTCTCCACTTTTTTGTCTATCACTTTGAACGTGGCTTTTTATACAAGAGTGATTAGTACATGACGTGAACAAAATTAGCCTGATTCCTATTCAGACACTTGTTTGCTGAAGAGAAATCTCTGACAGATAGTTTGGGCCTCGTGTACTTCTCTTTACCAAAGGAAAAAGAAAAACACTTGCTCCATCCTGCATTGCAGTTATTTGGGTTAGCATTTCCCTGACTTCTACATCCATTCCTGGAAACCCTGTGGTCTCAGGGAATCACTGTATTCCAATAAACCCTGTACACTGCCTTGGCAAGGCATTATTTTCTCTTTGTGGCACAAGGGAAGGAGTGGGAAACACATTCAAGGCTAGTTACTAGGTCAAGATTTCTCTCTAGCAGGCAAGATTCTGAACGGGCTCATCAGTACGAATTAGGCTGGAAGTAGATTCTTAAGTCACTGAACAAAAACAAGGCATTATGGTGTTCTGTATGACACATCTGCCCCCTCCTCATTCCCCCAGCACTGGCATTGCAGCTGCCATTGCCATATTAGACCGATTCCCCACTCACCTTGTTCCGGTCTCATTGCTCCTTTTCCAGCGGCGCTTCTGCTGGATTTTGCACAAACTATCCCGGGGTGGCAACGTGCCCCGCCTCTTTTCAAGTTCCCTCCACGGCAGGCAGAAACTGTTTTTCAAAGGATCCTGTCTGCTGCAGAAAAAACTTGAAAAGAGGTGGGGCAAATCACCGCCCCGGGGCAGCTTGTGCAAAATCCAGCAGAAGTGCCTACGGGAAAAGGAGCAACAAGACCGGAACAAGGCAAGTGGGGAATCAGTCTTAGTTTACAGAGAAAGCCTGCTAAGACTGGATAGATGCAGCTCTGAAGACTGCTCTAGCCCCATGAAGAGAGTGGAGGAGGAAGTCTTGATTTTAAAAGCTGAATGGGTATCAAGGGAGCTGAACCTGCCTGTCATCCCACAGTCCCCTCCCACCATAGCCCCCTTCTCCCAACTTCTTTCTTCCTCAGCCAGCATCACTTCTGGGATTGGAGGCCCCAGCCGGAGAAAATAAAAAGGATCTGAACAAGAAATGCAGGGAGATAAACCATCAGAGGTGGAAAGGCTCAGCTCCCCTCACCCAAGAATCCTTTTCTTTTTTAAAAGTCAGATGCCGCTCCCTTCTTCCTATGCAGGCGGAGCAGATGCATGTTCAACAGATGGAATGGCTGCTGTCAGGTTGGTGTCAACCCTGAATCTGACATGTTAAGAGACATGAATGAAGGATGTTGCTGGCAACTCTGTGCAGGATCCCTTGGTCCTCTGAGTTCAGGTAAACCCCAGCACTATCCCAAGTGAGGGCTGCCAGTTAGCCTGGATGGGAAAAAAATCCCCCATCCCTCTAATACAAACTTAAGATGTGGAAAGGGGCAGCTAAAGCTTTTCAGGGCAGAGAGGTAAAGAATGTCGCTTGGTAAGAGCTATTCTGGTGTATTAGTTAAGTGTGGGGGCTCTTATCTGGGAAAACCAGTTTTGATTCCCCACTCCTCCACTTGCAGCTGCTGGAATGGCCTTGGGCCAGCCATGGCTCTCTCAGAGCTGTCCTTGAAAGGGCAGCTTCTGTGAGAACTCTCTCAACACCACCTACCTCATAGGGTGTTTGTTGTGGGGGAGGAAGATAAAGGAGATTGTGAGCTGAGACTCTGAGATTAAGAGTGAAGGGCGAAATATAAATCCAATATCTTCTTCTTAAATCACAACCCCTTAAGCTTCTATTTAAAGGATGGGACTTTTTTCCCCTCCAGGCGAACCCTATAGATGGTCCAGAAGTCTTGTGCCTCTCTCGCAGTGTTCCTTCCACCAATGCTCCCCTGGCCATGAGAAAGCAGCCTAAAGAGAACTACCAGCCTAGGCCATCCTGTTCTCTGTCTGAAGGCTGCTGGCATTGATCCAGCTGACTGGAATATCCCACTGCAGATGGACTGCTTCTCCCAGCAAGGAGCATGGAAGTGCTGGGAGAAGCAGTCCATCTGCAGGGTCTGCACCATCACTTCCCCGTTACGCCTTTCACTTTTGTTTCATTTTCCCAAGCTTGGCTGCCCATAATAGCACACGGAAGGGAATGCCCCTTTTCTGCAGCATCTAAAATCAGGATTCTGGCTTTCATCTTTTAGGCATGGCATTCCTTGAACGGCACTGTTTTCCTCCACCACCTTCATCTAGAAGCAGCTCTGGAAACAGTTAAGATAATAACTTCTGTTTCCAGAGCTGCTTCTGGATGAAAGCTGGAACCATTTCCCGCCCTCCCCCCGGGGAAATATTAATGCTCCGCTAACCCAGAGGAGATATTTCATTTATTAAACTAGTGGCTAGGGGGAAAAATTTTTTTTAGAGCTGTCATTCTGGCTAATACATGCGCACACATACAAAAGTGGAAAACAGAGCAAGTTTCAGGATATACATCTCTTCCTCTGTCTATTCAGCTTTCCTATGGATATGCATATTATAGAGACATTAAGCAACAATTCGCAAGCAATCACATTTAGATTTACAGACATTTTCAGCTTACTGATAAAAAGATCATTACCTGTGATGGATCATTTGCGGTCAAGTTTCTCCCCAGTACATTTTGTTTCAGTGCAAACCCACTGTTTCTCATCTCCGCTATTAGCTCCGAGGGGTGCATTGATGGCCCTGTTCACCAAAATCACAGTTTGAATGTATCATTTATATCTCTCTACCTTTTTTTGGACTCCACAGTGGGAATTCAGTTGAAGCTTTGTTAAGTAAAATCACAGCTAAATCAACTCAATAATCTTCTGCTGAGCAAATAATCAGATATGATTTTCTAAAACAGCAGTCTGGAGATTCAGAATAGAAAATAATTACGTTTTTCTTTTAGTGCAAGGGGATTCTCTTCTTATGTAACTTTGTCATGTTGAAAACAATGTATTTAGGTATTGTCTGGCTTTAAGCTTTTGACAAAAGTAGGGGGGAAATTCAGAAAGCTTAGGAAACCCATGCCAACTGAGTCTTAAAACATTTCCAGACACTGATGTGAAAATTCACTTTTAAGAGGAGCACTTCTGAAAGTATATTTTAAAAATAATTAAGCATGTATTTTTAATTCCAATTCCAGCATGTATTTTAATTCCAGTTCCAACAAGACTCCCAAATGTTAACCTCCATTTCATTTTTTTTTTTATCCAATATGCATGGATCCTAACTTGGAAAAGGGGCCAAAATCACCAGAAGCAGAAGTCTTGGGTTTTTGCCAGTGGGATGGTTTCTCTTCCTTTCTCTCCCAGGGTACAGACTGTGAGATTTTATATTCTCTCTATTCTTTCTTTCTCTTTAAACCCCCCCCCCCCCAGCCATGGTTCTTGCCACCATTAAGCAAAAATCTGTTTTCATATCTGAATCAACATTAACTCTGATCAATACTAATCAGCGTGAACGTTATCTAGGATTTAAAGCAGGTTATCTTCAGAAGCACCTTATAATTATCTTTTCTAGCTGGGCCCTCCATTTGCATATTTAACTTTTAATGACCTCCAGTTCTAATGTTAGTGCTGGCCTAAACATACCCAGCTCCTTCAACCTTTCCTCATAGGACTTGCTCTTCAGACCCCTCATCATCTTTGTTGCCCTCCTCTGGACATGTTCTAGCTTGTCAACATTCTTTTTAAACTGTGGTGCACAAACTCAACACAGTACTCCAAGTGAGGTCTAACCAACCTAATTAAAAGATGTGTTTTGGCCAGACACTTAACAAAAAAAAGTTGAAGGAGCTGGGTATGTTTAGCCTGGAGAGGAGAAGACAGAGATGATATGATCACCATCTTCAAGTACTTGAAGGGCTGTCACATAGAGGATAGTGCAGAATTGTTTTCTGTTGCCCCAGAAGGTTGGACCAGAGCCAATGGGTTGAAATTAAAGCAAAAGAGTTTCTGGCTAAACATAAGGAAGAACTTCCTGATAGAGTGGTTCTTCAGTGGAACAGGTTTCCTTGGGAGGCGGTAGGCTCTTCTTCCTTGGAGATTTTTAAACAGAGGCTAGATGGCCCTCTGACAACAATGCTGATTCTGTGAATTAGGCAAATTCTTGTGGCCCTTTCTTATTATACGGCTAGGAAAATGCCGAGTGACACTTTGGGGTCCAAGCAGGAGTCAAGTTACACCATTAAGACCAACCAATATTTATTTAGAACGTAAGCTTTCGTGTGCTCTTAAGCACACTTCATCAGACGAGGAATCCAGCACAGTGAGCAAAGCCATACATAGCTAAGCAGAGCCATACATAGCTGGTAGGCAGTGGCCCAGAATGCAACACGGTACAGATTTAAGAACCAATGACAGTGAAGTAAAATTAACATGAGCATGCTACTCAGATCAAAGGTTTGCATAATTTGTTAATTTTACTATTCTGTTTATTTTACTATTGTACCATTTTATATCCTAAACCACTGCCTACCAGATAATTTTACTTCACTGTCATTGGTTCTTAAATCTGTACCGTGTTGCATTCTGGGACACTGCCTACCAGCTATGCATGGCTCTGCTCAGCTATGTATGGCTTTGCTCACTGTGCTGGATTCCTCGTCTGATGAAGTGTGCTTAAGAGCATATGAAAGCTTATGTTCTGAAAAAAAGTGATAAGAAGGGAAATTGCCAAAGTCTTTTTTTGAATTGGTTAAACAGGAGAGTTTGGAAGATATATGGAGGAAGTTTAATCCTGAAGTACGGGACTATACCTTCTTTTCAGCTAGACATAGCTCTTTCTCTAGAATTGACATGTTGTGGGGTACTAAAGATTTGGGACTTATAACAAAGAAAATAGAGATATTACCTAAAATAGGAGCTGATCATAACCCAATAATGTGGATTACAAAACGGTTGAAAAAGTCAAGAAGATGGAGATTAAATGAAGATTTACTATAAAATAAAGAAATAGTGACATCTCTAGAAAATGAAACCAAAGCGTACTTCCAAGTAAATGACAGAGAAGATATAGAATTTCAGACGGTATGGGATGCCTACAAGGCAGTAATGAGAGGATTACTAATAACATTGAATAATAAAGACAAGAGAGCAAAAGAATGCTGGACAAAAAGAAGGTGAATTAAGGAAAAGGCCAGGGAAAAAGAAAATTATAAGGGAGATTACAATATTGCAAGCACAAATGAGACATCCGTTAAATAAAGAATTGGAATGGAATTTGAAGAAATTAATAATAATAATAATAATAACTTTTTATTTCTATCCCGCCCTCCCCGCCGGAGCAGGCAGAAATTAAAACAGAAATCTTTCGAGGGAGCGAATAAACCTGGAAAATATTTGGCCTGGCAATTGAAGAAAAAGAGAAAGTAAAATTATTAATAAAATTGTGGCCGATGGAAGAGAGATGGTAGATCAAGAAGGAATAAAGAGAGAATTTTTAAATATTATGCTAAACTATTTAAAGGTGTTAAAGTAAAGAAGGAAAAGATGGAAGCATATTTGCAGAAGATTAAAATAGCACCCTTAACTGATTATATGGAAAAAGTTTTGAAAGATCCAATTGAAAAAATAGAAATTGAAGTAGCGATTAATGCAATGAAAATTGGAAAGGCACCTGGACCCGATGGATTTACGGCAAATTTTTAAAAAACGTTTAAAGAACTAATACCGAAACTTCAAAAATTAATGAATGTGATAAGAATAAATGGGAAAATACCGAATACATGGAAGGAAGCAGTAATTTCGTTGATTCCAAAGAAAGATAGAGATATCACTAATGTAAAGAACTATAGACCAATCTCATTATTAAACAATGATTATAAGATATACACAAGAATCTTAGCAGAACGGCTTAAACAATATCTAATAAACTTTATAAAGGAAGACCAAGCGGGTTTTCTCCCTAAAAGGCAAATAAGAGACAATATTAGAACTGTTGTAAATATTGTAGAATACTATGAAAGACATCCAGAGAAGGAAGTTGCATTATTCTTTGCGGACGCAGAGAAAGCTTTTGATAATTTGAATTGGGACTTTATGTTTACAGTAATGGAGAAAATAAAGCTGGGGGAAAACTTTTTAAGAATGATAAAAGCAATTTATACTGAACAACGTGCAAGGTTATGTATAAATGCAGATCTTACAGAAGAAATGACAACCAGCAAAGGTACAAGGCAAGGTTGTCCGCTTTCACCATTGTTGTTTATAATGACTCTTGAAATCTTATTGCTGCAAATACAAAATAATGAAGAAATTGAAGGAACGAGAATTAAAGGATTTTCCTATAAATATAGAGTATTTGCAGATGATGTAATGTTTATAAATGAAAATCCTATGCAAGTAACACCTTTGTTGTTAGCCAAAATACAAGATTTTGGAGAATTGGCGGGACTTTACGTTAATAAAGAAAAGTCAAAAATTGTGTGTAAAAATATGCAAGTAAGTAAACAGAAGGAATTGCAAAGATTAATGGGATGTGAAGTTACCCCTAAAGTAAAATATTTGGGCGTGGAAATAACAATGAAGAATATTGATCTGTTTAAAAACAATTATGAAAAGTTATGGCGTAAAATGAACGAAGATATGACAAAATGAACTATTCCGATTGTGAAAGACAGTAAACAATTTAATAAATGGCAAAGAAAGATTTCAGAATTTGTATGGGCCAGGAAAAAACCAAGGATTAAAATGAAAGTTTTAACAGATGCTAAAGAAAGAGGAGGATTTCAACTACCAGATTTAAGATTATATCATGAAGCAGTTTGTCTAGTGTGGATAAAAGATTGGGTGACGCTGTTGCATAAAAAACTTTTAACGTTGGAAGGTCATGGAAATAAATCTGGCTGGCACGCTTATATGTACTATGGAAAGAAAAAGTTGGATGGGGTTTTTTTCTCACCATTATATAAGAAATAATCTACTAAATATTTGGATGAAGTACAAGAAATATGGTGATGAGAGAAAACCACTATGGATAGTGCCAGCAGAAGTAATAAGAATAACAGCTGAGACAGGAGAGGATAAAGGGATGTCATATAATCAACTATTAAAAATACAAAGTGGCAAAATAGAATTGAAAACTGCTGAAGAGTTGAATAATAAATATGATTGGTTTCAAATGCAACAAATAAAAAGTTTGGTGGAAAGCGATGTTAAAACTAAAGGAATAAGACAAGAACAAACAGAAATGGAAAAAGTTCTGCTTGGAGATAATGAAAAATTAATTTTAAAAATCTATAAGTTACTTTTAAAATGGTCTACGGAAGATGAAGTAGTGAAATCTCAAATGATTAAGTGGGCAATTAATGTAAATAAAGAAATACAGATGGACACATGGAAATATTTGTGGAAGAACTCTATGAAACTCTCAACATGTCAGAGTATTAAAGAAAATTGTTTTAAGATGATGTACAGATGGTATATGACTCCTAAAAAGTTGGCAAAGATGAACAATAAGATGCCAGATAGATGTTGGAAATGTAAAAAACATGAAGGTTCTTTCTACCATATGTGGTGTGAAAGAGCAAAAAAGTATTGGCAGATGATTCAACAAGAGATTTCTAAGATCTTGGGATACGAATTTAACAAAGTTGCAGAGACTTTTCTGTTGGGATAACAAATGGAAAAATTTCCAAAAGAAGATAGAACTTTAATCTGGTACTTGCTCTCAGCTGCTAGGACATTGCATGCATAGTTGTGGAAGCAAGAAAAAATACCAGAAAAATGGGATTGATTGTAAAAGTTATGACATGGAGTGAAATGGACAAGTTAACAAGAACCTTAAGAGACTATGATTTAGAAGTATTTAAGATGGAGTGGAAAAAGTTCAGAAGATACATAGAAAAAGAGTGGAAAATAAAAGGACATTGGACAATTTTTGATAATGACTAAGTATAAGAGGGAGGAGGATATTAATTTTGGTTCTTATTACTTAAGGGTACCTTTAAAATTAAGATTTTAAGTATGTAAAACCAGCGGGGGTCAAGTAACGGGGGGAGGGATGGGTAGAAAGTAATATATGGGATAGATAAAAAAAGTTATTATTAATGATATAAGAAATTGAAATGTATTACCATATGTTACTAATAAAATTGTTTGAAACGAAAGCTTATGTTCTAAATAAAAATTGGGTGGTCTTAAAGGTAAACTTGACTCCTGCTTTGTTCAACTGCTTCAGACCAACACGGCTGCCTGCTTGGGGGTCAGTCAGCAATTTTTCTCCAGGCCAGTTTGGCAAGGGATCCTGGAGGTTTTGCCATCTTCTGGGCATGGAACAGAGGTCACTGGGAATGTGTGTGTGTGTGTGTGAAGTATTTGTGAAGTTCCTGGATTGTGCAGGGGGTTGGACTAGACGACTCTGAAAGTCCCTTCCAACTCTATGATTATAATGAAATTGATAGGTGACCATTCTTATACCATCTTGTTAGGAAACACATTCCTCAAGGGTTAAGTGCAACTTGCTCATTGCAAGACACCAAACAGAAAATGCCCAATGCCAGAGGAACATGCTTGACCTCTGTGATGGATAATATATTGACGAAACAGAAGAAAGGGTCAGGATCCAAGCCGCAACCCTCTGCATAAGCCTTTAGTACATTATTTGGGGAACATTAAAGTCACTGAAAAACAGTGGTGGGATTAATGTGGCAGCAGCTGGTGGTTAAAGAGGCACAGGTATGAAACAGTACTCTGGACGGATTCACTGCACACACAACACTCATGCAATAAAAAGCCACTCCAAAATAGCTTTCTGACCATTTCACTGGTTTTACACAATTACACCCCTTAGTGCTATGAGACAGGGTGGTAAAGACCATGAGAAAATTGTAGGGCTCTGACATATGGGATTAAATCCAGAGAACTGTGCCATTTTAAAGCCTCAACATGGAACACACTCTTAATCGCTTGCTAACTTCTCCCATTCATTTCAGTGGAATTCACTCCCAAACAAATTAGGACTGCAGGGTTAGGATCACACAAAGACAAACTCCCTGCAAGCGAGGAACAAAGAAGGTGAACTTTGGATTTGTAGCATTTTCTGTCACCTTACTTCAGATTATTGATTTGCCACCACAGGCGCTCTGTTCAGAAGTTGCTGCTGTTGTGTATGATTTCCTCAGTGGGACTGGTTTGGGGCTGGAGAAGTGTTCATTTCTAATTCAGCACAGTAAACACCCTCCTATCTGCTGTACAAACCTGGTGCCTGTAATATATCTTTCCCCCCCTCCCGGTGTATAGCTGAACAGCATGGTATCTGAGCATCCAAGTTGGTGATTGTTTTTCACCATGCTTTTATATATCAAACACTGGTTTAGTACTAATACATACTTCAATTGCCAGACCAATGAAGGATATCAAAGATACATGCCTTTTCACCCTCACTCAGCATTAACGCTTTCCAAAAGGAAGCTGTTGAACTATGAAACATCTCAGCATGCCCCAAATCCTCAAAAGAATCATTAAAAAAGCAGCACTTTTAAGTGTGCAGTGTCAGCTGATGCCAAATAAACAGCAGTTTGAAAATGGGAACAAAACGAGCCTTTTAATGTAACTGTAAAATGCAATCTTTTGGCAGAGATATACAGAGGTGGGGTTAAAGATGCTAATATCGGGATCGGGAAGTCCATTGTAGTGTGCCATACATAGAAACTGGCGAAATAAAATTGTGTCTCAGTTCATAGTACAGAACTCGGGGCACACGGTGGTTATTCTTCAAAAACTCCCTAGGTCTCTGGCTAGGAAGTATGAAAAAGAAACTCTTAATACACACTACTTGTTTGAAATTTTTATCTTGAATGTACCTAAGAGCAAGCCTGTGAAACCTTGCTGTGAAATGTCTTTGCCTGCCTTGTCAAAAACTCAAATGGTGCCCTTGAATGCCTGGCACTACAGAGCATCAGAGATGACCTGGTGATATGCAAAGCCTTAAACAAATTACACAGAGAGAGTGTGAGTGTCGCTCGAATAGGCACTGCAAGGAAATTTCCAGGCCAAGAATAAGTTCCTGGAGTTGAAAGAACGTGCGATGCGGGAATGCCAAATAGGTTTGACCGAGAGATGAGGCAGGAGAGGCTAGTCTAGTTGGACAGATCTGTCCCTCCACTGGCTCAGGAAGAGTGGCTACAGGGCATGGGGTGGGGATGGAACCCACCACACGGAACACAGGAAGTTGCCATATACTGAGTCAAGCCACTGGTGTATCAAGGCCAGTACTGTCTACTCTGACTGACAGCATCTCTCATTGGGGTCTCACGTGGAGGTCTTCTTCCATGTCACCTACTACTTGATCCTTTTAGCTAGAGACACTTGGGGATCAAACTGGGGGGACCTCCGCCTGCAAAGCAACTGCTTTACCACAGATCTACAGCCCTTTCTGCTGCCACTGCCATGCTGAAAGAGCTGTAGCCCTGCTCCTCTGTAGCCAAAAGCAGTAGAAACAAAGATATCTTTGGCACAAGATACTGGGCATAAGCAGGTCAGCATTCTCAACCAGTCAAAACAGATGTTACTACCATAATTTCAGAAAGGGGGAAAATGCTTATTTATGAAATGAGAAAAAGATTTAGGGTAAGGAGACCTGGAAGAAAGAGAGAGGTTTGTCTTTCATGGAAGGTGTGAGAACTGCTACTTGTGCCAAAGATATTGCTGCTACCTTTAATGCTTAGCCTGAGAAGGCAGTATTTTTGCTCGACTGATCCCCTGAGATGCAGAGTGAACATGCTGCCCTCTAGAGGCTGGCTGTGGTTCCTACGACTCAAGAAGTGACCCCTAAATTAGAAATGCCTGTTCCAAAATGCTTTTGAAACTGAAGGGCTGTATCTCATTCTGGCTCTGCAGACAGGTTTGCTTAGTATTTCAGTACAATATGCAAAGTTTTCTATCTGCATAAAGACTACCTTGCAGTTACAGCAAGAAAGTGTCTTTCCTGCAAACATTATCCTAAAGCTGGTGATTGCTATAGTTATTTGGCCCTGATTAGATGGGACAGGCTAACCCAATCTCATCAGATTTCGGAAGCTAAGCAGCGTTGGCCTTGGATAGGAGACCACCAAGAATCACCTGGGCTGTTACACAGAGGAAGGCAATAGCAAATCACCTCTGGACCTCTCCTGCCTTGAAAACCCTACAGGGCCGCCATAAATTGGCTGCAACTTGATAACACTTCACACACACACACACACACTAACTTGATCTTTTGATGCAGCCCCATCCCAAGGGAGGGACTATACCAAAGCCTGACAAAACTCGGGCACCAGGTTACCATGATGTCTAGAAATTCCACTGCGGTACCTAGAATTTTCAGCAATGAACTTATTGTAGGACCTCTTGGCAATCCTTCGTGGAAGTACAAAACTTATTTACCATTTTGCATCAGAATATCTTGTTGTATGACATAAAATATGTCAATCAAGTTCTTGTCATTGCTTGTTTATATGCTGCCTATTCAATAATGATGGATGAATTCATTTCTTAAGTAGCTGCTTTCTACACTGTTTGAAGGAGAAGGCGGGTTTTCCTTTTTCATCCATAATGCCTTTTGCTGCCAACTACTTGTTGATTGAAGGGATGGAGGGGGGGGAAAGGGAACAAGGTGCAAAGGTGAAAGTTTTATTAGATCTTCTAGATCCCTAAACATTTTGCTAAATGCTTCATCAGAGGAGTTTATATAAAAACTTCTCTGGCTCCCACCTTTAACAATTAACCACAGTCAGGAGGTGCAAGAAGCTTTAAGTGTGGCTCCTACATTTTGAAGCCGGCTCCTAGAACCAAAGGAAATTTGTCAGCTTTAGTTCAAAAAGGTTGGACAATTATTGGTTCTATGAAACTAATATTCTGTCTTCAGGGTAGGGAACAAAACACATGGCCTTTTGACCTTTTATTCCAGTAGTTCAGAATTTCTTTCTTGTACAAGGGAAGAAATGGTATAGAAAGTCCTGACATCTGGATTAATGCCAGTTAACTGAGAAAGTAATGTGAAAGCAGTGTGATAATGTCCAAGCCTTTTCAAAAGTGAACAATCCTATCTAAAGGAGAAGTTAAAATAACTGGCTTATTATTTTTGTTTGCATTTTTAACAAATTACTAAAGAAAGGTGATCTGGTATACAAAGTGTCTAAAGACAGCCATATTACTGAGAAATCTCAAAGCAGAAAATATTTACCAGGTGCAGCACAAGTGGTTGTAATAATGGAAGAGGGAGCCAGAATGATAACCCACCTGAGTAATTCAGTTTTGCCCAGCCTTTTGTGATACATGCATATGACATTCAGATCTCAGGTACACATTTGATGAACCCCTTGTGCCTGAGGAGGGGCTGTAGCTCAGTGGTAAAGAATCTGGTTTGCATGAAGAAGATCGCACATTCAGTCCCTGGTATCTCCAGTTAAAAGGCTCAAGTTTCAGCCATGTTGGTCTACAGTAGAAAAGCTAGATATGAGCCCAGCAACACCTAAGAGACCAACAAGATTAGGGAGGGCTATGAGCTTTTGAGAGCCAAAGCTCCCTTCGTCAGGCACAGACGGTTGGTGATGTGAAAGATCTCTGCTGGAGACTCTGGAGAAAGTGCAGTTGCCAGTCTGAGTAGATAGTAGTCATCATGATAGACCAATGGTCTGATTCAATGTAAGGCAGCTAGCTACACATACTCAGGTGTGCTCACCATCCAGCTACTTTTTAACTATTTGCTTAGTGCAACATTTTTAAGGATGTGGGAGAGAAGAAATCAAGGATATGGGAGTTTATCCTCCGAGGAATGTGAACTATGTAAAACAATTCTCTTCTGCAGGCTATCAGGAGCCACTGCAAGTGGGAGAGGAGGCTGACTATAATATTGAATACCTTCCAAATTTCTGAAAGCTTCCCAAGGTTTTTAGATCGCCTCCCCAAGGGAGTGCTGCAGGGCCTCTGTCAAGAATCACTGGCCCAGATCATGCTCTTGCCAACTGTACAGAGCATATAAGCACCACTGATTTCAAATTATTTTAAGATCATAAGAATACTTCAAAGTTTACTCCTTAACAATATTTCACCCACCAATACATTTAGAAGCAAAAAAGCCACCCAATCTAAGTCAATCCTGATGCATCACAGCTTTGCATCAGTACTGTGTTTCATGTCCACAATAACACCATAACGGCATTTGTCAATGGATGTATTAGAAAATCCTAATTTCATTTCCTGATTGCATTTTGAAACAATTCTAGACGGTATTTACTTGGAAGCAAGCTATACTGAAATAAAACAGATTTTCATCTGAAAGCAGGACAGTACGTTATACATCAGCGGTGTAAGCATGAGAAAGCCCTTCATTTCAAGCGAAACACATGGCTAAATTCATGACTGCCACTGAAAATAGCTGCAGTGGGTCTAACTCTCTTCTCCTTCTTCTAAACAGTAGTCCAAGTTACATGATGAAGTCCTGGTCTTCCATGCTCCCATTCCATATCAGAGGAGCAGACAACTCTGGGAGTGGGATGATAACCACAACAGGAGGTAAGGCCTTTACATGTTGACTGGGAACCAGACGGACAGCATTTTGAGGGCTAGCCATGTATCACCTGAAAGATCTAATTTGATGTTAGAAGAATCACAACTATCTGAATTCTTCAGGACTTATGTAAAACTGCTCAACTGGAAGGCAAAGCCTTGTATCAAACATTAACAGCACAATCCGGGGGAGGGGGGGGGGCGGAAAGTTTTTTGGGAGCAGATGAGCCGCTATGTGGGCGCAGTAAGGGTTTGTGCCGACATATGACCAGCGCCACCACAGTGGAGGGGAGTTATGTGGGCGGGGGGCCGCCTGAGGGCAGCAGTCCGAGGGCTGTGCCCAAGCGTAGGCAGAAGTGAGGCGGATCGCGGCATTCAGGTGGAGGAGGGGGTGGAGTTGGGGGCACAACCAGGCTTAGGCGGCTTCGTAAGCAGTTTGGCCCATGACACGCCCCCCCCCCCCCAAGGCACAACGTTACGCCTGCAAATAGCGGGCGTATCCCATAGGCACTCGTTGAAACCAAAAACAAAGGTTGCCTCCGCCGCTGCAGAAGCTCTCAAACACCTTAGGGAGTGGCGTGATTGCCTCACCAATCCCCTTGCGCCTTGGCCTGGTGAGCCCCCTCCCCGGCGCCCAATCATGTCCTGCCCCCCTCCTAGAAATACTTTTGCTCTGCCTCGCACAACTCAATTGTTAGGGACAGGTTTGTGTAGCGGGAAGCTCTGCCGGCGAGCTCCCGGCCATACAGACTTAGAGTGAAGGACAGGCAGGCACGTTGGTGACGGGTTTTGCACCACGCAATTGCTCTGACAGTATCTGACAATTGTGAGGGGGGCCTGGGCTAACTGCTCATTTCCAGGTCTCCACAGGTTCCGGGCTCCTGGAGGCTCTGCTTGCAAGGACTGTCGCCCATGGCTGGGGTAAATTCCACTGTCGTCCCCCCCCAGCCTCCCCCTCCCCTCGACTGCTTGGTGTGCACCTCTGGCACTTGAACACGGCAGTGGGCTCCAGCAGGGGGCATTTGCTGAGCCCACACACCCCTGTGCTGCTGCCTGCTCCCTTCCTTTGGTCTGTCCTTTGCTGCATTCCCAACCTCTGGAAGGGCACAGGGGGTGGGGGGTGTGACAGCTGCCCCGCTGTGGGGAGGTAGGTCAGAGACTGTCCCTTTAAGAGAGCACCCAGCTGAAATGCAGCCTGCTCTTCCAGCTGCCGCCCCTGCAGGTGCTCTTGATCTCTGTCTCCGTTTTGCAGGTGGGACTCCAACACAGAGGCTTCTGCGTATGTTGCTCCACCGCACCCCCCTCCCTCAGCTGCTTCTGCCTGCCGCTCAGAATGGAGCCCCGTAATGTCTCCCCGTTAGAAGCCAACAAGCGGCGCTGTAGATCTGCCCATGCCCGAGTGGCCGGCTGCTACATATGTCTGGATTGGGCTGCCCGAAACAATTTGGTCCAACTCACACTTTAGTAAGATGCAAAACTATCAGTTTTGCATATAAATATGATATAATATTGCACATACCTTATCTTGATTATGAACCTTAAAGTTCAGAACGGGGGCTAAAAAACCCCCCAACAACCTAAACCAGCTTAGTCCAAAGAAGCATTTTGATTGCCTAATTTAACTTTGTAAAGGGAGTAGTAAAGCTTATAGCTGGTCTCCGTAAACCTCACAGCTGGAACATTCTAACACTACCATGTGGCTTCCAGCGATCAAAGTAAGTTACTTTAGATATCAAACTAAGATTTCATAATGGAAATAAATGCAACACCAGGGGGGGTGCAGTTGTCATGAAATAATTACACTCCTGGGAGATTACAGACAAGGCTGTACTCCAGGGGTGTGATTATCCCATGATAACCACATCCAGTGAAATTGCCTTATTGCAAAAAATAATCTCCATTCACCAGCAAGATATATTATTCAATAGGAGACTTTTGAAAGCAGAAAGATTATATATTTTTTTAAAAGTCGAATCACCAACTGGATTAGTACTGCAGCCTGTATACAAAAGGGGTGTGGGGGGGAATGAAACCAACCCCGGCAGAGTACTTGTTATTTCTACTGTATAGAACTCTTGCTGTCTGCATTGTAAAAATAGACACCCATTCTTTCAGAACAAGGCACTCATTAGCACCGGACACAAGCTTTAATCTGAATGGGTACGATCCTCCTGGTGTTCTTCCATATGAAGCATCAGCAGTGAAATCAACAGAAGGTTTGCAGATGGGGCAGAAATACGGGCTGCAATCCAGCCATTCTGATATGTGTACAGAGCTCTGCAAAAGCAATAGGTTCTTGGTTCCTTCAGAAATAGGGGGATGCTTGGGATACACAGTGGGTCATCCTTAGTTGCATATGACCATTTCTCATTATAGAGGAGAACTGGAGGCCCTACTCTAAACACAAGTCCTTTGGCTATTGTGCAATAGTCAAAGTGTACAGCACTCTCCCTGAGTCAATGAACTTAGATCCTGGACACAGGAATGTGGCCATTTAGATCCTGGACATAGAAGTGTGGCCCTTGCTACTGCATCCAAATTTTGAGACACTTCCTTGGAGTGTAACTATAGATGCTCACTTTTTTTCTGAGGCTCTGTTCTCTGGATCAGGGTGATGGTATTAGTGCCAAAAAAAACTGTTAAAGAAGTAACCCACTAGATCAGACAAGTCTATTCCAGAATTCTGTTTCACACAGCGAAAAGCCACTTGCTCTGGTGGGCCGACAGAAAGGCCATACAGATTGATGGGAAATCGTTACAGGTAGTCTACATGCTGAGTTCAACAATAAGCCTCTAAAGCAGATGAAGGCACTGTCTGGAAATATGACACAGTAAAAGCTCTCCTTTGAGAAGAGAGTATTAAGCCACTTAAAAGACTGTGCAAAGTTTGTTGCAATAGAACCCCATAGTGTAATTCCTATATATTACTGCATTAACAAAGAAAATCCCCATAAAGCTAAGAACCATCCAGCCTCCATCAGAGCGCTCACCACAATCAGGTGCAGCACCTTTAAGAACTACCCATCTGCTCCTGGAGAGGAATGGCATCCATCTCCGCCTCCATGCAAGAGTTGAGAGCCAGTTTGGTGCAGTGGTTAAGTGCATGGACTCTTATCAGAGAGAACCAGGTTTGATTCCCTACTCCTCCACTTGCAGCTGCTGGAATGGTCTTGGGTCAGCCACTGCTATCACAGAGCTATCCTTGAAATGACAGCTGCTGTGAGAGTCCTCTCAGTCTCACCCACTTCACAGGGTGTCTGTTATGGGGAAGGACGATAAAGGAGATTGTGAGCCGCTCTGAGAGGAGGGCAGGATATAAATTCAATATCATCATCTTCTTCTTCTATTTAAAGTCTCAGTCCACTGTCAGCTTTGCTGGAATAATATCTAAACTCGTAACCTTGGCTCTCACCTGAGTAACTTAACTCTCAGAGCAGGACAATCTGAAGATGTTACACTATCCATCTTTTAATGCCAATTTACCCCAAAGAGGTTGTACTCTCCTTTATTAAAAGTCTATATTTGACTGTGTTCTGTGAAGGCACAGGACATACCTACTGCTAATTCATCATTGCTTATTCTTAACTCTGTAAAATGCGACCTCTCTCTGAACCTAAGGATACATGTTTATCTACATATGCAGGGGAACGTTTTGTGCATCTGACAAAACAGAACAGCACACAAGAGCTTATGCTTTTTTCACTGTAGTTCCCCAACAGAGTTTCCAACAACACTTAGGAATTCCACACCACACAAATTAACTACTTCTGCTTTGGAGAGATGTGCACTACTGAGCAAGCATCAACATTCAATGGGCACATCAATTCTCTGAACAATAGCTTCTAATAATTTATTTGTAGTCACTGTGCGCAACTAAAACTACACAAGTGATGCCAACAACATAAACGTATGTTTTTGTTTTTAAAAAAATCATAAAACAGTCCTGTATAAATTATGCAAGCTAAATGTATTTTACCATGTTCGAGTGTTTTATCCTTGGGGCAATACTAAAGCTACCTAAAAGATCACATCAGAAAATCCAGATGTTGACTTCAAATCCATCCACTCAAGGGACATGGCGGGGCTGTGCCACTAATGCTGCAGTATAATCAGAGGCTACAGGAAAGAGCAGGAGAACAACACACAGTCTGGCTGCACTAATTTTCACCCTTCTAATTCTTCTTGGTATTATGTATTTGGACTATTACTATACTGCTTCTTCAGAGTCCTGCTCAAATTAATTGTGATGATGGTGTTGTGCCATCATCACAAACAGGTCTGAAATTGCAAATGTTTAGGATTCCTGCAAAATAGAAAAGGAGGAATCAGCTGAATAGCAGTCACGAGGAAGAGCTGCCAACTTCCTAAAATATATACTAATGCTTTTTTTAAAAAAGTTGGGAAAAGCAGAGAAACCTCATCGTGAAGTGTCAGTGCAAGATTGGTACTATAAGACTAACACAGCCATTGTTCTAAAGCTGTGAAAATATAAATATGCAAACTGATCACAGTGAGGTTGGTTGCACAACCTACATTAGTAAGTCTGAAAATAAGCTACTATGAGCAGTCAAGAAAGCAGATACAACATGCAGAAGAGACCAGATATATACACACAGTTGCTGTTGATGAGATATCTTTGTGATGCAATACCAACAAGAGGCAGAAGCATAACTGAGGTTAAAGATTACAAAGTGGAAGAAGAGACAGCAACAAAGTGGCCATTAATAAAAGGTAAGCTGGGAACCACAAGGCTAATATTAAAGAAGGCACATCCTGTCTCAGAACAGAGGCGTTTTCTGAAGGGAACGTTTTGCAGGCTTCTGCGACAGTCAAGAAACTGATTGGTAACCTTCAGGCCTCCACCCTTCTGTCCTTGAATTCCACCAAGAAAGTCAGCACCACACAGCTTCTTATAGAGAAACTCAGGGTGTTTAGATTTGAAGGCCTGGTCTAGTCTTGGGAGTGTAGGGGTTGCATATTAGCATGCAAGAGGGGAGGTAGAGAAATAAACACCAATGGACATTGGTTTAATTGTTCAGATGCACTTCAGCCCCTTGTTTGGCAAATTAGAATGCTCTGCATACAATATACTATTCATAGGCTTAGACAGTTGGTAACACCCATCAAAAAGACTAGGATTCATCTGGCATATCAGAACGCTCTAGTAAACAGTATAGCATTCATAGGCTTAGATATTAATCAGTAACATCTATCAACAAAACTAGGATTTCTTTCAAAAAGGAGTACCACAAAGTGTCTTTAGATCAACTTGATCTATAGCGGCAGGAGTCAAATGGGTATATCAAGTTGTATGGCTTAGATGCAATCACAAACTACTCTTGGAGATCTTAAATAACAAAAGATACTGTGAAATCCAGAAATCTTATTTTCTAGATAAATAGTTCACATACCAATGAAACTGTACCATCCACATGGCTTTGAAACATGAGTTCAAGAATATCCCTTAAAAATATGACTAAATTATGTTTTGAGCACCTACCTGATCCATCACTGGAAACTGAGCTTGCATTAATCCCAGAGAGACCAAACAAGGGACACTCTCGATCCGTATTTACATGGCCCCACTTGTGACATTTGATGCATCTCACGTTCCGCACCTGGAAAATAATAATGATTGGACAAGTTTTAAATCTAAACACTGCTGTTCTATATCATTATTGAATAATTAAGTGCCAAGAATATGCTGTTCACCAATAAATATTTGAAATTCAACTAAAAATGAGAAATAAAAATAAAATACAAAACTTACCTGGATACCAAATGGCTGATCTCTAATGTTCATGTCATCCTTAGCATATCTATTAAAATACAAGAAAACATATTTTCACACAATGAAATATTTATATAATTAGGACATAATCTAAATAAGTACAGTATATTAAAAGAATAAAATACATACATCCTAATCAATATCATCTTTGATTCAGAAATGAATTATGCTGTGTGATGGTTCAAAAATAGTATAGAAAGAACTGAAACTCTGATTTTTCCTCTATTCCTCCCAAAATTTATGGATTTTAAATATTATTAACATCTGATGTTGGAGGCCTTGTACTCAACTGATCTGTTTGATGAAATAAGCAATAAAAGATATCACTTGAGCAGACAATTTTTGTAATTAATAAAAGAATACCACTTTTAAGTTAAGAAAAACACTCTTCACAGAAATAGAACCCTACAGATACACATACATCCACACAACAAAAAACACACAGTTGAGAGAATAAATCTTACAAATGAGATTATATAAGCGATAAAGTAATAAGTCTTACTTTTCACGTGGCGCTACCTTCTGCCATTCAAATTTGTACTCTGTTTCTCCCTCTTGCTAAAAAAGTTAAAAAAAATTAAATAAGGCAAGTTCAAAAAAATAAAATGCTGTTTAGAAATTAGATTACTAAAAAATGAGGAATTATATTTTAAAATTACCTCCTTGGTCTCTTCTTAAGATTAACCAGCAGTGTATAGGGAGAAAGGAGAAGACACAACATTAGATACACAGACTAACAGATATCAGGGTTTCAGTCAGGATTTAATCATTTGACACACCAACTTAAACCATAATGGAGGCCTGCTTCATGCAGAACTACAACATGGCAAAGAACAGAGATGGTAGACTGGATTGACGTGGACATTTGATTCCTGGCTTAAATATCCCTTCACTTAAGAAAAGAGCATGCAAACAGAAAACTAAACTTTCAGGGAAGTTCTCTTCGTTTTGCAAGGGGGAGAGGGACTTTCATTAGTTTCTCCCCTACTGTGGCTTGCTGTGCTAATTTTCTATTTATGGGGAGTTTTAATATATAGAAACATTCTAAAATCCTCGGGTCTTGGCCACTTCCATTTCTCTGAATTTGTGAAGCAGACCTAACAACTGCTATCGTTTGCAGAGTTACTCCAGTCTAAACCCTTGATTTAAGCTGCCTTACAATGCAGTAAACCTACATAGGTTTGCACTGTAAAAATACTATTCAAATCTTGGATATAATACAGAAGGAAGAATATTTATTCATTGATTCAGTTCAATGAGATGCTATTGCAAAGCCTCCGCATGAGCAGGGAGGGAAAAGTCATCCTGTCGTGCTGATGCTAGGCACTGACCTATGCTTGGAAAGGGTTGTTTATGCTGCTCTGGGTTCAAATTCATGCACAACATTCTATGGGCATCTAGGAAGTTGGCCCAGTCTGTGCTGACCAAGCGTAAGGAGCTGAAACTCCCTTTCCAGGAATAACTGACAGTAGGTGCTGTTTCACAGCAACATATAAAGAACAATTTGACCACATTCCTGCAAAAATTAGCTGTGTAGAAAATCTCCATCGAGTTCTCCTTTTATGATAGCTTGCGGCAAGAATCTTTAGTTACTTTTTTACATGTAGCTGAGACTATTTGTAAGCAGTATTCTTGGGTCAGGAAAATATGAATGGCCTACATGTTGACAGGAATCCTCTACCTGCGGCAGAGGTTGACCACTTTATATAAAGCTGTTATGCAATGTTAAATGTAGATACAGAGTACCATTTCTTAATTCAGCTGCAGTCCCTTTCATTAATGTTTTCATCCAGCTCATTCATAAGTGTCAGAATTTTATATAAACAATTAGAGGACAACAATTACCCTTCTTTGCTCCTGGTGGTGCTTCATACATAAAATTTAGACCGTTCTTCACACGTTCATCACCCATAAGCAATCTATATAGGAAAAACAAAGATATACCACAAGGCATTTAAAAATAAATGTAATATACAATCAACCTACAATAAGTCACTGTTTTAATAATCCAGTTAAGATTTAAAAGAACACCCTGACTTCCCTGTTCAATTAAAAGTATTTTAGCAGGACATGATTAACTTCCATTGTTCCAGCAGGACTGGGTATATTTTGTACGCTGTTTAAGTAACTAAAAACAACTCCTGTCTTCATAATCCTAATTGCATTATTTGCATTCCAACAAGATCCATGGGAGGTGCCAAAGGTTGCCAGGGGCAAACCAATTAGTGTTGCTTTCAGAGACTTTAGTGAAGAGTAGTTGTGTTTTTGCGGATTTCTGCTACAGTCGTCAGTATTAGAATTTTTAATTCTCCACCAGAGGCTACCACGCATGACAAGGGACAGCTAAGGAAAAAAAATTCCATAATGCAAGAGCTTTTATCTATTTTATTTTTTAGGTTTGAAACAGGAAACTGACCAAATTCACACATAATATAGTACTATGTGAGAGTAATGCAAAGAGCCAGAACATTTCCACAGAATTCACATTCCAGTACCAATTCTGGGCCATCTACTGTTTTGTGCAAAAGGGACCTGGAAAGGCCACAGTGATTGGCCCACACCAACCAAAAGCACAGCTCCTATAAGACTAATAAGGATAGACAAAACGAGCCATAAAATTGCAACAGAATCTACATTCTACCACCTATCTTGGACAACGTATGGTTTTGCACACAAATGGGATGGAATACCAACTTCCAGGTGGTCCAGACACCACCCAAACTGACTGGTCATTTGGGATAAATATAGACTACCCCCATGAGTCATAAAATCCATGTTTCAGGAAATGCACTGTTTTGCACTTTAAAAGCTGCCCATGCCAACCAAATTCTTAAGTATCATCAGACTACTGAGGACTGATGCAATGAGCCACAAGATGTCAACAGAATCCATATTCTATTACCTGTTACAAGTAATTAAGTGTTTTGCACAAAATAGCTACAGAACCCCCACTTCTTGTCTGCCAACCCCAACCAAATTCATCAGACCCACAGGATTACAGGACTAATAAGGCAAGATGCAGCAAGCAACAAAACTACCACAGATGGTCCACCTCTGAAGCCTGGTTTGCACTAATGTCTGTTTCACAGACTTCAGCAGAGTGTGCTTGTGTTATTTGTAAATTTTTGCTGCAGTCATAAGGATTAAAAATCTGATGGGTTGAATCCCATCAAACAACTCCACACTTGCAAGGGGGACAGGGACTTTCATTGGTTTCTCCCTTACTGTGGCTGATGTCCACATGAGGGGACATGTGATGCTGGTGCAGCCTCAGGCGTGGGAACATGGCAAAAAGCAATCCAGGTCCAGAAGTATTTGCTGCCAGTTTAACTGCACATATGACAGAATCTCCACAGAAGAGGGCTTAGAGGCATTGCCCTCCTCTTTCACCAATGTCACTGGAGGCTCCAGGTGTCTCACGGTGCAATTTGTTAGCCGCCCTGAGTCCGCTTGCGGAGAGGGCGGGATAGAAATTTAAATAAATAAATAAATTTTAAGTAAAGTTACACTCTTCTAAGACTACTGACTTCAACGGACATGGAAGGGCGCAACTCTGCTCACGACTGCACTGCATGTCAGCACAGTGACACAACATATGGCAGTGTCTGGGCTGCAAGGTCAATATAGCTCCTGCTTCACAGTTCATCAGCAGACTGCTGTTCCTTGGGAGGAAATTCTGAACTGAGCTGGGATCCAGGCTGTTTCCTGCCCTCTCTCTGACAGCTCTATCTATGACAGAAACCAGAGGGAGAAGCAGTCACAGCTGGATCTGTACCCAGACATCTTAAAGGGGTGCCAGGCTGCTTCCTACCCTCCTTGTGATGGTAGAATATCATTTCTCACCTGTTGTCATATGATTCCTGCTCTTTAAGGTATTGTTGCATTAACTCTTCCTGTTTCTTCTTGTCATAAGATATCTTCTGTTCTGCCATCCATACCTAATCAGAACAAATGTGAACAATATTTTCCATATGAATGTCTTCCACTTTGTACTGAAATCCTGGTAATCCATACAAATTATAGAAAAACGCAGACATGTACATCATGAGAGTTCTTTTTTCATGTTGCATTGGTGGAATTCAGACAATACCACTTCGTCTGAATTTTACTTTGGGGAGTGGCCACTGCTTAGTAGCAGAATACCTCATTTACATGCGAAGATCCTACGCTCAACCCCTGGGATCTCACATCCAATAGGTGATATGAATTATAAAAGACCTCTATAAGAGACCCTAGAGCAGGGGTCAAACTTGTGGGCTGTGGGCCAAACCAGCCCCTGGAGGGCTTCGATCAGGCCTGCGGGGCTCTCTTCTCCCCCCTCCCCGCTCCTGTCCTCACCCTGCGATCCCAGCTTCATCTGCCTTCTCTTTGCAGAGGCTAAAGCAGAAGTGAAGTTGCAATGAAAATATGGAATGGATTTCCAACTGAGGCCTGTAGGCAGAGCAGACTGGAATGAGAAATCCACTTCATGTATTCATTGTAACTTTGTTTCAATGGAGAAGTTTAACTTCCCAGCATTCCTATGGACAGCTGAAGCTTCCTGGAGCTGTGTTGTTGCAAATCAAGCATGGATACTTTGAATCAGTTTTGTCTCTTCTCAAACTCTATACTCTAGAATGGAGTGAGAACTAGTGGCTAGAGTATTCTAACTTGAGAATCCACAGCGAAAGCAGGATATTACACTGGATAGCCATTGCTAATCAGAATAGATCCCAGTGTGTGGGGGGGGGGGAGGGAGCTTGCAATGCCTTGCTGTTTCATGTTTTCCCAGGCTGAGAGTATTTTATTTTAGTTTTTAGTTTTCTGCTGTGTGAACCTTGTGCTTTTCCTTGATGTTTTATATTTAAAATTGCATTGCAAAATCCCACTATTCCCCTACCTTTCCATTTTTAAAAAAAATTGCAAGAGTTTTAAGCATGTTTGTATATTAAATTTAAAAATAACAATACATTTGTGTTTGCCTGTGTGCTTTATAAAGTGTAGATCACTTTCTGCCATTACATTTTAGGGCATGCATGACATGGCCCCACAAAATCCCATTTATGTCAAATCCAGCCCTCCTAACAAATGAGTTTGACACCCCTGCCCTAGAGAGCGGCTTCCAGTCAGAGCAGACAATACTAATAGAATATCCTGACTCAGCATAATGCAGCTTCAGGTGTGTTCATGTGTCTATAAATGATTACTTTCACACTAATTCGGAAGTTCCACTCACTTCTGGGGGCCTTATATAAATTTTGTTAGGAGTAAGACGATAATCACAAATGTAGCATTTTTCTACTGCTTGGTAGACCACACACAATAGGGGTTAGGTGCAGGTGAGTAGCCATGTTAGTCTAGAGTAGTAGCAGTACAACAAAACCCGCATCCAGTAGCACCTTGAAAACCAACAACATTTTTCAGGGTATGAACTTTTGCAAGACAAAGTTCACTCCACTGGTCTCTAGACAACCCTGGAAAATTTTGTTGTGTTTGAAGGTGTTACAGGAATCAAATTATTCCGGGGGTAGGTCTTCATTGTCACATAAAGTTGAAGTTTTAAGATTAACTAAAATATTAAAAGTAAACTTCCAGTGCCGGATGGCATTCACCAATGCCTTCTTTAAGAATGTAAATATGAAATGATCAGTATTTCAAATAAAATATGTAAAACTTAACACTGAAGTCAACCTCCTTATTATAGAATTGGTAGGCAACCAATCCCCAAGGTGCATCCATGGAGAACCCACCTCATCATAGATCTGTCAACCTAATTTCATGGCCAGGTAAATCAGTGGAAAAACCATGAACACAGGAAGCTGCCTTCTACCATCACAATACTGTTCCATCTAGCTCAGTACTGCCTACTCCCTGACTGGCAGTGGTTCTCCAGGGTCAAAGGCTCTTTCCTTGCATTGGCTACCCAAGATCCAGGGCCAGAACTCAAGGCCTTCTGTGTGAAAGGCATGAGACTAGTACCTCTGAGCACTGCTCCCTTCCCCTATAATGAGGACAAAGGCTAAAACAATTCACTGGGACTGTTTTCCGTACATATTTATCTCAACGTCAATGAGGCAGTCAAGTTTATGGAAGAAGAATTTATATTGGATTTATATCCCGCCCTATACTCTGAATCTCAGAGATGTCACAATCTCCTTTACCTTCCCTTCCACTACCACAGACACCCTGTGAGGTAGGTGGGGTTGAGAGAGCTCTTATAGCAGCTGCCCTTTCAAGGACAACTCCTACAAGAGCTATGGCTAACCCAAGGCCATTCCAGCAGCTGCAAGTAGAGGAGTGGGGAATCAAACCCGGTTCTTCCAGATAAGAGTCTGCACACTTAACAACAACACCAAAGTGGAGAATGCAAAAGTGTTCATCTTGTATAAGATCAAACATACTACGCCAAAGCATTAGAATAATAACTGTACTATCTTGCTGTGGTGATTTGCTGCACTGTCCTGCTGCACCATCTCATCCTATTGTTCTGCTGGGCTATTTTGGTCTATTGAATACTGAAACTGACTTTTATTATGATTTTATTATTATGTTGTGCTTCGCCCTGAGCCTCTATGGGGGAATGGGCGGAATATAAATAAATAAGAATCGAATAAGCATCAAAATAGCAGCTGATATTCATTTTAAGAGCAAAGGTACACGGGGGGGGGGGAGGGGGGGAGACCTTTAACAATATAGTGATATAGCAAAGCAGCTACAAGATTCCCAGCAGAAATGTAGGGGACACAGTGAAAAGTTCGCTACAAACATGTTTGTTTAATATGCTATGAAAGAAAGGCAAGCAGTGTTAAAAACACTAGGAAAGAAACAAAACAAACACCACAAAATATCATAATGACCTTTTCAACATATAAAGAGCAACTTACAGTACAGCCATATTTAACAGATATGAAGTTCCAGATATCTGATCTGTGTAAGTCTGGGTACCTATCTTTAAAATAAATTGTAGCACTGAACTGAAAAAGTTACAGTTAATATATGGGGTGCTGTGAAGAACGATCAAATGAAGGCCTGAAAAATTAGGGCTCATTGGTGAAGCAACTTTTGTAATCCATGGTGAAAACAGAATCCAAGATTACTGGATTTATTAATTCAAAACATTTTTTGCATGTACCCTCTGGGCAGTGTGTGTGTAACAAAAAAACCTAGCATCTATTACTGCATTGAGTATCACAGAAAGATCAAGCATTTGAAGGAACTTATACAGAGAATGGCAAGTTTTACCAGATTGGTTCATGAAATGACAACGGATAGTATATGGCTTATTAAACTGTATCATGTTTACAGTTTCATACTAAACAGAGTTAGCCCACTAACTTCAAAAGACTCATAAGGGTGTAACTCTGCTTAGAAGAAGAAGAAGATGATATTGGATTTATATCCCGCCCTCCACTCCAAAGAGTCTCAGAGCGGCTCACAATCTCCTTTACCTTCCTCCCCCACAACAAACACCCTGTGAGGTGGGTGGGGCTGAGAGGCTCTCACAGCAGCTGCCCTTTCAAGGACAACCTCTGCCAGAGCTATGGCTGACCCAAGGCCATGCCAGCAGGTGCAAGTGGAGGAGTGGGGAATCAAACCCGGTTCTCCCAGATAAGAGTCCGCACACTTAACCACTACACCAAACTGGCTCTCTTACAACTGCACTGTACACAAAGACCCCTTTCCATCCTTTATTCAGCATACAGAATTGTTATAGGTATACTGATGCTACACAGAGAAAGGGGTACGACATCCCCATGTCTTTAAAGAGCTGTGTGCATATGTTCGGAATATATGTCCTAACCAGGACAAAGAATCTGCACATATGATGGCCACACTTTACTTTTTTCTAGCAAGAGAAACACTGGTGTACCCAGAGTACCTGCACCTGCTGAATAAAACTTGCAGCTGCCCTTACCTAAGGACTGGGAGCATGACTGTGTGACTACACATTTAAAAGGACTTTTACAGTGTAATTGTTTTTGAAAAGATCATCTGCATTTTAGATTGGCTTTAATTCTGGTTCATTTTAAAAAATATCTATTATCTGCTTCTTTCATTTTATTGTACAGGTTGGGAATATTCAATTTGGCTTATAGCCCTATCCCGGCTTGCGCGGGCTCTGGGTGATGTACAGAGATGCATGGTGCCATAGAATAAATATACAAACATTTAAAATTCAATATACAAATCGATAAAAACTAAAAACAGAAACAATCTATTTAAAAAGCTGGTGAGACAAATTCCCTTAATAAAAGCCTGGGTGAAAAGCTGCCTGTTGGCCTGGCACATAAAAGAAAGTAAAGCAGGTGCCAAACAAACCCCAAGGAGAAGGACAATCCAACAGCAAGGGGCCACCACAGAAAATACCCTGTGTCTAGACACCCACAGCCCTCACCTTTGAAGAAAGGGCACAGTGATCATGGTTTGAAAGGCTTGTTGTAACTAGCCAGCTGAACAGTATGGGATGAGATGGTCTTTCAGGTATCCTCGCCCCAAGGTGTTCAAAGCCTTAAAAGTAAGGACCAGTACCTTGAACAGTGCCCAGAAACAGATGAGTAACCAACAGAGATCTTTCAGAATGGGGGTTCATACCATAGGAGAGGAAACTGAGTTGCAGTTAAAGGAAAGAGGCAAGATAGGAAGATTACAAATTGATGTTACTGACATTGCTTAGCTTTCTCCCTCCGCCATTAGCAAACCTGTCCTCTAAAACAAAATGGCTAAAATGAAAGACAGTGCACATACTCCCTCCCTTCCCATTCCTGGACGCGGTGGGGAGGAATTGTTTCTTTATTTCGGAAGATGTATGTGCCTCTCTCCGGAGCCAGGGTAACCAAACCGAAACAATACAATCAAACCGACCAATATTCGGACAAACCATAAAGGAAAAGCTCCAGGAAGCATGATTTCGAAAGCCCAGGAAGGTGCTTTTTTGTGCGTACATATAAATACAGGAAAAGCAATACGTTGTTGTTGTTGTTGTTTTGTGGAAGCAAAACTACTTAAGAGAAACACTGATGTACCCAGAGTAATATGGGTTTTTTTTTTCTTTCGTGGAAGCAAAATAACTTTGCGGAATCTGCGGTGGTGGGAGGCAGGGAGACAAACTACTTGAAAAGGATCTCTCGCAGGCCACTCTTTTTTTTGTGGGCTCAGGAGGAAACCCAGACTTACCTTTTTGATGTTAGATTTGGAGGCAGGATGAAAGTCTTTCTTGCACATGAAGTTGGCAAACGACTTCCCCATGATGGCGGCGGCAGGAGCAGCAGCAGCAGCCGCCGGGAATGAGGCCCTGCCTCGTTTTCCTCACCCCCCGCGGACTCCACAGGCAAGTCCCCTCGGAGCCCGTTTCTGTTTACATCGCCAAGGCCGAGTTCCTCCTCCGACTCGGGGGCTTCCGGAGCAGTCGACGGCGGCGTTTCCTGCCGAAGAAGGCGGACGAGGGACGGGGCTCCTCCCCGTGGGGCTTGCCCGCCTTTTCTTCTCAGGCCACGCCGAGCCTGGCGAGGGCGCGAAAGGAGCGCCTGCTGAGGGAGGCCTGCAAGTAACGTCGTCACAGGCCGCCCGGACCGTTTCGGCGAGGAGCCGCCAAAGCACCGGGTAGGCTCCCCCCAGCGCCCTCTTAGCTTGTAATGCAGCCCTACGTGGCGTCACTCCAGTCGTTGAAGCACAAAGCAGGATTAGGATCGCGCGGGTTACACATCTGTGAGCCTCAGCACAAGCCCTGGGTGGAAAGAAACAGGAGCCTTGTGGCACTCACATATATATATTTTTTTAAAATTATAGTGGAAACTTTCCTGGCATTTTTTCTTGGAGGCAGAATGAAGCCTTTTTGCGATTAAAGTCGAGTTCCAGATCCAGGCTGGGGAACTCCTGGAGATTGGGAATGGAGCCTAGGCAGGAACTTTAGTGGGGTACAATGCCATAGAGTCCACCCTCCAAAGCACCCATTTGCTCCAAGGGGAGCTGATCTCTGGAGTCTGGAGGTGAGCTGTAGTTCTGGGAGATCTCCAGGTGGGTCCAACCTGCAGGATGGCATCCCTAGATTAAAGAGCCCAGCTTCCTCACACTTCAGTCCTAGAGAGTAACAGGAACTGTGTTTGCAAATAGAGATGCTTCCCGAGTATGTGAATGGAGTAGCCCGTGGTTTTGTAAAGTTCAAGGCTGATTTTGGAGTGGGGTGGTTTAATAAATTAAAAAACCAGGATGTAGCCACCAGTCTCCAGGTGGGACCTGGAGATCCCCTGGGATTTCAGCTCCTTTCCAGACTATAGAGAATCTCCAGGAATTTCCCAATCTGGAGTTAGTAACCTTAGCCCCCATCCCCCCTCAGGTGGCTAGAGGGAACCTGACAACCCTAGTGGGATGTGTCAGAGACTTTTGAGAATGATACGTTAGAAATAGAAACCCTGTAGTATTATACATGTACTGGCAGGGAATCTATGAGAACTCATGCAGAAAATTTCTCCATTCCTTGGACTTCCTCAAGTTATCTCCATTTTCCTCCCCTTCAGCACCTTCCCTTTCTCTACTTCCTTCCTTCCCACCTACCCGTCCTAGTTCCCCCATCAGTTACTTTCTCTCCAGTCCTTTCATTAATCCCCCCTTTTCTGCTTCCTTTTTCTAACCAGCCCTAATTTTGCCTCTTTTAGCTCCATTTTTTTCCTTTCGTTCCTCAGCTAGCATCATCCCCCCCCCCCCCCCAATTTTGCTTGTCTTACCTGGCTGTGCATCCCCCTCCCCCATTTCAGAGGGAAACTCTAGCAGCTAGTTTGGATTACTTAGACAAGCATAGGTGCCTAGGTAGTCCAAAACAGTTACTGGTAATCCCTTGAGCTCACAGCATTTTATTTATTTATTTACAAATTTATTATATCCCATCTTTCTGCCCTTACAGGGGTGGTTAGCAATTTAAAACAAGCATTATAAAAAACATTATAAAAGCATTAAAATATCCTCCCTGTCAAACAGACTTCATATCAAATTCATCAAAAAACCATATTCTAGAAACAGCAGCCACCAGGTTCTATGTTAGTTGACTGAACTAAATTAATGCATTATAGAGAACTACATGGAAGTGATATGCTGATTCACCAGACTTCCACAATTCATATTCAGCACCCATACTGAGCAGTTTACTGTTTTGTACAAAAAGAGTCTAGAAAACCCACATGTGATTAGTCTGTGCTAAATATGTGCACATGCCCCACAGAGTTCAACAGAATCCATGTTTCTGAAATGTTTTAGGGTAATATACAGCCAGATTGTACACAGAGGACCTACAACAGTGACTTCTGAGCTGTGTATACCAACCATATTCCCTGGTACCCTGGAACTCCCAAGGACTGATAATATTAGTCACAAAATTTCCACAGAAGCCATGTTCCAGTGCCTGTTCAAGACAATTTACTGTTTTGTGCAAAAGTTGGCCCAGAACAGTAGACTCTGGGCTCTCCACACCAACCAAATACATAGGTCCTGTGGGAGTAATAAAGACTGAGGCAAGGACCCACAAAAGTTCCGCAGAATCCGTATTGCTTTACCTCAAGACAGTTAACTGTTTTGTGCATAATGGGCCTGAAACCTGCACTTCTCTCTGTCCACCCCAAATCCACTGGTGTCAAAAAACCAACAAGGAGTGGTGCAGTGAGCAATCAAACCACCTGAATCTACCACAGAATCCATTACTCATTCTGACAACTGGTTCTGCCTCCAGCCAGCCTGGAATTTACCTTTCTGAGGCTTTCATACCTGCTGAACTCCCACGTCTATCAGCTGGAAAATACAGCGAGCCACATAATCTCTGTTTCTGTGCGTGTCCCAGCTAATAAATGATTTTGTAGAAAAATGTCTCAGGTCAACTGTTCTCAGCTTTAAGACTCAACCAATCTTGTGGGTTGAATAGTACTTCCTAATAATAATATCCTGAACCACAGAATTCTGAGGAATCTTTGGTTGAATGGCCATCCCTGGCATTAGTTTCTCTAGAATGGTCCAAATTACATGGTTTAGTGACATCTGATGTTATTAACTGTTCAAGTCATGTACAATTAGGTGAGAACATATTGCTGAGCCATATCGTTTTGGATTCCTTTTCCTGCCATCATTCTGGTCTGTAAATACTCCTGCAGAAAGAAGGGGAAAGAGCAGCTAGAATGGTTTCTGCAAAAAAAAAAACCCTAACCCTCCCCAAAATAATAAAATAAAACTTCAGGGATATCAATTGGTGAGCAAAACAGCTTCAAAGAGAATTACCGTACCTTCAAAGAGAAGAATTGCCTCCAGCTCCTCAGTGGGTGCCCTATGTGAGCTGGGAAAGGTGATTTCTGGACTGTTTTCAAACATCCCCAGATTTACAGTTTTGCTGCATCCATGCAGTGGTCACCTTATAGCAGCATGCTAAAGGACTTTATGGGCACCATGGCTCCCAAGGGTCTTTCCCTGGTAGTATTGGACCAAATGCATGAGAAAAGGCATGCACTGGATTTAGATACTAAGCAAACTGGTAGTCTGGTTTAGATTTAGATACTGAGCAAACTGGTAGTCTGGTGAAGGGACTTAGAATACTGTCAAACTATTACATATGTTCAAAATGTGTGATTGTAGGAACCTCCTTTCTGTAGGAGCAGACCAAATAAAACAATCCACCATCAGCAATGAATGAATCCGCATGGATTACAGAATGATCCTGGGCAGTTTTGCATATGTAAATGGTAACTCTGTTGAAACCTGGAATGCCATCCTGGGGCAATAGGACAGGGTTTTTTTCAGTCCACTAGTAGGAATTCAGCTCCACAAAAGAGAGCTAGGAGATCTTATGGAGGGTTCAGAGATGGCTTGAGTAGCATTGACAGAAAACCTTGGGTCCTGTCTGACAGACCCTTCTACAGAACTTATTGCAAAGCCTATGAAGTGGTGGTGGAAGTAGTAAAAAAGAATTATTTCTTTGCTATCATCGCATCATCTGAATCACATCTAGTGCATTTATTTAGGATACATTTATTTATTTATGGAAAATGTGTGGTCCCAAACTGATTGGGAATTGGCAGTTTAGCTTTGATGTTTTTGTGCAATTCTTTGCTGATGATATTTCTCACACCAGCCCATAAAACTGCCTTATACTACTCAAACTCTAATTATGCCAGCTGTAGAATAGATCAGGTATAAAGTGTCTGAAGTACTGTTTGGTTTCTTTTTAACAAAGAGTTTCAGGTTCTTCTAGATAGTCAACAGAATCCTAGGGGGTGTAAGATCCCTGTCCTTCCTGGTTGACAATGCATACTGACAATTTTGAACTTTGACAGTTCTTTCCTTTTAAACGAAGGGCTTCTGTGGAACCAGGACTTTTTTTTTAGTAGGAATGTAGTTCCAGCTGGCTTGGTGTCAGGGGATGTGGCCCAATATGTGAATGAGTTTCTGCTGAGCTTTTTCTACAAAAAAGAAAAAGCCCTGTGCGAAACAATGGTGGCATCAGGGGTGTGGCCTAATAGGCGAATGAGTTCCTGCTGGGCTTTTTCTACCAAAAAAGCCCTGTACGGAATTAAATATTTGTGCAGCAGCCTCAGCTAAACTCTCATTCCCTCTTTGCCTTTGGGTGTGTCTTCATCTTGGGCTGATTGATATCCTGCTCTAATCCAGTTCCAGTATTTATTTTGATGGAAATGGGTTGATGGTGTCTACTCTGCGATCACACACAGCACTTTGATAGTGATCATTCAGAGGTAAAATTTATTATTCTGATTCCTGCATTATTAATACCCTTGACTTTGGACTGTTGAGTGCCTGGCATGGGATCATAGTAAAAATACTACCATTCCAAAGTTTAGAATGGAGTAGATTGCCATCATTTGATTCAGTTCTGGCACTGAAGTTGCCATCCAATGTCAAGACACCTGGTGGATGTCTGTTTTGCAGATCTAATAGATAATCCTCCAGGGTTTCCTACTGGGCAATGATATCAGCTTTGAAGGTTATAAGAGGAAGATAAACATTTACCAACAGAATTAGTCCTGAATTAATTAAGGCCTTGACTTCTATTGCCAGAGGGGAGGACAGACCATTTACCACTTTTGTTGGATACACAGCACTGCAGAAATGAGAAAGTCTTGCAGAAATAACGTAAAGGTTCATCCAAAGCTGTGGAGTACGGTATTATTGATATGTTGATGACACTCATCTCGACGTGTCATAATTAAATTTCCAGAGGCTACCCTCTTTGTCTTTGGCCAGTGTCTGCCTGCTGTGATCAAGTGGTAAAAGGGCGAGCAAGATCAAGGTAAATCCAGACAAGATGAAGGTTGTGTTAATTGGAAAGCCTAGGGGGGAGGGCTTTCTAGATGATGTGTTATACACATGCTGGGTGAAGTGTCTTTCTCATCTAAGATGGTTAAGAGCTTGGGCCTTATGCCTAACCTCAGAGGTCTTATCTTGAGTAGTGCTTTTTATCATTTTCATTTGACGTAGAAGTTGGCTCCATATTCAGACCCAGCTAAATCAGCCATGCTGTTCTATGCAAGAATAACCTTAAGGACGGGCTGTAATAATGCAGTCGACATGGAAATTACTCTGCCCAGCTGTTATCTAAGGAGAGGTGTATTAGACCTATAGTGCCTGTGTTGAGAGCCAATTCAAGGTGCTACATATTACTTTTAAAGTTAAAAAAAAAAGTTGAGGGAAAATAGTATGTGAAGAACAAATAAACTTACCATTTAGAGACCTATGAATAGTGATGTTATCTAATGAATATGCAGAGAATGTCCAAATAGGCTATAATTTATTTATTTAAATTGTTAATTTGGCAGAACTCAAGGTGGCTTAAGTTACAATGTAAATGAAACAATTGTTGACAAAAGGCCACAATTTAGAGAGCAATCGGGGGGGGGCGGAAAGTCTTTTGGAAGCAGACGAGCCGGAACGTGGGCGCAGGAAGGGTTTGCGCTGACATATGACCGGCGCTGCCAGAGCGGAGGGGAGGTACGTGGGCGGGGGGCCACTCGAGGGCAGCTGTGCCCGAGTGCGGGCAGAAGTGAGGCAGAACGTGCCGTTCAGGCAGAGGAGGGGGTGGAGTTGGGGGCATGGCCAGGCTTAGGTGGCTTCCTGAGCAGTTCGGCCCATGACATGCCCCCCCAGGAGGCGCAACTTTATGCCCCACAGGCACTCGTTGAAACCAAAAACAAAGGTCACCGCTGCGGAAGCTCAGAAACCCCTTAGGGAGCGGCGTGATTGCCTCACCAATCCCCTCGCGGCTCGGGCTAACGAGCCCCCTCCCCATCACCCAATCATGGTCTCCCACCTCCTAGAAATACTTCCGCTCTGGCCTCGCACAGCTCAGTTGTTAGGAAAAGGAGCGCATGGCGGGAAGCTCTGCCTGCGAGCTCCCGGCCATACGGACTTAGAGTGAGGGACAGGCAGGCACATTGGTGATGGGTTTTGCACCTCGCAGTTGCTTTGACAGTATCTTTGCCTTGTGAGGGGGAGAGAGAGGTCTCTCCCCTGGGACTAACTGCTCTTGTTTCCAGGTCTCCACAGGTTCCGGGCTCATGGACACTCTGCATACGAGGACTGTCGCCCATGGCTGGGTAAGTTCCACTGTCCCCCCAGCCTCCCCCTCCCCTTGGTCCTGACCGCTCGGTGTGCGAGTGTCTCTGGCACGTGAACCAGGCAGTGGGCTCCGGCAAGGGGCATCTGCTGACCCCACTCCCCTTTGCTGCCGCCTGCTCCCTGTCCTTTGTCTGCCCTCTGCTGCATTCCCAGGGCAGGGCACAGGGCGTGTGTGCGTGGCAGCTGCCCCGTTGCGGGGAGGTGGGTCAAAGACTGTCCCTTTAAGAGAGCGCCCGGCTGAAATGCAGCCCACTCTTCCAGCCGCTGCCCCTGCAGGTGCTCTTGATCTCTATCTCCGTTTTGCAGGTGGGACTCCAACACAGAGGCTTCCACATGTGCCGCTCCATCCCCCCCCCCACTCCCTCAGCTGTTTCTGCCCACCACTCTGAATGGAATCCCGCCCACGGCAAGACTGCCCAGCATGCGCCAGGGAGACTGTTGCACTCTGTTCCAGAAAAATAAAGTCTGAGCTGTGCCCTATGTTGTCTCTCCCGCTTGGCATCTGCTGCATGTTCCCTGGGCAACCCCCGTGCCCCTCTGTCAGTGGCCTCTCCGAGGGAATGCCTGGGAGGGTGGGCAGACTTGATTTTGGGGGCGGCAATGGTCTATGAGCCACCACACTGCCCCCCGCGTGGCTGGACAGGGGAGGGGAGTGCCACCCCTCATCCTGCCCGGGCTGACAGCCTACCTGACCCCACAGGGCTGTTGTGCACAGGGCAGTAAGGGGGGGGCTGATGAAGTGAACTCAGAGTTCTGCGGCTGATGCACTCGCACAGTTCTGCGGCCCCCAGGAGAGGTGTTCCGTGCACATGGCAGGGGGCGTCAGGGCAGCACAAGGGATCTCTGGGTGGGGGGGGCGTCTGCTGCTGGGCTGCTCACTCCCAGACACACATTCTAGCCGCTGTCTATGACAGCGAACTCCTGCACTTTGTACTTCCTGCTTGTCTGCCTGCCATTGTCAGAGTTTCTCACAGTGGGAGGGTGTGAGGGGATTGACAGCTTCTCCGTGGTCCCATGTGGGCCTGTCTCGCCCCCGCCTCACCACCAAGCCAGGCTTCTCATGCACGCATGCCCAGCCTCACTCCTGTTCCCTCTCCGTGTTGGTGGGCCGTCTCTCCTTTGCCTTTGATGGTCTGCCTATCATTGGCTCTGTTCTTTGTTTGGGGGCGGGTTGGGGATGGGTATCAGCCTCTCTGGGGCCACCTCTCCCCATTCCTGACTGTCATGAACCACAGCACATGCGCCAGGACTGGCCAATGGGGGGGGTGGGCTGGCCCTCCCCTTCAGCTGCCTCCACCTCCCTGCTTCCACCAGTGGCGTTGCCATGGCGACCGTGTCCCTCACAGCAAGCTACACCTCTCCCCTCCCCACGCTCCAGCGTGCCGAAGTCCTCAGGAAGTCTACTAGTGGTGCAGCAGCTACGCCATGGCCGGCCGCCCCTTATCTCTGGATTGGGCTGCCCAAATCCTAGTTAGGAGATTAATGTCCACAGCATATAAAACTCTCCTATTATCAACCGTGGAATAGGAGAGCAAACATTTTTCAACATAACTATCTTCATGAGTGGTCAGAATTCAGCTTGCTCTTATGTCAGTGGCAAATCTATATAGCCTATGTACAAGGACTGTATAAATGCAATATGAACATAACACCATTAAACATTCACACCATGCCAACAAAGATGAAATAAATTTATTTTATTTCCTTCATTTATAGACAATCTTTCTTCCCAATGGGGACCCAAAGCAGCTTGCATTGTTCTCCTGTCCTTCATTTTATGCTTACAGCAACCCTGTGAGGTAGGTTAGGATGAGAGTATGCAACATACCAGGGGCTCACCCAGCAAGCTTCCACAGTAGGGTGAGGATTCAAAGCTGGGCCTCCAAAATCTCAGAGCCAAACTAGATGATACATTTATTCATGTGTTTGCAGGCATTTTCAGTTGTTCTTCTCAGCCTCATAGCAGCTGCAGGGAACTACTTTTCAAAAAGGAGAATCCATTGGGGGTTGGAACAGCATTGTGTGGGGGAAATTATTTCACTGATTTCACTACTCCACAAAATAACTCCACTCCCTGTGCAGTTTTCATGTGAGAAAACTCACATGTGCAAATGCATGAAAAAAACATATGTTCTAGTTTGTTTCTTAGTCAGGTCCTAAAATGTTAAAAATAGAATCAACAAACTGAATACCTTTTTGGGACATTTGAGTTTCTTTAAAGGCTTGTGTTCGGTAACCTAAAAATACATATAAGAACACTTTTACTTAGTTTAGGTTTTTTTAAAGCCAACTAATCAACATATTGACCGAGTTTAAAAGGTTTACTGACTGTCAATAAACTATTTCATTGTTCAATTAAAACTTTTTACTTGGTTAACTTTGCTGATGCATTGATGTAGTAGAGAGTTTATGAGTCTTAATTACCTATCATGTTTAAGGTAACAGCAAATAAGTTCTGCTATGAGATTTTATCTTTTTGATATCTTATGGTAACCCATTGTGTACTCTTACTGGATCATCTGTTTTACAGGGAATAAAATTTTAACTGATATATCTTTTTTTATTCACTGGCTTATAAAAACCCCAAAACAATAAAATATATCTTATTTGTAGGTTATCTCCCCATCTGTTCCCCACCCACCAAGTCTCCAAGCAAAAGCATTGACATGTTTTGACCATGGCTTCAGAAGCAGTGAAGGTGATTGTGCGTTGCCGCCCTCCAAATGAACGTGAAAAGCAGCTCAGATCCAAGATAGTGCTCACCATTGACGGTGCCCGGAGTCAGTGCTTCATCCAGAATCCAGCAGCAGCAGAGGACCCACCAAAACAGTTCACCTTTGATGGGGCATATTACATGGACCACACCACAGAGCAGATCTATAATGAAATCGCCTATCCGCTTGTTGAGGTGAGTGGAAGTTCTGAAAACCAGCTGCAAAATAAATACTGCAGCATGACTTGAGAATCTTCTAAGCTGCTTTCTTAGAGCAAAGGTGACTCGCTCCAGGCAAGTGGCTAACTGTAGGCCAAACCTGATGAGATACTAAGAGGTCCATGACTGGAGGGGCTAACGATTGTATTTTCAAAGCAGTTATCTGGGAACTGCAGTTTGCACCACTGGGAAAGCAAAAACGGGTACATGTATGTTTCCCTAGAGGGGCAAAAAAAACCTAGGGCCGTTGCAGTTTAGAAAAGTGCAGGGAGGAAGATGTAAATTCCCCCTTCCATCCACATTGTGTTCCTCATTAGACATGAGGCTCCACACACCTGATAACTACATTAGGAACACATTGAGAGTTCCAGTATGGTTTGGCTCTAACAGGTTTTCAACCACTGTTCATAAAAGCTGTAAGAGCTCAGAGATAGAAATAGATACAGTTGTGGCTTTCAGACTCCAGAGTCAGGACCCACATGTCACAGTGACCTGCAGCAATGCATCCGTTTTAAAAATGTATATAGTCTTGTGTTTCCTATACATTTCTGCCTATCTATATCTTTTTTTACTACTTCTGTCCTCTTTTGCACTGAACTCCACTCTCCTGTTCAGTCTTCCCCACTCTTTGACAACAAAATTACTGTGCTGACACCAGTAGATTTCATTTTAGCTCGGTGTGGAATTCAGTCGTGGGTTATAATTCTTTACATGAGGGAGACCAGAGATTGTGCTGGTGATTGTGCCCTCCACCAATTTGGTCACGGAACCTACTGATCGTTTGCAAGATTTGCACAGAAGAAGTATATTGCTCCTAAATGCTTGGATCTTTGTTCCCCTCAAACTATTCCACCTGCATATCTGGAATTCTTCTGAATTAAATCTTTGAGAGAAATATAGTAGGAATAGCTGGAGTCTGGGTGCTTGTGGTTTTCCAGGAAGAACAGAGGGTTGGATCCAAACTTTTATATCCATGTAACAAATTCAAGTGAGCACATTTTATCAGCTTCCTCCTTACAGGCCCTACACAAGGCCCGGGGACCCTCCTGATCAGGAAACTATGTAACCGCAGGAAGCTGCAGGGAGGGTCATGTCTTGGCAGGAGTTTATTTATTTACATTATTTATGGTCTGCCTTTCTCTCTTGGACTCAAGGCAGATTACACAGAGTCACCGGCTTTTATACTTCGGTGTCACACAGTATCTTTTTTTTTTGTGAAAGTGAGTCTCTGCCTTCAGCAGTGGCATTTGAGAAAGATGCTGAGGGGGTGCCAATTAAAAATTACTTCCACAAACCCTTTACACTGACCATTTTGGATCCAGGCCATGATGCTTTGAGACAGGATAAAAATTGAGCTCCAAAATATGCAAGTCCAAGGTGATTAATATTTTGTTTTGTTTTTTCATTTGTTTTACAGGGTGTTACAGAAGGCTATAATGGTACCATCTTTGCCTATGGGCAGACAGGAAGTGGGAAGTCTTTTACGATGCAGGGGATTCCGAATCCCCCTTCACAAAAGGGCATAATTCCCAGAGCCTTTGAACACTTGTTTGAGAGTGTGCAGGTATGCAGTGGTATAAATTACACAAGTGATCCTCTGGCTAAGGTCTTTTCTCCACAATCAACTACTTGCATTATCGTTCCCTGAACTCCGTGGATAGTGCTAACCATAGCTTCTAACCCAAACCATTGTTTGAACGCCCAAACATATTGTGTGCAAACCATGATTTAGAAATGCTAGACTGTATTCATATTTTGTTTACATACTTGCCTCCAAGAGACCATGGTGGCTTCTAGAGTGGAGCACTAGCCACATGTATGGTTCATCACTTCAGACAACCTGTTGGACCATAGTTAGTGCAAACTAAACCACGATCTGCAAACCTACTTCAAGCTGTGGTTTCTGATTCTGTTTCACTGGCCTAAGCCGGTAAACCATGGTTTGGCCATTCAGACTTAAAGCGATGCCATTATATGTCTGAATTCAGCCCCTGTGTCTCATCTACAAACTGAGGAAACAAAGAATGAATGAGCTAAAAGGCTGTCAGTAACCTCCAGGTAGATCAGGAAATTTTTACCCTCTTTTCATCCTGGGAAAAGTGATGAGAACAAGAGATGAGCCAGTCCGCAACAGCAGACTGGCTCATCTCTTCTAGATGGTATAGCTCCATCTACATGGAACTACCTTGGAATATCAGGCAGGCTTTATTCAGCAATCTCTCTGAATATCCTCCAGGCCTCCACTAGGGGGCAGTCACCAAAGGTTGCCATGACTTCCAGGTGACTTATGAATGACCCATGATAATCAGCAAGATTGGATGGCTCAAGAATTCTTTAGGTGTTTGGAAGCCTGATCTACACCTGTTGAATAGTGATAGAAAGACTTGGGAGATTCCATGCAATGACATTTAGGTGTTCTGAAGGACAGCAGCATCAGGTAGCTATTGGAGAAAGAAGAGGTACTAACCATGAGGCAAGGTGAGACTGCTCATTTTGGGCATGGAGCCAAGTTGAGGTGGACAGATCTGATCTAACTTACAAGGTACAAACCACCTGGCAATTCCTTTTCCACATATCATTGGAATGAACTGGTGCATGACTGTACTTTTATGCAACTCCCATTCATTTTACTGGGGCTTGTGCAAGATAACATCTTGGATGGATTTGAACTGTTTTACTACATGGTAGGAGCCCCATTTCACATTATCATCACATGTGCCAAAATAAATTTCTCTGGAGGAACTGTGGATGATAGAAATGAGATGATCCCATTTTATTCTCACTGTGAGTTGGGTGGAGGGACACTGGCAGGCCAATGTACTTTGTGACTGACTGGCACTAGGTGTCTGTGTTCCACCTCTTGTCTAGTATGCTACATTAATTCTCCATCTAGATTTTACTGGGCTGACCTTGCATGAAGGTTCACTCCAAGCAAGGTTTAATTTAAAAATCCTACCTGTAGATGACTGATGATAAAGCCATTGCAAGCTTAATTATTTTTCATTGTTCTGAGTTCAGGACCAAGTTGTGATTGAAATGGTGAATCTGTGTCCGGGCTGTCCCACTTCCGACAATAGGGCAGTTAAGTCAGACAAGGCGGTGAAGAGTTAAAAATGATCCCAGCAGAACCCGAATAGCTGCAAAAAAATTAGATGTAGTTCCTCTTCTTAAATCAATAACATAAAAGATCAGATAATAGTTTTTGTGCATTGTTAGTACTTTGAAATCCACTCACGTCATCTACAACAAGCAAGTTTTTATTATAAAACAGTTGGATTTGATTTAGTTGTTGCCTAAGTTGAAATAATTTTCTTTTTTCTGTCAAATATTGTTCACAAGTAAAGTTGCAAGTAGAATTTTGCCAGTTTGGGCAGTTAAATAATATTTAAAGAAAAAAGAGAATAATTTCCTTCATTTAAAAAAAACCAACCTAAATTGAAAACCAGCATACCAGGGAGAATCCTTTTTCCTGTCAAGTGAATTTGCTATGTGAATAAATTTCCCCCCTCTATTTATGATTAAGGTGTATTCGGTCATGTGAACACCACCCCCCCCCCCCAGCAATCTGAAGTGAGGCAACCTAGACACAAGGAGCTTAATACTGCGGATGCATTCCACTAGTCAAGATACTTTCCTTTAGTAGAAGAAACATCATGGTGTAAAATTGCATCATGGGAAAGCTCAGTTCACTGTGGAATGTGCCTCCAATAGAAAAATAGATCTGTGGGATTCAACCCAGGTTGCGCACCTTAATGAGAACTTAGCACGTGGGAGACTCTGATATAGGAAACATAGTCCAAATAAGCCTAGCTGTTATAACTGAACCTGCCATCCTAAGAAGTTTGATTTTTTTTATTTTGTACAGTGTGCAGAAAACACTAAGTTCTTGGTAAGAGCTTCTTACCTGGAGATCTATAATGAAGAGATCAGAGACCTTCTTGGTTTGGACACTAAACAAAAATTAGAGGTGAGGACTAGCAGGGAAGGACATTAATTTGAAGTAAGTTTTTTTTTAAAAAAAAAATCAGAATTCTGACAACCTGCAATGAAAGTGCATTATGCAAAAGAAATTTGACTAGAGGCTTACTGCAAAAAATCTGGCAGAAAAAAGTAACGTGCCAAATCCAGCCTGTAACATCCTACTGCATCCCATCTTAACATCAGAAAATAAGCTTTCCTGTCTGCTGGCTATAAGAGTGACAGCTCTCCTCCATACCCATCATAATTATTAGTTGCTGTTTCGAGTGAAACTTTTATAGCGGTGGGTGAATTCTTGTTCAAAAAAACTGCCACCCAATTCAATGCTGACCAGTTGTTTTGTGGGGAAGCCACAAAAATACACCTCCCTGAGGGGGGCAGAGCATCTATTGTCTGCTCTGACAGCAGCTGATGAAGAGAGCTGATGAGGAAGCCAGCAAAGCTCCAGCACATCTGCAAGATTTATCCTCATCGGTTGCTCAGAATCAGAACATGATTGATTGATTTATTTTTTCACATTTCTATCCCACCCTTCCTGAAATGGGCTCCAGACAGGTCATATAAAGAAAAGAACAATTCCGTATGTTCTAAAACATGATGTTAATGCTGCAGTCACACAGTCTGTGAATAAGGCTATTCTTTTTTATTATTATTTTTTGTTGTTGTTGTTGTTTAAGTATAAATTCATCTCCCTCCCCTTTCTCCCCAATGAGGACTTAGGGAGGTGTACAACATTACCCTTCCTCCATTTTATCCTCATAACAGCAGCCCTGTGAGGTAGGTTAGCTGGGGAGAGAGAGTGTGATTGGCCAAAAGTCACCCAATGAGCTTTCATAGCAGAGAGGGGAGTTCAGACTTGGGTTTCCCAGATCCCAATCCAACACTGTAGTGCATCCCTTGAGTTTCTGTTAGTTTCCTACCTAAGATATTTTTGGGGGGTATGTGTGTGTGTTTTTATTATTGTAACTCTTTTCATGAGAGCCAGTTTGGTGTGGTTAAGTGCACGGACTCTTATCTGGGAGAACCAGGTTTGATTCCCCACTCCTCCACTTGCAGCTGCTGGAATGGCCTTGGGTCAGCCATAGTTCTCGCAGAGTTGAAAGGGCAGGTTCTGTGAGAGCTCTCTCAGCCTCACCTACCTTACAGGGTGTCTGTTGTGGGGGAGGAAGGTAAAGGAGACTGTAAGCCAGTCTGAGATTCAGAGTGAAGGGTGGGGTAGAAGTCCAATATCATCTTCTTCTTCCTTGTAGCTGAAAGAGCACCCGGAGAAAGGAGTCTACGTGAAGGGCCTGTCTCTGCATACAGTGCACAACATGATCCAATGTGAACGCATCATGGAAACTGGCTTGAAAAACCGTGCTGTGGGCTATACTCTGATGAACAAGGACTCTTCCCGCTCCCACTCCATCTTCAGCATCACCATGGAGATCTACACTGTAGGTAGGTGCTGGGATGTGGCTCAGCTGAGCCAGACGGGGCCTGTGTGGGGGTAGGGGGTGTTAAGCACAAAGCAAACTCCAGTGTATCACAGGTAAAGGAAATTGGGTCTGCGAGGCCAGATGTTGCAGATCTCAGGCATTAATAACAGCCCAATAGTGCTTGGCTCTGAAACAGACAGGACAGTGGTGATCTGTGATCAGACATCCAGTCCCCCCCCCCCCTTTTCGGACAGCTGTGCAGGGGTGGGATGGGGAGATGATCAGAGCAACAGCGCTGTCAAAAGTTATGTTTCCCTTTTTCTTCCCACGCTGTCTCCCCAGTCTAAATCCTCCCCTCTCCCCCAATGTGAGCCCTTTCAAAATCTGTGAAATATGAAGTTTAGGGTAGGGTGGGTGTGGAGAGGGAGTTCGGAGTTCTAAAACAACATTTGTGCCCTTCAGAAATTCAAGTTGTGGATTACTCATTTTACATTAGTGAATATAACACTCTGCAGTTTTTGTGCGGTCTCCTATCTCCAGTTCTGAAGGTTTCCTTCCTCTAGGCTTCTAAATCTCATCTAATGTGACTCTATGCAAGAAAGCCAGTTTGGTGTAGTGGTTAAGTGTGTGGATTCTTATGTAGGAGAACCAGGTTTGATTCCAGCAGCTGCTGGAATGGCCTTGGGTCAGCCATAGCTCTCACAGAGTTGTCCTTGAAAGAAAAGCTTCTGTGAGAGCTCTCTCAGCCCCACCCACTTCATGGGGTGTCTGTTGTTGGGGAGGAAGGTAAAGGAGATTGTGAGCTGCTCTGAGATTCGGAGTGGAGGGCGGGATATAAATCCAATATCATCATCATCATGTGCACCCAAAAGGAAAAAGACACAAGTGAGTTATAGCTGTGTGTGCTGAAATTACACCATATTGCTGTGCAGTTCCATTTTTCCTTAAGAACAGCCCTGTCCCCAAGCTTCCCCCCTTCCCTTATGGATTTTATTTTCCCAAAGTAAGCAGATGCCAAGAAATGCACTGGCAAAAGTCACGGCTCCCCTGGGTGCCACATTATCTGTGCCAGATGGATTCAGGAGCTTCCTCCTCTTTCAAGGACACAGTTCAACACAGACTCTTCTCTTGCAGATGAGAGAGGACAAGATCACCTGCGGGCCGCCAAGCTCAACTTGGTGGACTTGGCTGGAAGTGAGAGGCAGTCCAAAACTGGAGCTGTCGGAGAACGCCTCAAAGAGGCCACCAAAATCAACTTGTCTCTCTCTGCTCTCAGCAACGTCATCTCGGCCCTGGCAGATGCCCGGTGTACCCACATCCCTTACCGGGACTCCAAACTGACCCGAGTGCTGCAGGACTCTCTGGGTGGCAACACCAAGACCCTGATGGTGGCGTGCCTGTCTCCCGCAGACAACAATTACGACGAAACCCTCAGCACCTTGCGCTACGCCCACCGCGCCAAGAACATCCAGAACAAGCCCCGCATCAACGAGGATCCTAAGGATGCTCTGCTGCGGGAATACCAGGAGGAGATCAGGAAACTGAAAGCCATTTTGGCTCAGCAGAGCAACACATGTCATTTGCATGGTAGGATCCCTTCAGGGGGCTGTTTACTGCGGGAAGAGGTGGAATGTACCATGTGGCTAGCCCCTTAGCAGAGACTGAAGTTTTAAAAAGATGCTACTCTCTTTCCTGCACAGCCCTGAGGCAAATTGAGCCTGCGGACCACATTTTATAGATAGAGCGGGAGGCGTGCTTATTGTTTTTCTGGTTGGACCTTAAGATTCTCAGTTAACCACAGTTAGTAAGCAGGGTTTGAAACGTGTCAGAGGCCTAGCTAACAGTGAATCTGATTAGCATTAACCATGGTTAAGGTCAGTGCCAAGTTAAGATCAGCCAGCAGGAGATAAGCAAGGAGATTTTACCCAGAGGAGAGGCTGAAGGAAAGCAAAGTCAGCATCCTGTACAGCCAGAAACAGGGCATGTTTGCAGTGATTCTGCTCAGAAACAGATCTTCATGTTCTCTTTGCTTCTTGGTTAATTTCTTTATTTGATGGGGGTGAGTGGCCTGCTTAATGGCCACCTCTGCCCTTTCTATTGTTCTGTTTTATATTTTGTAAACTAATATCTGATCCTGGAAACAGTATTTTCCATGGTACACATTAGTTAATATTTTTTCTTCACTGCCTATAACGCGTTGATCGAGTAAAACACATCCTGAGGGTTACTTGAGTGAGTTTCTTAAAATCTTAGTGGGGATTAGAAGGAGAACAAGAGAACAGAGGGCAAGAGGGTGATCAAAGGTTGGGATGTAACCCTCCATATGCAAAGACCATGTATGTCAGAATGGCACTTGCTCTAGGGTTCCTAGTGGAAACAGCTGCGGCCCTTGTGTAACGTTTGTTGGTTTCTCAGAAACATCAAGCTAGCCACTGTCAAAAATGGAATGCTGAATTAGATGGTGCCAAGGTCGTTGTTTGCCTAGGACATCAGAAAACCTTGGACTAGCCTTTCATGTGTAATACTAAATAGATTTGGATTAGTGGGTTGCTGTAGTACTGAAAAGGTTGGGAACCACTGTTTTAAGCTGTGGCTTCTCTCTCTTTCTTCAGTGGAGTTGCCTCACCTGTTATCTTCTGAAGCTGCTGAACCTGAGGAGAAACCAGAAGTCCCTCCTGAATTCCAGACAGATATTGAGAAAGAGAAGGAGCTAATCCGAGAAGTAAGTTGTACCAGACCTCTGCTACCAGGAGTCCTTTACAATTTTCCTGGCACAGTCTCATCTGTCAAATAATTACAGATAGCTGAACAGTTGGATAGTTGAACAGCGAGTCTCTTCTGTGTGCCTTGGGCCTGAAGCACAGGGCAGATGACTCACTGAGATTCATAGCACATCCTGTTTGTAGCACATCTTATTATATATATATATGAAGTGTCTTCCCATCTTCTCTTATGGATATACATACTATGTACATGCTTTAGAAAAAAATCTAGCCTGTTAGATTTTCAGTGTGGGATAACTTTTCAATATATATGTATTATACCTACTTCCCAGTTTGGCAGGGGATCCAGAAGGTTTTTACCATCTTCTAGGGATGGAGCAGGGGTCACTGGGTATGTATGTGTGGGGGGGAGGTTTTTGTGAGTTTCCTGCATTGTGCGGGGAGTTGAACTAGATGGCCCTGGAGGTCCCTTTCAGCTCTATGATTCTGCTTTGGTGTCTGCCCTGACTTGGATGGCCAGGGCTAGCTTTATCTCATCTCGGAAGTGAAGCAGCATCAACTCTGGTTAGTACGTGGATGGGAGACCACCATGGAATTCCAGGGTTGCTATGCAGAGGCAGATCTCTGTTTGTCTCTTGCCTTGATAATCTTACAAGGTCACTATAAGTAGGTTGTTGTGACGATGGCACTTCCCAACACCGTATTGATGTTTGTCTCTCCCACAGAAACAGAGAGGATGTTTAGCAGAACGTGCAGGAAAAATAATAATAATAATAATAATAATAATAATAATAATAATAATAATAATAATAATAATAATAATAATAATAATAATATTTTATTTTTATATCCCGCCCTCCCCGCCAGGCGGGCTCAGGGCGGCTAACAGACATGGGGTCCCATGATTCACATTAAACAATAAACAATATAACAGGCATGGGAGTCCCATGATTCACATAAAACATAGCAATTTAAACATTAATTACAAATAAGTTATTTAAAATACATAAAACATATAAAATAGGTGCTAAAATAATATAGTCCTGATGTATATGAGATGGCTAAATATCTGTTCGTTCGTTATCAGGTTCTGTCTCAAATACCACAAGATGTCTCAAATGCCAACTGAAAAAGAAATGTTTTGCAAGCCCTGCGGAATTGGTTCAGGTCCCGCAGGGCTCACACCATCTCTGGAAGGTCATTCCACCAGCGAGGGGCTATCACCGAGAAGGCCTGCTCCCTAGTGGCCTTCAGCCTAACTTCTTTTGGCCCAGGGATTGTTAATAAATTCTGGGAACCAGACCTCAGTGCTCTCCGGGGTACATATGGGGAGAGGCGGTCCTTTAGGTAGGCAGGTCCTCGGCCATATAGGGCTTTAAAGGTAATAACCAGCACCTTATAGCGAACACGGTAGACAACCGGCAGCCAGTGCAGGTTGCGCAGCCCAGGCCGTGCAGGCTCCCACCGTGGTAGTCCCTCCAACAGATGGTGTAAAATTTGCAGTGGGAAAGTGGGTAGGAACAGCTCTGTGAAGAATAGCTTGCCCCTTCCTCCTGCATTCCCTCGTTGAGATTTTACCCTTTTTTAGCTTAGGGCCTGTCTACATGTGACAATATTAACAGGTGCACCTTGGTTCCTGTCAAGCTGACATGCACTTGGAGTTCCATACTGAACTTTAATTCTCAGGTATACGGAAGCCTGATTTGGATCGGGGCTGCAGCACGAGGAGAGGCTGCTTACGTCTCCCCGCCTCATCATTTTCCTGAGATGAAGCAGCCTCGTGCAGTTGCTGTTTTCCTTACTAGGGGAAAAATGTGTAGCCAATCTGAAGTTTTATCAGTACATGTAGATATCCCCAGTGGGCAAACAGCAGCTCCCTGAGGCCATTTTGAGTCAAGAAAACAGCACCAGAAGAAGAATTGCAGATTTATACCCCACCCTTCACTCTGAATCAGAGACTCAGAGCGACTTACAATCTCCTATATCTTCTCCCCCCCACAAGAGACACCTGTGAGGTGGGTGGGGCTGGAGAGGGCTCTCACAGCATCTTCCCTTTCAAGGGCAACCTCTGCCAGAGCTATGGCTGACCCAAGGCTATTCCAGCAGGTGCAAGTGGAGGAGTGGGGAATCAAACCCGGTTCTCCCAGATAAGAGTCCACGCACTTAACCATTACACCAAACTGGCTCTCTGGGGGCAAAGGCTTAAGCCTTCCTTCCCTGAGTATTATAGTTCCAATCCATGTTGGGCCCCTCCCATGCCTGGAGATTAAGTTTCAGCCCAACTCCTAGCACATGTCTGACAGGACACAGAGCAGACCTGTAAACAGTGTCTTGAGAAGGAGGCTGGAACACTTACAGTTCAGATCAAACCCTATGACTTGGTTACCATAGCCTAACAACAGTCCTTTTTAACTTTTTCTCAAAGCCTCTTGCAGGAACATTTGAAAAAGAGAAAACCAGTAGGCAAGAATAAATTTCCTCCCCCCGTGATACTTGTGCCTAATTACTTTCTGCAGAAATGGCTTTTCAAGCAAACAAAAAAACAAGCGCTAGAAGAAGATGATGATATTGGATTTATATCCCGCCCTATACTCTGAATCTCAGAGTCTCAGAGTGGTCACAATCTCCTTTACCTCCCCCCACACACAACAGACACCCTGTGAGGTAGGTGGGGCTGAGAGGGCTCTCACAGAAGCTGCCCTTTCGAGGACATCTCTGAGATAGCTATGACTGACCCAAGGCCATTCCAGCAGGTGCAAGTGGAGGAGTGGGGAATCAAACCCGGTTCTCCCAAAGAAAAGTTCGCACACTCAACCATTACACCAAACTGGCTCTCAAGGCATCTGCATATAACACAGTTTCAGGTGGGTAGCCGTGCTGGTCTGTAATAGAAGAGCAAGGTTCAAGTCCAGTTAGTGTCTTAGAAACCAGCAAGATTTCCAGGGTATAGGCTTTTGAAAGACAAACCTCCCTTTGTCAGAAGGAAAGAAGCTCTGCTGAAATCTGTGCAGCTTTCTTCCAGCTAAACCACTCTGAAATGGAGATGAAAGTTTTTCCTAAAGTGTGCATCTCAAGCTGTTCTGGCCCATTAAAAGAATTATGCACATTGCTGTTCTGTCTTTGGTCTGCATTGCTTGTGTGGCAATACCTGTGTTTGGATGCCCACTTGCTTATACCTTTTTCACTGAAAGTGGTTCCACCTTTTTCCGTTTCACCTGAGGTTAGAGCTACTAAAAAACCCCACCCTTAAGTATTTGTCTTGTGTACAAAATCTGTGCTGCTAAAGCATATCAAGATACACAGCATGCAACTATGGTATGCTTGGGAATGTGCCTACTCCAAGTCCCTTCAGCCGATTTCCTTGGGCTTTTCCAGGAATATGAGAAGAAACTGGCCAGCCTGAAAGCTGATTATGAAGCTGAGCAGAAATCTCGTTTCCAACTTGAGGAGGACATCAGTGCTTTGAGGATTGCTTGTGATAGCCAATTGACCACTTGGGAAGAGAGGAAGGAATCAGGTAGGGGTGAAGCAATACAAACATTATCATCTGGGTGTTTTTTTTGGGTTGTTCAGTCACACAGTCGGGTCCGACTCTTTGCGACCCCATGGACAAAGTTATGCCAGGCCTTCCTGTCTTCTACCATCCTCCGAAGTCTGTTCAAATTCATGTTAGTTACATCAGTAATGCTGTCCAGCCACCTCATTTTTTGCCATCCCCTTCTTCTTTTGCCTTCTGTCTTTCCCAGCATCAGGGTCTTCTCCAGGGAGTGCTCCCTTCTCATTTGGTGGCCGAAGTATTTGAGCTTCAGCTTCAGCATCTGACCTTCCAGGGAACAGTCTGGGTTGATTTCCCTTAGGACTGACTGACTGGATCTTCTTGCAGTCCAAGGGACTCTCAAGATTCTTCTCCAGCACCACAGCTCAAAAGCATTTGGGCTTCTGCACTCAGTATAAATTGCGCTGGGTGTTTACATGTAGGCATATGTCAGCATCCCCCAGAAGCACAGAAAAATTTCTGAAGTGCTGTTCTGAGTAGAGCATTCTACTCCCTGAGGTTCTTGAACCTTGAGAAATTGCAGGCTAGAAGAGCTGCTGGCCCCTTGCCCCTCTCCAGGCTTAAGAGAAGCAGCTTGATTTGTACAATTTATACCAGTCACAGACCTGAGTAATCGAGGGAGGGGGGTGAGATCAGTGTTACCTCTAAACTGAGTTAGCGTGAGCCAGCTCACGGATTTTTAGCCTCCAGCTCACATGTTTTCGTCTTAGCTCAGGAAGGATGACCCCAGAGCACACTAATTTATGCAGCAGCTCACAACTTTAATGCCAGTAGCTCACAATGTAGAATTTTTGCTCACAAGACTGTGCAGCTTAGAGGGACCATTGGGTGGGATGTGGGTTATTTTGCTGCAGCTTTTTAAAAAACTTTTTTTTAAGCAGCGTCTATACCCAGCTCTGATACATACCAGGGATGGATTCTTTGTACGTATGTCGACATTAGAATTGTGCAACATGGACTGCAGGCTACAAATCTGCAGCATCCAGTGCACTTTGTTCTGCTGTGTTAAATGTGGGGCATAACCCTTGCACTTCTGTGTGCCTGTGAACTGAGTTTCTTAGGGCAGAGTTCACAGTCCCACTGTGTAAGGGGACCCAATAGAGTGAATAAAAATCCCACTGAATACAATCAAACATGTCTTAAACAGTCAAAAGGATCAGACTGCAAGCAAAAAGTTGGGGCTAAGCAGAGGATTGAAGCTGGTTCTCGATACCCAGCTCAGTAGCTGATCCCCAGTGCATGGCTAGTCTTGGTATTTTCTGATCTTGGGTAAAAAAGACTTCTTTTTTTGCAAACACCATGGTTTTGTTATGATTTTGCATCCACATTAGAGTAAAGTTTTTTTGGTGCAGTGGGGCATTCATACCATGTTGTTCCTAATAATTCACTTTCCAGGTTTTCTCTTGCTTTTGTTCTGATCTTTCCTGGTTTGATGTGATCTTTTTGGAAGGATCACTGGCTAAGTGTGTTTGCAATCCACGTGTATGGAAGATGCATGTTTTTAAAGGTCCTATCCACCTTGAGTTCGTAAACAGACTGACCAAGGGTGAACGTGGAACAAAAGAAAACACTGATATTGACACCAAGGGGAGCATGCTCAAATCATTTCCATCTTTGGTGAAGACAATTGTCTATCTATAGCCTTACAGAGATCCTGGCTTAAAACTTCCTGTTTCCTCACTTTCCCCCTTCCTTTTCTCTAGGAATCACACAGCCAGTTGAAGCGTTTCCTGAGCACATTCCACGAGGCCCTGCTTCAGAAACAGAAGTGCCAGTCAAGGTATCCCAGAGGATGCATTTCTTTCCAAAGATGAAATATATATTTGCATTACATACGAACCCTTTTTGAAAGCTGCAAAGTGACACAGAATGGGTGGGAACTGTGCCTCCTTATCAGGCTGTTGTGATCAATACATGATACATGCCATTTAGAGTCATGCAGAATCATGAGTCCCTCATGGGATACCAATCAAGTGAAGCTTTAGTGCTACTTTGTTTGCTTGTGCTGCTGCACCTGCTTCTGCCTGCTGGAATTCACCATCAAAAATAAAATGGGTTATGAAAGCAATCTGAATTAATGGAAGGCATAGGAAACTCCAAGGGCTGGAAATAGTTCCATGTGTTTTTAAGGCCCCTATTTGGGGCAAAATGACATGTTAGATGTTTTTAACGCTTTCCCCACACCCATACAACAACTATAGGACACGGGTTTTTAAAGGACGTCAGGGGCCCGATTTGTCTTGGGAATCATGATGTGGGGAGAGGAGGCTCTGCTCTCCCTACCTACCTTGTAGTATTCCTTGCAGGAGCAGTGTAATGTAGTGGTTAAGAGTGGCAGACTCTAATCTGGAGAACCGGGTTTGATTCCCCTCTCCTCCTCCACATGCAGCCAACTGGGTCACCTTGGGCCAGTCAAAGTTCTCTCAGAACTCTCTCAGCCCCACCTACCTCCCAAGGTGCCTGTTGTTAGGGGAGAAAGGTAATTGTAAGCCACTTCAAAATTCTTAAGGTAGAGAAAAGCAGGATATTAAAATCAACTCTTGTTTATTTGAAATTGATAGTTGGTCTTCAGGTTGCAGCATATCTGAAAACCAGACTGTGATACTGCTTTAAATCCCAAATGGTTTATTACAGTTGACTTGGTCTGTATCTGACAGGAAGAAGACTGCAGATTTATACCCCGCCCTTCTCTCAGAACCAGAGACTCAGAGCGGTTTACAATCTCCTATATCTTCTCCCCCCACAACAGACACCCTGTGAGCAGTGTTCCCTCTAGGCTGTGGAGTCTTATGAGAAAAAATTCTACTTTGTGAGCTACTGGCAATAAAATTGTGAGCTACTGCATAAATTACTTTGCTCTGGGTCCATTTTTCCTGAGCCAAGACAAAAAATGTGTGAGCCAGAGGCTAAAAAACTGTGAGCTAGCTCACACTATCTCAGCTTAGAGGAAACACTTCCTGTGGGGTGGGTAGGTTCTGAGAGGGCTCTCCTAGAAGCTGCCCTTTCAAGGACAGCTCTGCAAGAGCTATGCCTAATCCAAGGCCATTCCAGCAGCTGAAAGTGGAGGAGTAGAGAATCAAACTCGGTTCTCCCAGATAAGGGTCCGCGCAATTAACCACTACACCAAACATTGTCATCAGAAATAATACTGGGTTTGAACAGGGTTTATTTGGTGGGGAGGGGGGAGTATGTATTTGGTGGCTTTATTAGGTGGGGGCGGGGAGTCATGCATAAATAGTAGGGAGTAAGAGTGCTTCCACATCTTTGAAGACAAATAATTTTATACAGAATTTTTGAGAGCTTTGTGAAATCAGCAGCTGTGTATCTGCATGACCACATTATACAGCACAGCTGTTTTGCTGGTTTGTGATGGAAGCACTCCAGTTGTTCAGGAACTTCAGGGAAAGCATGCTCAGAGGTTGCACGGCAGCTACAGATAATTTTCTCCCCCTTTCCTCTCACATAACTTTCAGAAAAGCTGGTTGGTCGGGACTGAAATATGGCAGCAGCAGGGATGGAATTCTAGCAGGAGCTCCTTTGCATATTAGACCACACACCCCTGATGTAGCCAATCCTCCAAGAGCTTACAAGCCTCTTTTTTGTTAGCTCTTGGAGGATTGGCTACATAAGGGGTGTGTGGCCTAATATGCAAAGGAGCTCTTGCTGGAATTCCACCCCTGGGCAGCAGCTGTGAAAACATCTGCCTGCTGGGCACATCATGCTCTATATCTGTCTTTAATCATGGACATAGGTCTACTGGGTATACCAGTCCTTTTTCCTTTACTTAAAATACCCTCAGTGTTTTACAATTTGGGGAGATCTTCGCAAACCAGGCTGCCCTCTTTCCGATTCTTGTATATTCAAAATGGCAGCCTCCAATTTTCTCTTGCATCCAGGAAATCAGCTCTGCAGAGCCTCCTGTTCCTGGGACTGACATGCCTGAAGAAATACCTGCAACTGTGGACCAACAGCAAGTACTTGCCAGGTCAGTGTTGAAGATGATGTCCAGATACCTGGAGTGAGTCCCAGAGCTAGAAGACGACTTTTAGGCCATTTATTATTCCATCCCCCTGTTCAGTGCAGGAACATCAAAGTTTGTGAATTGTTGACAAGTGGCTAACTAGCCCACTGCATTTGAATTTGTTACTTTTGACAAAGAAGGGATGGTAGGGACAATTGGATAAATGTGGAAATTATGACTTGAAGTCCCAAGGGAGGACAAGGCTTCTCAGGAAGATCAATCACAGGCGTTTTAGCCTCTTCAGAAGAAGAGTTCATGTAGAATGGGGCCAAACCTGAGAAGACACTGGGATTTCTGTGTTCTGAGCTCCCACAGTTTTTAACAGGTCGCATATTTGGATCAGGACTGCAGCACAGGGGATATTTAAATCTTCCCTTTTACTAACCTAAAATAGGTCCTAGAAGGTGCTGTTTGCCGTTAAGGAAACATGAATACTAGTGCAGGTACCTGTGTATTTTTGTCTCAGTGGGGCAAATAACAGCTCCTGGGACCTGTTTCAGAATACAAAAAAATGTCCCAGAGGGGAAGACTTAACCCTGCCCCTTCCATTGCACTCTGAGACCCAGTGTGGTGTAATGGTTAGAATGTCAGGCTATGATCTGTCTGACCCAGGTGTGAATCCCCACACTGCCATGCAAGCTTGCTGGGTGATCTTGGGCCACACACTGTCTCTCTCAGTCGAACCTGCCTTACAGGATGGAGGAGAGGAGAATGGCCTTGTAAACTGTTTCAGGTTCCCATGATGGGGTATGAATATCTAGATCAGGGGTGGGCAAACTTGCTTAACGTAAGAGCCACACAAAATAAACGTCAGATGTTTGAGAGCCACAAGACAGGAAGGAAGGGTGGGTAAGAATAGTGGAAAGAAAGCAAATAGATGGGGGGAGGAGGGGGAGGTGGAAAGAAAGCAATTTTAAATGCATTCTCTATGCTGCCAGCTGGCTTGGCTTGGAAAAGTGATTTACAGAGACAAATACCTTCTCCAAGCAGGCTGACAGGGTGGTTGGGCTTTGAGAGCCACACAATAGATGTGAAAGAGCTACATGTGGCTCCCGAGCCACAGTTTGGCAACCCCTGATCTAGATGAATAAATAAATGAATGAATAAATACTGTGATTTCTGGCATCAGTCGTAAAAAATTCAAACACTGGGCTCTCCGAAGAACTCCCCCTCCCCATCTCTTCCGGAATGGCCCTCAATGCAGAAAGTTTGCAAACCAGTCCTAGAGCTGAGGTCTGTATCGGGCCCTCCTTAGGCTGCAGCTGCTGGAGCAACAAGTGGTCGGAGGAGAGCAAGCTAAGAACAAAGATCTGAAGGAAAAGCGTCAGCGGCGGAAAAGACTGGCGGACGAGCGGAAGCAGCAGCTCTTGGAAGCTCTGCAGGGATCGGATGAGGACAGCAGCGACTGGGTCCTGCTCAGTGTCTACGACTCCATCCAGGAAGAAGTGCGAGTGAAAAACAAACTGCTAGAAAAGATGAAGGAGAAGGTGAGTCTCTCCCCCCTTTCAAACACTCCTGCTTTGTGCAGTGCATGGCAGGAGCACCTTCCCCTGCAGCAGGTTACCTGAGTACAAAATACACCTCCATCCCATCAGTTGCATGTAATTGTAAGTCACAGATGTCTTATGTGCCATTTGTCCCTTTGAAACATGGGTCTCAGAAAAGATGGCTCTTGAGCTGCTGGTAGCTCTCTGGCTGCTGTAGAGTCTCTTGTGCATTTTCCAGAAGACACAGGAAAAGAAAATATCTACTCTAGGCTTTTCTTTTCTTTTTTTAGCAGCCCTGTGGCGCAGAGTGGTAAAGCTGCATTACTGCAGTCCGAGCTCTCTGCTCACAACCTGAGTTCGATCGTGGCGGAACTGGGTTCAGGTAGCCAGCTCAAGGTTGACTCAGCCTTCCATCCTTCCGAGGTTGGTAAAATGAGTACCCAGCTTGCTGGGGGGAAACTGTAGATGACTGGGGAAGGCAATGGCAAACCACCCCGTAAAAAGTCTGCTGTGAAAACATCATGATGCGATGTCACCTCAGTCGGAAATGACTGGTGCTTGCACAGAGGACTACCTTTACTTTTTTTTAAAAGGCTTTTTAAAAACCTTTTATTTCATAGGATTTTTTTTCTCTGTGCTGCTTAGCTGATAGTTTCATGACTTTTCCTAGTCTCTGTTCTGTGTTTACAACCGAACAAACCTTGGTAACCGGCTGGGAAGTGGGGTAAGTAGCTCAGGTTATTTTTCATTACTCAGAAAAGATTCTCATTAAAGAAAAGATTGGTGAGCCCTTCCTTTACATGAACGTGGAGCAGCTGAGAAAGGAATAGACTGCACTTCCTGCAATGTGTAAAGCTCAGTTCTAAACCCTCCATTTAGTTGTGTCTCAGTCTGGTGTGGGCTGCACTGGTGGCACTTTGTTTTCTTAGCTTTCCTTTTTGTGCTTAGTTTTATTTTTCCATGAGGAGGAGAGGAGAGACCAAATTCAGATGACGACACAGGACCTTTAGCAGTTGTGTCTGTAGAATATGAGGAGGACTGTTTGACCAGCTGCTCTTGCCATAGAGCATATAATAATAAAAAAAAGGGGGCAGATGTCGCAGACTGTGGTTAAATGTGATATCTGGATTACAAAAGTCTGAAGACTTCTCTGAGCAAACAAAGCACTCACACATCCTAGTGCGAGGGTGATCTCTACCAACCTGCCAACTCTTAAGTGAGAAGATTCAGGGGATGGAGTTAACACTGGCCAATCCTCATGCACCCATCCAGGCCTCTGCCTCAGAATCGATTTGAACATTTGGGTAAGTAGCAAGGTTGCTGCTGAAAACTGGCTCATGATCAGGGCTCAGCATGGCCATGGGGATGCTTCCCTCTTCTACCTGCATGGGTTTGCCTGCTTCTGTAATACGTTCCCAGTCATGTAACTGCCAGCACTTATGGAGCAAGAAACCACTTTGCATACTTCACATGCATTCTTTAAAACACCCCACCCCCACCTTGTAAAAGGACTCAGTTCTCCACTTTGCTGTGTCTGACGAAGGGTGCTTTGATTCCTGAAAGCTTATATCCTGAAACTCTCGCTGGTCTCAGATCTAACATCTAATAACCTAATTCACATTCTGGGCTGTGACATCACTGGGCAGTATAGAGACTTTGGCGGCACTTTTAATGGATTGTGAGAATACGGATTAATTTTTTTCCTCCCTTAGCTGTGAAAAGACTATACTGAGGAAATTGCTATGGATATTGTAATGACTGGGGGCTGATGTGGATAGACAGAACCACAGACGGTGAGGAGTGGGGGCACTGCGCTATTCACTGAGAAACTAGAATTCCACATAACAGGAGGTCCAGCTTTCCTACGGGTGTTCATCCAGGGCTCATTTTGTAGCAGGAGCTCCTTTGCATATTAGGCCACACACCCCTGATGTAGCCAGTCTTCCTGGATCTTACAGTAAGCCCTGTAAGAAGAGCCCTGTAAGCTCTAGGAGGATTGGCTACATCAGGGTTTTGTGGCCTAATATGCAAAGGAGCTCCTGCTACAAAATGAGCCCTTTGTTCATCACTTCAAAACTCGAGCGTCAAATGATAACTAGCATGTGGAAATCATTGATATGAAATGTCTGCAGTAGTGCATCTTCTCAAACACAATGGTTTTCAATCATTTGCATATTCAGCTGCCTGTTGCCAAGTGTAAGGTAATCAAATGATTTTTTAAGATGCATGTGTGCTCCTGTCTGAAGACGATCCCAAAAGTGGATCTCAGCATTTCTTCCCAGCAGTCTGGCTAACATGATGTCATGAAAGCAGAGGTCACCAACCATTTTGAGGCTGTGAACCCTTTTGGAATTTTGAGAGGGGATGGTGAGCACCACCCCAATATGGCTTCTGTGGGAGGAGGAGCCAAACCACAATTGGCTGCCTCTGGAAGCAAAGCCAAATATAATACCTCTGTAATGTACTGAGAACCGAGACAGTTTGAAGGCAACATAGTTTAATCCGAAGTACATCACGAGAGAGAGCACGCGGGCCGGGCCCTGCTTATATACATTACCCCGAACTGCCCCCTCATCCGACCAGGCCAATCCTGGTCGGTCAAACTTCCCGCCACAGCTCTTGATGGGCGGGGCCTCAAGCGAGCTCCATCCGGGGACCCAAGGGTTGCCTTCAGTCGCGATCGCCATGCGGCCTGATCACTTATGTTCAATACATAACACTCTCCCTCCACACAACTCCTGAGAAGAAGGAAATCCTGAAAGAGGAATGAATGGAAGCGCATGCTGACAAAGGAAAGTCCAGTTGCTTACCAGTCCTCTTTGTCCTCCAGTGAAAAACTCTTTAATTTGAATGAGGGAAACTTCAAGCCAGTAACGAGTTTCATCTTACATTGGCCTTATCCACTCCCCGAAAAGCTCAATGGGCACCATGACACCCACAGGCACCGCATTGGGGAACCCTCTCATAAAGTATCAGTTATGGGTGTGGTGGCTGTTTGGTGTAGTGGTTAAATGTGCGGACTCTTGTCTGGGGGAACCGGGTTTGATTCCCCACTCCTTCACTTGCAGCTGCTGAAATGGCCTTGAGTCAGCCATAGCCAGGGGTGGAATTCTAGCAGGGAGCTCCTTTGCATATTAGGCCACACATCCCTGATGTAGCCAATCCTCCTGGAGCTTACAGGGCTCTTAGTACAGGGCCTACTGTAAGCTCTTGGAAGATTGGCTACATCAGGAGGGTATGGCCTAATGCAAAGGAGCTCCTGCTAGAAGTCTACCCCTGGCCATAGCTCTCACTGGATTTGTCCTTGAAAGGGCAGCTTCTGGGAGAGCTCTCTCAGCCCCACCTACCTCACAAGGTGTCTGTTATGGGGGTGGAAGATAAAGGAATTGTGAGCTTCTCTGAGACTCTTAAATGGAGGGCGGAATATAAATCCAATATAATCTTGAATATGTTGTTTTATTTAGCTCTTATTCGCTCATCTGGTTCTTTTCTTCTCAGCTGCGGGCAGCTGAGGCTGAAATCAGAGACCTTCAGTCTGAATTTGAATTGGAGAAGATCGACTACCTGGCCACCATTCGCCGCCAGGAGCGGGAACTCCTGCTCCATCAACAGCTTCTGGAGCAGGTGCAGCCTCTCATACGGCGGGATTGCAACTACAGCAGCTTTGATAAGATCAAGCGGGAGTCTACCTGGGATGAAGACTCAGGTTGCTGGAAAGTCCCAGAGCCCACCACGGAAAAGACCAGCCTCCCAGGTAAGGAGAAAGATTGCCATCTGGATGGCAGCCTTGTGTAGCGGATAGATCGTTGGACTAGGATCTGGGAGGCCCAGGTTCAAACCAGTGTTCCCTCTAAGCTGAGTTAGCTTAGAGGGAATGGTGCAAAGGAAGTAGGGAATGGTGCAAAGGAAGAGAGTGAAAATCTCAGCCACTCTTTTTGGTTTTTCTCATAGGAGTTTCATCATCCTCTCAGACAAAAGGGGGCAAGAAGAGCTCTGCGTCGGACCACAGGGAAACATCATCAGAGGTAAGTGAGAGAAGGCAGTATCTAGACCAGGGGTATCAAACTCGTTTGTTATGAGGGCCGGATCTGACATAAATGAGACCTTGACAGGCCGTGCCATGTGTGCCATAAAATGTAAGGCCAGGCAGTGGAGATATAAACTTTATGAAGGACACAGACAAATACAATTAAAGATTTTTTAAAAAACTTAAAACATGATTAATACATTAGCATTCGTTGGTCTTAAAGGTGCTTTCTGGTATTTCTCCCATGGGATCCAGGGAGCTGGGCAAAGGAAGCTCTGGCTCTTTCCTTCCTTTCCCAGGGAACCAGGAGGGAGGGGGGGGGAGCTTCAGCCAATAGAAGGAAGAGAGACTTGACTCAGTAGCTTTGCTGTGGGATTGAGAAAGCCTGGCAAAGCAAGCTCTGTCTCCCCCTCCTTCCTCCCTAGGGAAGGAGCCTCAGCCAATGGAGAAAATAGAGGTTTTGCTCTGTAGTTCCTGTGCGATTGAGCAAGCCTTAGAAAGCAAGCTGTCATGCAGAAGGAAGCAAGAGAGAGGGAGAAGGAAGCAGTTGACAGCCAGTTGTTCAGGGGCCTGATAGGAGCCTTCAGCCGCATGTTTGACACCCCTGATGTAAGCACTAAAAATAACTTGTACAAATTATGCAGCATGTACATAATAAATGATTAAATTGTGCTTCGTTGCTACAAACTTTTTCCAAGCAGAACTTTTTATTTATTCACACTGGTTATACCCAGCCTTCCTGCCCTCCTCGGCCACCAAGGCAGCTAACAGGTGAAAAAAGCACATCGTAAAAACCAAAGATAAAACACTTCAGTCCCATAACCAGACCTGAAAGAAGATTGAAGAGGATCCAAACAATCTGCTTCATCTAGGAATGCTTGAATATCTGTTTAATGTGAGAATTTGAAACTTTCTCATCTTAAAAATGGACTTGGAGGATTTCACTACTCAACTCAGAGGGCCGATTTTCACATTACTTTTGTAGTGAGGAACTATATATGGAACTTGGTATTGTTACGCTGCCTCTTGTCTTGATTGCTAGATGATGATGAGTGACAGAAACTAAGGGACTTGGGTGCGATTGCTTCAAATTAGTGTGACTCGAAAATGCTCATCACTGGCTGCTGGAATCCTGCCTTTAGATTATACTTTCCATCTAGGGTTGTCAACAGCTTGGACAAAAAAATTTCCTGTCCCCTTAACAGAGGCTTAATTTGTGGAAATGGGCATGATTTTCTTGGCATGGAGGTAGTTAATATAATCTGGTAAATAATACCACCTTATGCCTGTGTTAAAGGAACATGACATTCCCCTGCCCCTGGACCTGTTAGCAGCCCTATTTCTATTACTTTGCAACTTTTTAAATTTCTGGGACAGGAGGGTATGGACAAAGGACTTGTGTCATCCAGCAGGTAAGATGGTGGAAACTGGAACTGAAATTTCAAATTTCTATGGACTCAACTTCATTCAGTTCAAAAGGGAATAACAGAGCATAAACCATGTAGGTTAAATATTGATAGATTGGTGACCAGCCATGGGCTTGTGTCTCCAGCAGGAAGAAGACCGCTACAAAACGATGCTGAGCAAGAGTGACAGCGAGAATATTGCAAGCGCTTATTTCCGCTCAAAGCGAGCAAGCCAGATTCTCAGTGCTGACCCCGCAAAGAGTCTGGGTAAATCTTCTTATCCATTCTTTGGTTTTCTTCCTGGATGTCCAGATTGTCATTATTTTCCTATGTGACTCCACCAAGCTCAACATCCCCAGTTTGGTGTAGTGGTTAAGTGTGTGGACTCTTATCTGAGAGAACCGGGTTTGATTCCCCACTCCTCCACTTGCAGCTGCTGGAGTGGCCTTGGGTCAGCCATAGCTCTGGCAAAGCTGTCCTCGTGAGAGCCAGTTTGGTGTAGTAATTAAGTGTGCGGACTCTTATCTGGGAGAACCAGGTTTGATTCCCCACTCCTCCACTTGCAGCTGCTGGAATGGCCTTGGGTCAGCCATAGCTCTGGCAGAGGTTGTCCTTGAAAGGGCAGCTGCTGGGAGAGCCCTCTCCAGCCCCACCCACCTCACAGGGTGTCTGTTGTGGGGGAGGAAGGTAGAGGAGATTGTGAGCCTCTCTGAGACTCTTCGGAGTGGAGGGTGGGATATAAATCCAATATCTTCTTCAATATCTTCTTCATTCTGCAAGGGATCCCTTAAAGCAGGGGCCCCCAACCCCCGGGCCGTAGACCCATACTGGGCTGTAGTCTGTTAGCAACCAGGCCACAGATTGAGGCAGAGACCTTTGCCTACTCCTTATTTAAAGACCCCCATGGGTGAGGGCAGCCTGGGGCAGCAAAAATCCCAGCACCTCCACTCCCACCGGTCTGTGGAAAAATTGTCTTCCACAAAACCAGTCCCTGGTGCCAAAAAGGTTGGTGGCTACTGCCTTAAAGAACCAGGCAGTAAAGACCTTTCTTTGCATGATATCCTGGGTACCCACTGCCGACTGGATTGATGATCTGATTATTATTATTATTATAGCTCAGTGTCTGTCAGGGCCTGGACCCTAGATCTGGCTTATCACATGGAAAGTGGGAGGATCTGGGAGCTAACCTCTCTCAGGAAGACCTGTTGGCTGAGGATCCTCTGATGGTTCCAGAACTCCTGACCCAAGCCCCTAGATCCAGAGGCCCTGCCAGAAGAACCTGCCTTGGAAGGCACCACACCAGAAAATTCCTTTGACCCTTCTGCCCCAAGGTCAGCCACCAGCATCCCCTCTCTCCAATGTGTTAGGGCAGGGGTGGCCAACGGTAGCTCTCCAGAAGTTTTTTGCCTACAACTCCCATCAGCTCCAGCCATTGGGGCTGATGGGAGTTGTTGGCAAAAAACATCTGGAGAGCTACCGTTGGCCACCCCTGTGTTAGGGTCATCAGATGGCTGCCTGTGAGGACATAGCTCTGCACAGGAGAAGGGCCCAACTTGCAGCCTGTGAGCCTGCTGTTGAGCCAGACTGTTGCCTCTGTGTATATAGCTCCTTGCAGGATCCTGGCCTAATAAATTCCTTCCAGGATGAGGCCTCCAGAAACAACACTTGGAAGTCTTTGGGGCCACTTCCTCCTAAGCATCAGTCCTACCTGGGAGTTTTGCTGGTTCAACCACTTCGTGCTGACCAAGTGTGACTATCCACTGCCTTCTAAATTAGCAAATCTGATCCAGACCCTGGTGCTGCCGTGGGGAAGCAGTTCTTTTGCCTCCTGAACCTTGCCTCTGGGGACCCCTGTTCCTCCCCAGCATTGTGCCACTGGAGAACACATCAGAGGTTCATTCATTTGAGGATGTGCTGTAATCTGGGTGGGTTAATTTGTGGAATACTTTTTGTTGACATCTATTAAAAGGCCATGCTAGTCTCTTATTCCTTTTAATTTCTATAATTGTGGGATTGCAGACCCACTTCAGTGTTAATCTGGGTTACTGCTAGAGAGTCTAGAACAGACAGGGAAGGTTTTGGGGAAGCAATGAGTCACCTGAACTCCACCTCTTTTTCTCTTTCAACAGCAGCTTCCCATAACGCTTCCTCCCATCCTCCATCCTCCATTTCCCCGACGGAGACAGCAGAGATGCCCCAGCCACGCCCTTTTCGCCTTGAATCCTTGGACTTCTCTGTTCCTTTAACCAAGACAAAGCGCAAGAAAAACCGGCACAACAGGAGTGGAGACCCCTTCTAACTGCAATGGTCTCTGGTCACAATACACGAAGTCCTCCAGCCCTTATTTTCTGCCTCTCTATTGGCAGCTGCAGCTGTTTTTGAAAGGACCTACCTCCCCCCACCCTCCACAAGAGAGTGAAAGCAACTAAGTGCTAGTTCCCCAGAGACTTACAGTCTGATCTATCTTCATGTTCTAGGTAGGGCTGGTACCTTTCACTGATCCCTATTCTTTTGCCATTTCCTGGTGACACTGCCCATTCAGCCTGGACTTTCTCTCTCTTGATGGCTGCTTTGCCCAGCAACAGGAAAGGAACTTGAACCTTGAAGAAGAGGTGTTGTTGAAGACCGTTTAGTGGTGGGCCTTAAGCTTTCCCCACCCTAAAACTTCCCCCTTAATCTCCTGCAGGAAATGGATGGACACCATTTGTCAGAAAATTGTAAATGTTTCTCCTGCTGCTATCCTACAATTTCCTCTTTAAACCAGAGAAAATGTGTTTTTTATTTTCTTCAGAAGGGGGAAAAACAGGTGCCAGACAAGTCATGTTTGCACAAATAAGTCATGTCATCCAGATGCTCCTGTCTACTGAAGGGCCTTTCTAAAGCACATTAAGGAGAAAATTCCGATGGGGAAACAGCCTTCTACAAAAACAAAATAAAGAAAAATGAGTGGGGGGATTCCCCACCAAGATCAGGATTATTCTGTTTCCAGCCACAAGGTGGCAGTAGAAACTGCAGAACGATTCCATTACAGAAGAAAGCTTGTAAAAACACTCTTGCTTCCTAGGGTGTTTAGTGGAAAGTAAAATGTTTGTGGGAGATCTGGCTGTGCTGCCTTTAATCTTTTGGACTGTTTGTTCTAGTGTGCTTTATGTGTTAGCTGCCTTGAATCTGAGATACGGTGGGATATACATACATAGATATTTTTAATAAATGATATTCCAGGGATTTTGGTGTTTTTTTTAAACAAACATACTTCTATCCTACAACTGCGTATGACCATACCACTTCCCTATATATTTTCTCTAGATGTTACTGTTTTGTACATTCATTAGCCTGGAGTGGAAGACACAGGAGTACCATGTGTTTGGATTGCCAACCCCCAGGTGGGGCCTGGAAATCTGGAACTACAACATCTCCAGACGGCAGAGTTTCGTTCCCAAGGAGAAAATGGCTACTGTGGAGGGTGGACTCTATGATAGGAAAATTGAAGTTCTAGAGTAATCTCACATCCCTGATGTGTTCTCCTCCAAATTCTATCCTCCCTAGGCCCCATTCCAAATCTCCAGAAATCTCCCATGACAGAGTTGGCAACCCTGTTACAAGACCATTGGCTGTGCCCCTAAACTGTTGCCAAGAATATGGAGAATACTGGAGCATAATTCTGTGAACCTTTTACTTGTGGAAGGACTTCAAAAGGAAATTGCATAGCCTTGAGCTGTAAATCAGTACACTAGAGAACTGATAAAGCAATATAACATAGATGATTTCACTGTGCGCTCCCGGGCTATTTAAAGGTGTGTCCCCCCCCCACTGTGGGGGGTGCCTTTAAGTAGCCCGGAAATCGGCGCTCGACCGCCCATTCCCAGGCATTGAAATAGACCTGGTGGGGAAGGGAGGGAGGAGGGGGGTGGCAAACCGCAAGTCTGCCTAGGGCGCCATGCACCCTAGGGCCAGTCAAATGTTCAGTGTTGGTAAATGTATACTGGACCAGAAAATCACAACTTTAAATATATGCTGATAGGGTATGAACTAGCTAAGACTGGAACTGGAGAACTCTGTGAATGTGTCAACCAACTGTGTAGCAGCACTGAGAAAAGCAAACTCCATGCTGGTGATATTAGGAAAGGAACTGAAAATAAAATAACCAGTACCTTAATGCCCTTTTATAGTCACTGTGTGATCTTATTTGGAATGCTGTGTACTGTGCTGGTTGCCTTACCTGAAAAAAGAATACTGCAGAACAGGGAAAAGTGCAGAACAGGGCAACCAAGATGATTAAGTAGCTGGAGCAGGCATAGCCTGAAGGTCATTTGAAAGTGACCACTAGTTACTCTCCAAGCAAATAAAAGGAGCACACTCTACCCCTTCTGTACTGTTGTAATTACTTTCTTATTCTTCTCTATAGAGCCACTGCAACAGCTTGTTTCCTCCTCTTTTGTGTGGAGACACACCTTTGCTCCAGATGGGGAAACAGCACCAGCACACTTTCTTGTCTGTCTTCTCCTTTATGCATGCATACTCTTGGAAAGGCATATGCGATTGATATTTCCTCCCTGGATCAAAGCTGCTATTTGCCTCTTCCAGGGGAAACAGGTAACTGCATATACCCCCCCTTGCCGTGGCGTAAAATTAATAGTGGATTGCTTTGGAGAAATGGCAGAGGTTTCCCAACCCAAGCATTGCAGACCTGTTTTGAAATGCTGTAATTTTTATGCAAACTGCCGTTTTGCAATTAGCTCTACCCCCTAAGCCAGCATTTGGAGACTGTTTCAGAGGGTATCCATGTTGGTCTTGAGTAGAGGAGCTAGATTCGAGTCCAGTAGCACTTTAAATACCAACAAGATTTGGGGGGTATTTTGTGACTCAGCTCCCAAATCTCTTGAGGAGGGGAATTAAGTATCTCCCAGAAACAAAAATTTGCCACCCCATGTGTTGGAGCACCTTTCCTATGAGGAAGAGCGAGACTTGGATTTTTCAGTTTAGGAAAAAAAAGATAACTAAGGGGGCCTTGATAAGGTTTTATAACATTATGCATGAGGTGGAGAAAGCAGGTTCTTTTTTGCTTCTCCCAAAATACTAGAGTTTGGGGGCACCCAATGAAGTTGATGGGCAACAAGTTCCTGACACAGAAAGTTTCTTTAGTCAAGTGGTTTATTTGTGGCTTTCACTGCCAGTGTAAATGGCAACCCTGCTGTTAAAAGACCATTGGCTATGCCCCTAAACTGCTGCCAGTTTTGAAAACAGTCAGATTAATGGAGGTTGGGTCTAACAGCTGCTGTTCATAGTAACTAAGGGCAACCTTCACATTCAGAGGCAGTTACCTGAATGCTAGTGCCAGGAGGCAACATCAAGGGAAGGCCTTGGCTTTTCTGCCCATTTTGTTCCTGACAATCTGTTGGGGGCATATTTTAACAGTCAATCCAGTTGCTTTATCTCTATAAAAGCAGAAGGTGATGGAAGATCTCATTTACTGCTCATTTGAGTTAAAGCCTAAGAAATACCCCCAGATCATCATGCTTCTGCATTGGTTGACTCAAATGGTCAGCAAATACGATCTTCCATCCCTGTCTTCTGTTGCACAGATATTAGCAGTTATTCTGACCCTCTGTTTTATTAGAACAAAGTTGCAGTCCAGTAGCACCTTTAAGACCAACAAAGTTTTATTCGCAATGTAATCTTTCATGGGCTAGAAGCACACTTCATCAGACAACAGTACGGGACGGAATTAGCAGACCAGTCCTACATATATGAACTAGTATGCAAAATAGTGAAAACTGTTTTAGCAGATTAAAAGAATAGCAAGTGGTGGGTCTGGCAATTGTCAGTTGGAACCTGGACATCAATCTCCAATTTGTCTCCATTCTCCAATTTATTGTTGTTTTTTCTGCCCAGTCAACCCAGGCTGACAATTGCCAAACCCCAAGTTGCTATTCTTTTAATCTACTAAAACAATTTTCACTACTTAACATACTAGTTCACTGCCCACAATATATGTAGGACTGATTTGCTTATTCCATCCCATACTGTTGTCTGATGATGATGAAGTGTGCATTCAGCACACAAAAGCTTACACTGAATAAAACTTCGTTGTTCCTCTTAAAGGAGCTTGTTGTTCAGTCACACAGTCGAGTCTGACTCTGTGACCCCATGGACCAAGGCAAGCCAGGCCCTTCTGTCTTCCACCATCCTTCGAAGTCTGCTCAAATCTGTGTTAGTTACATCAGTAACGCTGTCATTGCAGCATTGGACTTTCCTTTCACCCTCAGACACATCCACAGCTGAGTGTCCTTTCAGCTTTGGCCCAGCCACTTCACCCTTTATGTAGCTACTTGTACTTGCCCTCCGCTCTTTCCCAGTAGCATATTGGGCACCTTCTGACCTGAGGCTCATCTTCCAGCACCATATCTTTTAGCCTTTTGTTACTGTCCATGGGATTTTCTTGGCAAGGATACTGGAGTGGTTTGCCATTTCCTTCTCCAGTGGATTACATTTTGTCTGGGTTCTCAGCTGTGGCCTGTCCATCTTGGGTGGCCCTGCATGGCATAGTCCACAGCCTCACTGAACCACGCAAGCCCTGTGGCCAGGTCAACGTAGCAGTCAGAGAGAAGACTTACAATGCAATCCTAAGGAGAGTGACTCCAGTCCAGGCCTATTCATTTCAATGGGCTTAGAATGGAGTAACTCTGCTTAGGATTGCACTGTTAAAGGTGCTACTGTTCTCCATCTTACAATGCAATCCTAACGAGAGTTACTCCAGTCCAGGCCTATTCATTTCAATGGGCTTAGAACGGAGTAACTCTCCTTAGGATTGCACTGTTAAAGATGCTACTGGACTCATCGTACAATGCAATCCTAAGGAGAGTTACTCCAGTCCAAGCCTATTCATTTCAGTGGGTTTAGAACGAAGTAACTCTGCTTAGGATTGCACTGTTAGGTGGTACTGGAGACTCCAACTTTGTCCTGTTGCTTCAGACCAACAGGCTGCCCACCTGGATCCCTCTGCTTTGTTGACATTATACAACCAAGAACGGGTCTCGGGGGAAATCCCGCTCCGTTCTGCCTTCTTCGCACCGCTCTCCCACCCTTCACGCATGAAGCTGGCAAAGAACTCCCATCCTCGCGCGGCTACGAATGAAGGGATTTGGGTCTCCGCCCGGCGAGAGGACAGGTTCATCTGTCGCCCCGGCCGAGTTCCTCCTTCGACTCGGAGCTTCCGGGGCAAGCTGCATTTCCTGCTGGAGAAGGCGGACGAGGGGCGGACTCTTCCCCGCTGGCTTGTCGGCCTGCTTCTTTGCCGCAGGAAAGGCCTGCGAGGGCGCCGGGGGAGACTGCAAGAAGGCCGGCCGAGAGAGGCCTTTGCTGACGCCGCCCGGAGCCGGGTAGGCGCCTTAGCGGCCCCCGCAGCTTCTCCGTTTGCGCCGCAGCCGCGCGTGGAGTTTCTTGAATCGAAACCCGTCGATTGGGCTGTTAAAGTGACACACGTGAGCGTCAGAGATACAATCCCTGGCTGAAAAGGTGTTTTTCTTACGCCCTGTTAAAAAGCTCAGCAGATCTTAAAAGTCCAGTGTGGGCATCTCTATAGACACAATCTGAAGCAATTTCAGTCCAGTTTTCTGCACATGCTTAGGTGGATGGGGTTATTTTGTGACAAGGACTTTCAATATTCACAGAGTGGGGATGCATGCCTCAGAATTATAGGCGTGTGTTTAGAATTGCCGCCTACAGGTGGTGGCTGGAGATGTGAAATTATAGCTCTAGACTACAAATATCGAGAAAACGGTTGCTTTGTACCCCAGTGAGGCCCTTCCCTTCCCCTCCCCAAACCCCACCGCTTGCAGGCTATATCTTTATGCCTACATCTTTAGAAAATTCCCAGTTCGGAATTGGCAGCTTTAGGGGGTGTGTATACACATACATACAAGTATATACATACTATCATGCTGTTCCTCTCAAATGTTAAAGGTGGCTTTTGACAGGACACCACCACTCATTTACCAGCAGACCCAAAAGATTACATAATAAAAGCAGCGGCAAAACCAGCCGGGGAAAAAAATAAAATAAAAATGCAGCAATAACAATGCAGCTGGTGTTCCATACAGCACACATGGAAGTGTTAGACAACATACGCATGAGAAAGCAGAGTGCTCACTAATAGCAGTTTTGGTGCAATGCTGAAAGCATATGGTTTTTCTTCATTGATTTAAATCCATATTTATGGATGGAGTGTGGTCTGTAAGTTAAAGATGGTGCTTTCAGAAAGGTGATGGTTATTCCAGATGAACTAATAAGGGGGGAGAGCACTATTACAAAGTTAACTCTTCTGTGCACATACATAAATGCTCCAATGCATGGTAGTGTTTCTCATTCATGACCACACTTTGTATTGCCCTCCCCCCCCCCCCCTGGCCCTGCACACATACATCCACACAGAATTTTTTGGAGGAGAATATGAAGTACCTGATCCCTAGAAGAAATGACCTTCAGGTCAAGAAGTCAGAATCGTGGGATCGGTTAATGCCAATGACGATGTTCATATTGGGGCAGGACATACAAAACTGCACACAACTAGGAGTGATAGTTATGTTTGCACATTCAGGTTTTCACTGAACTGGTACGCAGTTTCCCAGAGTCTTCTCTTATATTGGAACTGGGTGGGACCATGGCTCATGGCTCAGCTACTTCACATGCAGGAGGTCCCAGGCTCAGTTCCCAGCATGTCCAGGTAGCAGGTGATGTGAAAGACTTCTGCTTGAAACTGTAGAGAGCTGCTGCCAGTCAGAATAAGCAATTCTGGCCTGGATAGATCAGTTCTCTGACTCATAAGGCAGCTTCAAGTGTGGTGTGTCGCTGCATTCAGATGTCTGGAAGAACCCAAGCCTCGTTTATTCCTTGGACTGGACAGTCTCATGGCACAGAAATTGTCATTCTAATGCCAATTTGTCGTGACTTCTGAAGATGGGAATTTTATCAAATTAAAAATTGTTTCTCTCTCAATAACTGGAATTCTAAGCCACAATTCAGTCTCTCTCAGTGATATATACAGTCACAAACGCATGTGAGCTCATCAGTACAATACACACACACCTCTCCTATATGGATCACACAATCTGTATGAATCACAATCTGTTTACATTGTATGGTTTAATCATGTTTACTGTGGGAGGCAATGGCAAACCACCCCATAAAAAAGTCTGCTGTGAAAACATTGCGAAAGCAACGTCACCCCAGAGTCGAAAACAACTGGTGCTTGCACAGGCTGCCATTGGTGCCAAAAAACCCTTTACCTTTATGCATAGTATAAAGATCTAAGGCTGCTTTCTCATGCTGTCACATGCCTTGCCAAGAAACCCCACTGTGTCTTTCATAAAAGCTTGCTTACTAGCTCTTTATCTGACATGGTGTGTATATTGTATGTTATTCTCCCTTTCACTGGCAATCAAGACAGCTATTGATTATTCGTGCAGCACACGGGGGAAAGGGTAGCTTTTTATCTGACAGTTGTGTTATTTTCCAGGATGATGGAACCTTCCTCCTGTGATACTTTTGTGGCTCTGCCCCCAGCCACACTTGGCAACAGGATCATCTTTGGGAAAAACTCAGATCGGCCCTCTGATGAAGTCCAGGAGGTTGTATATTTCCCTGCTTCCCAGTATAAGCCAGGAGAAAAGGTGGAGGTAAGAACAAAGCAGCTGGAAAGAGAATCGAATCGCCTTAGAACTTTTATTTTTCTTTATAGCTTCAAGATGAAAGCAGCAAAACAAGTAACCGTTTTCAAAATAAAACTGCATGCTGGAGCAACAAACAGTCCTTTCCAAAATAAAATTGCATGCTGGTGCTTCACTGAAAGCTTAACTGAAGCCAGAAGCTGTTGCATGGAAGTCAGTAATGGTTAACAGTTAATTAGTTTGTAGAGTGTGAGCAAATACTTCCTTTTAAAAATATGAGAATAAAAAATAGTGCAATTTGGTAGGTTCTCGTTACACTTTTTAATTGCAATTTTTTTAAAATTGCAGTGCACCTATATAGAAATTGACCAAGTACCAGAAACATACGCAGTTGTCCTGAGTCGCCCATCATGGCTATGGGGTGCTGAAATGGGAGCTAATGAGCATGGGGTTTGCATTGGAAATGAAGCAGTGTGGGGGAGAGAAGAAATCGGTGATGATGAAGCGCTCCTGGGCATGGATTTTGTCAGGTTTGTAGGCAACGTGCGTGAAGCTTGCTGGAGAAAAACTTTTTTTACACGTATGCAGATAATGGGAATATACGAGATGGTCCACACATGGAGCTGAATCCAGGTTTATTTGTCAGTTTCCACCAGTTCTTCCTTCCACTGCAGACACCACCCCCATGTCATTTTTCAAGGTCCTCTTTGCCCCAGAAGCAGCATTTCATAGAGATTAATAGGTTGTGGTGGGAGGGGGGAGGCCAGAAAGTTCCATTCTGCTAAGGGAAAATTTAGTCCACTCTATCCAGTGTCTCATCACTGCATTCCTCAGCACATAGCAACTTACTGCTGAGTGTGTCAAGTGCCTCCTTAGGAAAATACTGTGTTTGGGTCTGATGACCTTTTTACACATGCCAGATGTCTTTCAAAGTTGCAGATATCAAATGATAAACATGCATATGTTACCCTAAATGTGAATAATTCTGGGAAACATATGAAGACTGCAAGCTATTAGTTTCTCATAAAGATTTTATTGCAATATCAATAAATAATAGAAACCTGCCTTCTGAGAAAATGCTGTTTTATCTTAAAGAAGGAAAAAAGGCCCGACGGTCTTTGATGTCCCATGAATATGTGCTGGCATCTTTCTGTGATAACACCTTGTTCTGTGATGGTGAACTGTAATTACTCCCCCCTCCCCAGTCCTAGGCACATGTGTATTTGTGCTGCAGACCTTACAGCGTGGCTTTCAAAGGCAGTTTCCCCCCTCATCTAGATTTGATTCTTGCCAAAACCTAAACATTAACTCAAACAGAATGTATCTCTCAAGAAGTTTAGGCAGGCTTGAATCTATGTTTTCCTTGTCAATAGCAGGCAGCTCCCTGTTGATGGCTGTGGGGTAGAATAGAAACCTCCATTGTACTCAAGTAGTAATCTCAGCACCCCATGCAAGGTCAGCCAAAGCTGAGCCATTCAGCTGTTCCTGTCTTTCTAAAACCCCCAAGCCTTTCTTGCTATATCTCTGCACATGCTCGTGCCAGTGCTTTGTGTGTAGTTGGGAGATCCTTAGAGATTTGTGAGTAGCCCTTCTCTGCAAAGCTCCTAAGGAGAAGGGTTCCTGATCCTTTTCAGCCTGTAGGCACCTTTCAAATCCTGACATGGGTAGGGGCACAACCAATATTCCCTCTGATTCCCACCCCCTACTGCACTGAGTGGAGCAGTTCACATCCTAAGCAGAATTGCCGCAATCTTAAAATGGACAATGTGCAGCGCAGGACCCTGCATGGCTCTGGATTGCTGCTGAGTGGGGTTTCCTGTATTAACGAGCAGCCACTCACCCTCACAGTTTAGAGAGAACACTGGGAACAGCCACAAATGGTTGCCAAAAGAGGAAGAGCCACCTGAATAATATTGGGAAATGAGGTTATGCATAACGCTAATAGTAACTCATGGGGGGGTGAGTATTTTGTTTGTGTGCATTCCTGGAAGACAGTCATGTTCAACTTCTGGCAACCCCTAGTGAGGTCTAGGCGTTCAGAGAGGTGTCTTGCTATCCTTGAAGTTCTTCCATCCAGGTACTTGCCAGGGTTGACCCTGCTTAGCTTCTGAGATCTGATGAGATCAAGCTTGCCTGGGCTATCCGGTCAGGGCTGCCTAATAGTAACTCTTTAACATTCCAGGCAGAAGCTCTGTTGAATAGGATGCCTTTTAACAGGGCTCTGTTTGTAGAAGAAGCCCAGCAGGAACTCATTTACATATTAGGCCACACCCCTGATGCCAAGCCTGCTCAAATAAAGCCCTGCCTTTTAAAATGAACATACTGCTTCAAAATATTTTCTTGAATGCATCTTTGTATATCTTCAGTCACGCAGTGAAGATCGTTGTGCTTTGTTGGCAGCTGCTATCAAAACAAGATTTATTAAAATCTGCACACCGAGCCAGGCCAAACAGAAGTCCTGCTAGACAAAAGACACATCTGGCTTTGCCCATTTTTTAAAAACACTTCACAGGGACTAGGGAAATTGTCTGTGCCCATGGGCATCACGTTGATGTCCCTTGTCCTAGGGGAAAAATAGCTGATGCTTCCAGGATCCAAAACCAGGAGATTTAATCAAACAATCCTATTGGAACTTCTCAACAGAGTAACGTGCACCCCCCCTGCAATAAAATTGCTGTTAGGAGTCATGTATATCAACTTCTTGCAAACTTCTTACTTCCTTTTTTTTAGACTTGGACTTGAAAGAGCTGACACTGCTGAGAAAGCTGTCTGCGTCATCACTGACTTGTTAGAAAAGTATGGCCAAGGTGGAAACTGTATGGAAAGCCACATGGCATTTACCTACCATAATAGTTTCCTGATAGCAGACAGAAAGGAAGCCTGGGTGCTGGAAACCTCTGAAAAGCACTGGGCAGCAGAGAATGTGAAAGGTAGGAATAATAGCCGGGCCCATAACCATTTCTGGGGCCTCTTGAGTAGATTATGATGATATGACTTGCAAGCAGGGCTTTTTTTGTAGCAGGAGTTCCTTTGCATATTAGGCCAGACACCCCTGATGTAGCCAATCCTCCTGGAGCTCCTTTGCATATTAGGCCATACACCCCTGATGTAGCCAATCCTCCTGGAGCCAATCCTCCTGGAGCTCCTTTGCATATTAGGCCACACACCCCTGATGTAGCCAATCCTCCTGGAGCCAATCCTCCTGGAGCTCCTTTGCATATTAGGCCACACACCCCTGATGTAGCCAATCCTCTTGGCTACATCAGCAGTGTGTGGCCTTATATGCAAAGGAGCTCCTGCTACAAAAAAAGCCCTGCTTGCAAGTGCTCTTCTTCCATGTGAGCATGAATGTATTCTGACAAAGGTGATGCGAATGATACCAGAATGGCCTTGTCAAGAGCCAGTATGGTGTAGCAGCTAGGGTGTTAACACTAGGATCTGGGGGACCCAGGTTTGAATTCCTGCTCTTCTATGAAAGCTCTCAACCTAACCTACCTCTCAGGGTTGTTGTGAGGAAGAATGGAGGAGAGGAGAAGAATCTTAAACCACTTTGGGTCCTCATTGTGAAGAAAGATGGGATATAAATTATGTAAATAAATAAGAGCAGACCCAGATCTGTTTGCAGATTAAATTCTTTTTTGCTGTGCAATTTTATTTTGATTCATGCCCCCAGTCTACTTAATGGAACATCAGCATAAAACTAGCAAGCAGGTTTGTGTATGAAATAGCGCATGTGAAAACTGCAGATGACAGGCACCTTCTTGGAAGAAGCATTCGTCTGCTCTAGGAAATGAGAGAATATGACTTCTAAGATGATACAGTGTCTAAAACCAGTGCAAATATAGCTTGAAACCTGCTATGGCATGGGTGGGGAGGCATTTACATGGTTTTGATTTCTGCTGATTCTCTCTTCCAGAAGACAAGAACAGAATCCCTGTAATTCCTTTTACTGGGCTAACAAAATTAGCACAAAATACTGTAAGCTTTCACATCCACCAGGATTTTTTTTTGTTAGGGTTGATGTTAGAAGATTCAAAAAGATAGAAGAGTGGAAAGCAAATCTCTTAGGCCCTGACCTTTACACCATTGCTGTATTACATGGATCTTGTTCCTGTTTGAGGGATTTCGCATTGACCAATATGTCTGTATAGCTTAGCCGCCGTAACAACAATATTATGAAATCCTTCTGTTTGTCTCAAATTGTCTCAACATGGATTTGTTATCATTCTTTTGTGCAGTTTTAATTTTGTTAGCTGCCTTTGAGCAGGCCTGAAGGGGAGAGCTCGGAAACACACATATGAACAACAGGGAACAGCCAATAAATTTTGTGTTCTGGGATTTAGCTTGCAAAACCGAATCCGCTGGTATCCTTCAGGAGTCTAAACGCAAACAAAAGAAAAACTCATTGGGTCAAGTTTGTGCAGCAGATTTTAAGATGGTCAATGAAGAGACCGATTTTAACAGTTTGCATCTGTTTTAAAACAAATCCAGAAGGAGTGCGGAACATTTCCAATCAGCTGTCCATAACCAGAGTTGATCGTGGCCATCCAGAAATAAAGGATTATGCCAGGAGCAGAGGGTGGTGGGATGGTGAGAAAGAATTTGATTTTGCTGCCACGTATTCCTACGTCAATACGGCCAGAATGACTGCAACAAGAGGCAGATACTGTGAAGGCTATAAGCTGCTGAAGAAACATGAAGGTATCTTTGAATCATGATTGGATTTATGTTTGTACATTTTTATTTTACCTAAAAACATCTCTTGAGGAACAAAAGTGCAACTATTGAATGCTGAGCCCTTGGTTTGGAGAGTTATTAGATAAATGGGCCTTTGAAAAATTAGATTTACTTGAGATTTTAGGTGGAAGCACCCGTTTCAGGCATTTGATACTTGAAATGCTACTTTTCTGCTTTCCCACATGGCCATCCTTTGAGGTACTTAAGATGCAGACTTTGAGCTTTTGAGATGTTTTAAAAACTGCAGGGTAGCTGAGATAGCTTGATAATTCCAGAATTAGGTTCTTTTAATTATTTGTTCATATTATGTATGAGAAATACAGTATGTCTACCACCTCCATTTAACAAAAAGCATTTATCTCACATAGCCACCATGTGAAACTTGTACATGAGGTGGAAGTTATTTTTCAGTCCTTTAATTCTGTGTTGTAAGTGA